>NW_027210633.1:1200000-1800000 GCF_029030835.1 Brachyistius frenatus
TCAAGGTCATTTTTAGTAACATCTGTAAATTGTAGCATCTATCTAATTGTCAGCACTGTCCAGTAATTGTATTCACTGTGCAATCCTAAATTATACAGTAATAACAACAAAAAAAGCATATTATGGAATAAGAATAGCGAGGTAGATAGTTAAGTTATTATCCATTGTACAATGGTTATATACATAGTATATAATCCTTGTTTTAATTAGTATAAAATACAATACATATATTTATAATAAATTTAGTTCTTAAATCATTCACAAGGAACTGCGAAAGGTACTTTGATGGTACTAAAAATGACCAAAATTATGGAAAAAAACCTGTTTCCATCTTTCGGTTGCCGGGCCAGTGAAATATATATGGGGGGGGGGGGGGACTCTGACCTGCTTGTTAAGTGGGCCAATGGGTAAAAATGTTACACTGAACACTGAGATCTTGAATATCTGTTGCAATTTTTATGGCGATCTGTTCAACAGCTGTAAAGATATTTCACAAATGTCAGCAGCGCTAAAGGAGAAGTCAAGGGGATCAACAAAGTCAGACGAGTCCCTCCCTCTAGAGACCATAAATGTCTGCACAACGTTCATTTGGCCAAAGTGAGAGACCGACAGGCCGACCTTACTGTCCACAGAGCCACGTTTCAGTGACGTGTTGCTGACCTGGCCTTGCCTACTCGCCCGGCGTGCCACGTGGACCTGCCACCGCTCCTATCATTTCCATACCAGCCAATGACATACACTGATAATTGCGATGTATGACCACAGGTGTGGCACCTTGGCTGCTGACCTTTCCACAATCCCATACTGGGCAACCTTCACCATCTCTCGCCACCCCTCCCCTTTATCCACCAGCCTCATTCTGGTGGGGGTGTGTGTGTGTGTGTGTGGGGGGGGGGGGCGCACCTTCCCCCTCCTCCCTTCTCCTCCGCCCCGCCTCCTCCTCATCCTCATCCTGCCTCTAGTAGTTGGTTCGATGTGCGCGCCTCGCCACACTCCAGTGGCTCCATGAATTTTAATGTTGGAATGGAGGGAGGAGGAGGCGGAGGGGAGGGGAGGGGAGAGGAGGGAAGGGAAGGGAGGGAGCTGCACGGTACAGGGAGCAGCTTCACCTGGTCTGCATTGCACAGCTATAAGGGGCTTTGTGCATATTAAGCTTCATACTGGATAAGCTATGTTTCTCTTGTTTTAATATCTGTGACAAATATTGTCATGAGCAGGAGTATTATGGGACAGATCACAAGCTAGCATTTTGTGTAAGCAGCTACAAGTGTAATATGTATTCCCTTTTTGAAGACAGACACAAAACATGTATGTCAAGTGAGATCAAGAAGATTAAAATGTTTTGCTAGTGATGGGCTCTAGAGTTCACACCCGTGTCTTCTGCCTGCTCGTGAATTAGTCCTCGACTCTGCCATCCGCATATTAAGCCAACATTTACACACGTTACGGTTCACAAGAAGGCGGAAGATCCAAATGCACAAAATTGAGGCAGTAAGTAAAGCAAAGCGAGCGTGACTCACAAAAAAAAAAAAAAAAAAAAAAAAAAAAAAAGACCAGTTCACAGAAAATAAGACCGTTCAATCAAAACATAGGATGCAGGCTGGAGCACAATCCAAAAGATAGTCTGTGACTGAAAACACAGATTGGAAATTCCAACAAGTTTCAACGTAACGATCTGCCAACAGGGAGGTAACCGGGCTGGACTATGCAGGTATATACACAACTCACGGTGGAGGGTACAGAAGCTAACTAATACGTGACAAGGGCAGGAAGCACAGCACACATGGACACTGAAGGTGCAGGATTCCAAAAATACAACAGGATATCGAAAAAGAAAGTCCGAACATCGTGTGAAGATTCAGGCAGAATTCAAATGCTTACATTATGTGGTGATGATCACTGCCTGCTGTAATCTTTGACCCCTGCTGCTGACTGACAGGCTGCCTTCCTACCTCCTGGCTAAGTACAACTCAGCATTAAAAATACAATAAATCGCTCATTTCAATGTCTGATCTATACATGAAAATTGCTTTTCAGAAAATCACTTTGCACCCCATTATATAAACCTATCAGACATCGTAACTCATGAAGGCCTGAAATAGATGGGGCAAATCCCACTAAAGAGCATCACCAACATAAAAAACGAATTCAAACAAAGTCATTAGCGTGTCAACAATGTTTTACTTCCTATTACAAGGTTGAGCTGCACTCGAGCTGGACTGGGATTCATGTATATTTGATCAAACTGTATATATTGCATATATACATGGCAGCGTTGTTCTGGGTACTAAATTTAATGTCTGCTCCTACTTTTGCTTCAACGTGTGACGTCAGCTGCCTGTAATGAACAGGCAAATCAAGTGTTATCCTCAGCCCAAATACATTTAATTAACGCAGAGTCTCTGTGTACCAATTATAACAATTACTTTATCAATTTATTCTTGAGATGTATGCGCTTTCATAAAGTGCTGTGAACAGAATTTGTTCCAAAGTTTTATAAAAAATGTGTTTCAACTCGGGAAATTTCAGAAATATTAAGCAGGCTTCATACTGGAGGAATATCGGGCTGATTTTGGGCGCAATATTGGCCTCTCCCATCAAACGTGGAAGCGCTTCAGAGTTGATGCTGGTCTGAACTAATTATCTGCTCTGCAGTGCGAAGGGTTTACTGACATAATCTTAATGTTAACGACAGAACATAAGCTGCTCCGCAGCAGTATAAAAGAAACGCCTACTCACCAATCAGTTCTCGTGGAAAAAGGCATCACTAATCGTAGAAGATCCCGTGGAGCTCAGTGCGTCGACACACAGGGTGTCTGTGGAGAGAAATAGTTTTTCAGAGACCGGCAGACATCTCTGGCTTTTCCTGACAATGTCTACACGAGATCTAGATTCCATATCGTGGTGCTTTTGCACACCAATATCGCCCTACAACAGAGACAGATTTCAGCACTTAAGTCTTGTACTTGTTGAACTTATAATATGAAAGCCTGGGTGCTCCTTTGAATTACGTTTGTATATTCATTTTCTTATTGCTCCCCAGTCTGTTTGACACAGCCAGGGCTGCACCTGAAACAAAAAGCTTAAAATGGTTATACACTCCATGAGAGTACATCTAATCAACACACACACACACACACACACACACACACACACACACACACACACACACACACACACACACACACACACACACACACACACACACACACACACACACACACACACAACAATCGGTTAAAATCTGTTATAAGGTCTGTGATCGCCCACATTTTTAATACACACAATATAAGATTTGAAAATCCTCTCGAGTGCACCAGGCGAGTTAAATGCAAATATGTTTGTAGGTCAATGTATACTACATAAAATTGCACTTTAAAATAGATATTTGATATAATAATAAAACCATTATTATGAAAAAAGTGGTACTCTTTCAAGAAATGTACTGCAAGTATACTCACATTTAACACCCTTCATACCATACAATAGGTATGGAAATATATATGCTATTTTCTGTTGGGACAGTGTATTGTTTAATTGATTAAGGATTGGAGATTAAAGATATGGCATTCTGCATATACCTTGTGGTAGGAGAGGCTTTTGACCCTGAGGTAATCTACTTCCATCCCAGACTGGCGGGGGAAAAAAAAAAAAACTACCAGTTACTCATAAAACACATCTGAAAAGCATCTCAGTGCGACTGGGCTGCTATGCATTTCCAGAGTGGTTGAAAATATAAAAAGGCAGGCGGGCAGGCGGGCAGGTGGAGATGAGATGAGCTCTTCAAAATCCTCTGCCTGGAAAGAGGGCTAACAGCTGGGGCCTGGCACTCCCTCTGTGTCGGTCTTCTCTTTGTCACGGGCAAAAGACTCTTGTTTTCAGGCAGTAATCAGACAGCCCTGGGGTTCTGTAAAGACCCTGTTCTCTTTTCCTCTCAACTGTTGCATACACCCTGCTAATTGGAATCCTGCAACTGGGTCACAGGCATTGTCTCTCAAGTGCTGTCAAGACATTGAGACGCGTGAATGTGGAATTACGGTTGCCTCAGATGCATGATTGAGTCTCCCCTCTGCGCTATCTTAATGCCTCCATTTCAGTCTCATCACAGACACTGATTTTCTCCCTTTTTTCCCATTAATATTTCTTGCCGTTCCCTTCTTCGTGTTTTTTTTGTGTTTTTTTTTGTCACAGCTCTGCCTGAAACCAGCAGTCACTGCGACTTGGCAGTTGGAACATGAAAAGAAATAACTATTTTGTTCCTTAATATATTAAACGTCGGTATTTCTTTTGACCAAGACAGGGAGAACACAGCCTTTCAAGACTGTTAATATGACTAAATGTATCTTATTAGAAATCAGAAAATTTGGTCCACATTGTTAGCTAAAGAAGGAACATTATGTACTTCCCTGCAAGTTTCACGAACCGATCAACTTCCCTTCACTCCAGTGGTTGAAGAAGAACCTGATCCTGCAGTTTGTCAGTGATTAAAAGCAGAATTAGCCAGCAAAGCATGCCACCACAAATGAGCAAAACCCTCTGGGAGACCAGAGAGACCAAGCAAAGGCACATTTCCAATTATACTGCCAAATGACTCATTTTCTTATTGGGCCTTCTATAATTGTGGTGGGTATTGGGTGCATGCAACTCAATTTGTCTTACATATTTGTTGGTAGGATGGTAATAGAGTTGACAGCCAAGGGGATGATATGAAAGAATGAGACAAAAGAAAGAAAAAAAAAAGAAGAAGAAAAAAAAGGACGAGATAGATCCCTCAATATTTGTTTGATCTGCTTCATCCTCCTTAATACTGTTGAAGTTTTAAAGCCAGAAATAAAATACCACTGTAATCATCTGTGGATTGAGGAATGGGAAGACTATCATTTTCAAGTAATCAGAAAATGTCTCTCCCGAGTAATAGACTTTGTTCAGACTACTGAAATTAATGAGGCTTCCTGTGATGTGATTATCTATCCCCAGGATCATCAATATATAAAATAATTGACAAATTAAATTAGTGCAAATTCTTGGAAACTTTTACTTTTGGTGAACACAAATAGAGATTTCGAAGTATTTGTACAAACACACTTTAAAGTTAAGTTGAGTGAACTTTATTAAATTTGCAGACACATTTAGAGCTCATCATTCTTCCCCATCTTCGTACAGGTAACAACCAATTACTTATAAAGCAACTGGACACCATGTCAACACGGGCACATGAAAGGCACAGCACTGGACATGAAGCCATTTCACATTGGTTTGTCAGGAGAGCAAACAACACGAGGATCTCAAGGGCTCAATTCAACCATGTGATGCTGGTTTGCTATCATTACGTACTCTTCTGTTAAGGATATAGTTTCCATTATCCACCTTGTCCATTGGTAACAAATGCGAGTCAAGTGTGATTCAAACACTTTCCAAAATGAATATGAAAAATAAGTAACATTTCATACATGACATACAAACTTTAAATAGAACAGCTTCTGTGGATTACCAGTCAAATTAGACACCACGTGTAACATGTAAGTCAAATGAACAGTAGCCTTTGTTTTTTCACAGTCATTTATGATTTTAACTATCTAAATGTTGTAAATTCAACTAGTCTGTGTTTCTTTGGTTAAAAAAAAAAAAAACAGCTGGGGAAAATAACCAAAGGGAGAAAATAGTATCTTTCCAAACAAGCAGACTGTTATTTACAGTTTAGTACTTTGTAAATTCTCATTTAAACTCTTATCAACTCTGTGTGCGTTACTGCGTGTATCCCTTTGTGAGTGTATGCATGTTTGTGTACTAGACGCAGTGGTGAAAACTGTGCAGGTTTGATTCTGGCTGCACTAAAGTGTCTCTAAAGCAGCATGTACCGTGATGGTGAGAACAGAAGGGGACAGCTGTGGTTTTGTTGTGAGGCGAGCTGCCCGTGGCTCACTACAGGCTAACTGTGAAAACAGTCGGAGACTAAAAGGAACCTCGTCCCTGCTCCCTGCTGGGATCCCCTGTCTAAATCTGTTTCAGCGTTCCCCGTCTTTGTTAAGTAACCAAGTGCTCCTTTACTGAAGAGTGTAAAAAAAAAAAAAAAACCACAATTCTCGCCAAGTCCCCCGGCGATGTGTTGTCATTGTCGTAGCTGGTCATCAAAACACTTGCAAATCTTGACAAGCATATGTCACAAACCAAGGTGTGTTCTAACAAGACAACAGCACGTTTAACTTAGTGCTGCGCACACTCCACTTCAAAAGGATGGAGGCCACTGATTATCATGGCAGCAGAAACATCCTCTTGAGCCAACTGTGTAAACTCCAAACATTATCAAATGTTAATCACTAGACATTTCTATATTGTCTTTTTTTGTTTGTTTTTTTGTTAATTGCACTTTAATACAAAATACATGGATTTTTCTTAAGACGCAAGCAAACATTTAAGACAGTTTACAAAATGTTGTAACTTATGTCAGTCATCTAAACACGGTGAGAATCATTGCCAACGATTCATCAGTAACCTGGCAGCTGCCCAGGGCCATCACGTTGGCTCCTCCAGCCTCAGTTCGCAGCAGATCTGGCTGAAAGCAGGATCCTCTGGCTGCTCGTGGCCGGTGCCGTGCTTCAGCCAGACAGGGAGGGAAGGAGGAAGGGAGGGAGGGAGGGAGGGAGGAGGGAGGGAGGAGAGGCTCCTGCTAGGAGGAGGCTGACGTCTCCATAGTGGACAGGATACGCACCACCTCGGTTCTCTGTGTAGGTGAGATGTGCTGGGTCATGTGCACAATGGAATCCATGGCAACCTCTGGATTGGCTTGAACAAGGCTGGAGACACAAAAGAAAGACATGTGCTTGTCAGGTGGGGCGGGTGGAGGTAAAGAAAATGAGGTAGTTAATTCGAGCGGCCGACAGTAAGTCTGCGCTGCAGAACTCGTCACCACGTTGAAGCTGCATTGTTGAGAAGGATCACCTGCGGATCTGCTTGAGGATGTGATCTCGGCGGATGTACTTGATGTTCTCGTCGATGACCGACCTCGCGCCCTCTTCTTCAGCCAGCTGCCGCTCCAGCCATCCCACCACGTCTTCGTTGTTGTCCCACAGATAGGCCTGCATAACACAGGGAGGGTTCAAGGACAGAAGATTCATCATTTTGAGCAAGTATTTATGGATAAATAAATCACTCCTTTTCTCATGGTTTTAGTGTAAAAATATGTCACAGGGGATTTTTGTTTTTGTTTTTATAAGTCCCAGGGATGCCGACAAACAAATAAAATACATAAACCATCATGAATCATCCAATAAAAATCAACAACAACAACAAAAGAGATGGACAGGCACAAAGTGGTGCTTGATGTCTTGTTGACCGGACCTGATAGGGAAATTAGTATTCATGAGTGCTGGCATTTTTGATCCCAAACAAAGCCAGGCTGGAGGGCTTAGCACAGATTTGGGGGGTAGAGGGGGGTTTAATGGGCTCTCGCCTTTTTATGAACAGTCCTGCTCGAGGTCCGCAAGAACATTTAATGCCCTTATTAATCATTTTTAATCTGTTTGCTTTTAATTAAGAAACAGCGTGTTGCTCTCCTATCTGCACGTGCCAGGGCTGTGATTAATTGTGGCTTAAGACAGCCAGTCCTGATTGGGGTAATGTATTAGCTAACAAGGAGGCCACTTCTGAAGAGATCTGAAACAGCGAGCCGGCTCCCCCTCACCCCCGCCGGCTGGTCCTCTGAGCCCGACACCGGGCCAGGAAGGAACCACGTTTATGTATCTCTGAGAGTTGTTCATTAAGTACCAGTTTTTCTGTATTTAATCATGATGATTTAATTTGAATGCTTACTACTTCTTTATCTGCTACACCTAGTGGACAGCAATGGGAGTGTCAGAAGTCAAATAGAGTACTCTGTAATTATTCCCAGGGCTCTGCATCACACATTGCCCTGGAACAACAACAACAACAACAACAACAAATATTGGTTTTTGAGAACACATACTTGTAAGACCTCACAGAAGTACTCATCAAAATAGCCGGGCTATATTATGAGTTTGGACATGAGTAGACGGAATATAAAAATAAATGATCAGAAATGACGAGTGTGATATAAATTGAAGTTCAATGAACTGACAAATATTTCCCAGACGTCTGTGTCTCTGTGAGGAGATGATGAAAAAATAAACTACAGGACGGACACTGTTGTTCTACAGTTTTTGTCCACTTTCAGCCTTTTGGATGTTATAATCCAAAATACTGTATTTTGGATCATATTTACAACTTAACAGACTTGGCCACTTCAGCTGTGTTTGGGAAGACTAAAACGGCCCTGATCAACTTGTCATAGAGTTGTTGAGTATCTTAACTGACATTGGGTAAAGCAAAAAATGACATTGTTTGTTTTATTTCTGAAACATACTGTACGTTTAAAATATAAGCAAGATAAATAAATAGTAAGACAATAACAATATAATAACAGAATGGGAATTTCATCATAATCCTTGTCATATGCGAGTGTGGCTTTAACATGTTCACTCTTAAGTCAACATTTGGTTTATATGCTGCCAAATTCCATGAGATATTAATTATGGTTCTCTATATTATGACACTTTCCACACTGTAATTGAACTATGTGGAAACTGAATATTGTCAGAGTATAGAAAAAAAAACCCTCAAAAAAGGTGCAGTGACTTTTACCTTAACAGCCCCCTCGGCCTCCACAAACCAGCGGCGCAGCATCGCCTGGATCTGACCGTCTGTCAGCTCGGTGTTGGCCACATGGATCTTCCTCTTAACCGTGTCCTCCAGCAGCAGGCGACGCAGACGCCAGTAGAAGAACTGACGGGACGTCGGCCAATCCAGGATATCCTGAGGAAGAAGAAGGACAAGCAGCTACGTTTAGAAAGCGCAAGTATCTCCTACATGAGAATTTGAGGCGGACCGTGGATCAACTTATTACTGGGATGTGGCACTTTAGCAGAAATGTCTGTAGTGTTCATAAGGCTTGATTTGAAATTCAGCTGCTCATTTCATAATCCCTGGACATCTAAGTGCGGATGCAAAAAAACCCTCAGAATACCGTCAGTTATGACACAAATCACCCACAATTTAAAGGGCTAATTCAGCCCTAATGAAAAGTCTGGTTGAAAAACATGTGCACTACAGAAAAATGTTATTGTCTAAATTAAGTGAACACAGTGAACTGAAGGATGCACACTGTGGCAGATTTCCCAGCTGCTATACTTGAGGTGACCATGGAGACAAGTGCAGTTAGTAATCAGTGTGTAAAAAATAAAAAAACAGCCTGACTGCAGGTTGACTGACTGACTCCATCTGTGAAACACCCTTCTGGCCATGTGAGCAGAGTGTGTGTATGTGTGTTTGTATGTGAAAGATGGGACTGTGGAGGCACGGAATGAGATGGGGCCCGCCCGAGGCTGCTCTGTAGTTGCTAAGGTGATTGACCGGGGTCATCAGAAGATAATTATGAGGACGAGTCTTGCAGCCTGGTGAGACCAAACATTATTCACTGGGCAGGTGCGGCAGCAGCCAGACTGATATTCCCCTGTGGGCTTTTTTTCAGGTTATTCACATACTGCACATTCGTATTGAAGCAATACATGAACGCGAGATAGCTTTAGTCCTCACCGTGATGACGCCCTTCTCTTGCATGCGACCGGGGGTGTCATGGAGGTCTGCAAACTGCACGGCCACCTGGTGGTAGATTGGCAGCAGAAACTCCTCGCGTTCCTTCAGCTTGGTCTCCAGCTCTTTTCGATCAGGGGGGCTCAGCTCGGGGGTTCCTGTTGGGAGTTTCAAAATAACGCCATAAAAAACATATTGCTATAAAACTGACGGCCATACGGGTGCAGGTTTTGATTACAAATGGTAAAAGGTCTACACTTGTATAGCGCTTTATCACCTTATGGTCTCAAAGCGCTTTTACAGTTTTCCATTCACACACTAATGACTGAGCTGCCATGCAGGGTGCTCGCCATCAGGGGTGCATTCACACACCGGGAGCAACTTAGGGTTCAGTGTCTTGCTCAAGGACGCTTGGGCATGTGGACAGGAGGAGCCGGGGATTGAGCCACCAACCTTCCGATTAGTGCGCAACCCACTCTACCGTCTGAGCCACATCATCCCCTACAAGAAATAGCAAGAAATAGTACTTAAAGATAAGAGATAAAAGGAAACACAATAGAGATCAGGAGTGAAAGCCAACAATTCTGTCCACACATGGTAGTCCTGTGTTGCTCTTTCCTTGTATGAGGTGCTATCAAAAGGTTTTGATACCGTTTGATACACAAACAAAGCGCAGCTCAGGGATGTGCATTGAGCAGAGGGAAGCAATACCTTTCACGAGTAGATATTCCAAGTTATTGCTTGATCATCATCAGCATCTGTGTTACGCACATTTTAGTGAGCAATGGTACATAAAGAATTTAGAAGTTCAACATTAAGTTGTGCAGAGAGCACACGTCAAATTTTGTGTTAAACTTGAAATCAGCAACACGGACCATTGAAATGCTTTAGAGAGCCGACAGCAATGAAGCACTCAGCCAGCTGAAGTGTTTTGAGTGGCACTCCCTTTTCAAGAAGGGTAGAACTTCACTGTCCAAAGCTTATTCACAAAAATTCGTACTTTCCCCTGCTCCATGCACTTTACTGTGCTGTGCTGCGTTCGCGCACCACAGGAACTTTTGATTGCACCTCGTATTCCCATCACCATTCCTTCAGCTTCTACATGAGAATGCAGCTGAAAATTAACACCTGCTCAGTGCATTTTGTTTTGGAGCTCCCCCGAAGCCTTCGCTGCTGTCACTAAAGACTGATTTCCATTTCACCAGTTTGCCCACAGCACAGAGCCAATGCAGCATTGGACCAAAGGAAAATCAATAGTCTAGTGCAGGAGAAACAGGAGAACTGGTGATTGATCTGGACAGGCTGTGATTGACACCTCTCCCGGGGGAGTGCGCTGAAGATGACACAATCAACACCAAATAAAGAAGGACAGCGAATGCACACATGCTCCCACTTGACATATTGCTCCTCGCTTAAATGAGGACAAGGCCGAGGAGGACAAAGACACTCGTAAAGAGCTATCATTAGAATTGACGTGCTGGACTGACCCAATTTTTCGGCCAAGCCCATGTAGATGGGATCTATTCTTCTCATGGTCTTCACCAGGTCCTTCTTCCTAAACTTGATCTCCACGGTTCCTTCAGGCTCCAACACTCCACCTCTGCAGGCAAGAAGGATTTAAGTGAGCAAAGGTGATTTTATGTATGAAAAAACAGATAACGGATCTTTCCCTTTTCTGTCAAACTCACCGGCTGTCCTTGTCGGCGTACATCTCCATGTGGCGGGGGTTGATGGTGGGATCTATAACCACCCAGGAGCCTCCTCTCAGCTCAGCCTGCGGGGGAATATAAACCAGCACTGGCTGCTTGTACTCCCTCAGCCCGTCCACTATGTAGGCCCCAAATTTCAACACCTGGTCGTACATATCTGAAAAAGGACAAATCCATATGAGATAAAGCGAGGGCTCAATCTCATATTGACTGACTGCTTACGGAGCAGAAGTACCTTTCATTCCTCCAGAAAAGCCCCTCCAGTTGGAAAACACCATGAGAGGTAAGCCCTCTCGATTCAGGTCCTTAATGGCCTGCGCTGTTTTGAAGGCAGAATCTGGGAACCACACCTGTCCTGCCTGCTGGATGATCTAAATACACAAATCAGAAAATCAGCTTCAGTACCAACAGGAGGTGCCTGTAAATATCTTAAAACTTGTGTTGCTGTTCACACTTGAATATATATCGATATTGAGCGACCCTTACCTTTGCCTCAGAATCTAAATTGGCTGGATCAGCTGGGATTGACAGCTCCACTGACCTGGTTTCCACAGCAACCACTCCAGTAGGTATCCCACCCAGTCTGTAATGAGAGGTCGTTCAACATTGACGTCTACAGAATACCTTCACTGCATTCTCGAAAGCCAAGATGTTTATCTATTGCATAACGGATCATTTTTGGTTCATATGTCTTCCGGTTTAGTGTTTTACGTGGAGCTCACCTGGCTCTGCCCACCACCACACTCTGAGCCCACGGCTGCATGATCTCCATGAAAGAGCCGTGGTCGAAGAAACCATTCTGCCAAGAACCCTTCGGAGCTTTAAACAAGGAGAGGGCAGCAGAGTAAACAGAGTGTAGAAAGGTAAAAAGGAGTGAAAGCATTTATTTTCTCTTCCCATGCTATTTTTGAAACCCTTGCCTTTCTTCTCTATGCAGTCTGATCTTGTGTGTGTGTGTGTGTGTGTGTGTGTGTGTGTGTTTTTTCTTCAGAATCTGTTATCTTGGCAACAACCGTGATGGATGACTGTAGAAGCCGGCTTGCTCAGCTCTTTTTCTGCCTGCACACCCTGACAAACATGGCCAGCCTGCGAGGTTACCATTCAATTAAGCCTCGCCACTCATCACTACCAGAGCCGTACGCTGACTGGCCTCCCACGCGGTACCCCGATCTCCTCGCCATCCTTAGCTGTAATTACACTGATGTGGAACCTGCTCAGTCCTGACCTGCAGTGTAAAACACACTGCAACAACTTTGGTGCTGATCTTGCCTTTAGCAGCAAAACGTTAGGCTTCACTGTTTCTTTCTGAGTGTCTAATAGCCTCTTTCTTGTAATGAATTAGTTCAACCTTTAACTCTTTGGGATATCAGGCTGTAATAATAAATCGTTATATTTACTTGTGATGCCACAAAACAATGAGCGTGTGACTTTTTACAACTGCTGATAAAGCCTTATTGCTGATTAGCGGAGGAAAAGTGAAAGTGTATAAATTATTTTAATAGTCAAAGCTTAGATGCTATTTAAAGTAATAGGAGGGGTTGTTTTTCTTTTTAACACAGGTCAGATTTAGAGAGAAAAGCTTTGATGTAGGGCTGCAAATAAGAGTACTACAACATCAATAGCATTAAAGCTATAGTGTGGAATTTTTACATATAAATGAATGTCCATTAGATTCAAGCCCTTACTAAACAAATTCACACAAAGCTGATAAAACGTATCACTGCCAGATTAATTGGTCTGTATTTTACAGCATACAGTTTTTAAAAAAAATCTGGTGTCTGGTGAGACATTCCCGTGCTTCACATTGGGCATCCTCTATGGGCAAAGGAGGTGCACCAAAGACTTCTGCCAGCCAACTTCCTGCTTAGCTCAATGCTAACTTGAATTGGGATAAAAATAATTCAAACATGCTCCTGTAGACTTTCCAGATATTATCAGACCAAATGGAGTAAGCTACGGGAGAAGCCTATGATGCAAGCACATGTCGACAGTGCTTTTGTAATAACACTGACGGGCAGACGGACGTTCCACACTGCAGGTTTAATAATTAGTGGAATGATTATTGGTCATTAATACGGGATATTTATTCTATAAAATGTAAAAAATGGTAAACATACCAGTTATAGTTTCCCAGATCCCAATTGTACATCTCAAAAATAACTTTTTTTCTTCACCCAACAATCAAAACTGAAAAGGCACTGAAATTAAAGTAATGTGAGAAATCTTTAAATATGAGAAGCTCAAGCTGAAATCATTTTTTGGGGGGCTTAATGCATAACATTTGTTTTCTCTTGACTAACCAACCAATTCTGCAATATTTAATTGTGAGAGAAATCTGACTCATCACTGAGCTAATTTAGATGTTTTAGGTTTTGTTACACGGGATCCAAGAAGCTGATCAAATAATTACAAATATCGTCGCCACACTTAATATCTGAAGATCTGTCATTACAGAACTACCAGGCAATCACCAGAACTATAAGTCCCCTACATCATTGTGTGCCTGAACTATATTTTCTACACCATGCGGTATGTAAATACGTAATCACTCAGCACTCACTCTGACTGGGACGTCCCGCTAACATCCAGCGAGGGTCATAAGGAGCCTTGGTCGGCATAAACTCTATCAAACGATCAATGGGATCCTTGGCATGAAGGATGGGCACTGGACTAGATTTACACTGAAGAAAAGAAAAGTCATTATTCTATAGTCACAAATGCCACAGACAATAACTATAAATAATTTTTCACACTGATGCAACATTTTATTCCAAATAGCTAAATGTTACCATGGGCATGTAGGACAGCCACTGCAGAAGAGCGAAGACTCCCTCAAAGTCATCGCAAACAGTGCAGTGGGTCACGCCGTTGTTGTGCATGATCTGAATTCCACCGAGCTGATTGTTGGATGTGTACACTTCTCTGCCCAGCACCTAACGAAGGAAAACCACAAAGGAGTGGATATTATGTTAGGAAAAAGGTAAAAGTAATATTTTTCTCTGTTGACTCCCAGACTGTCCCATTTGAATCTGGATTTTATACCATCAGGGTTTTCCTTTGGTTTCTGGAGGGCGTAGGTGCAGTGGTAGCGGTGGGGGGGGGGGGGGGTGGTGGGCAGTTACTGCACTTAAAAACTACGCATTTACAGGTAATTTTGGATTATTTTCATTATAATATTCATCTAAAAATGCACTGTCTGCCGTAAAAATAATAATCATCAAATATTGGTAAAACAAAGCTAGTAGTGAAGCTTGAGTGGCAAAGGTGATGTGAAAAAAACAGGTGTGCTGCACAGAAGTGTTATAATGGTAGAGAAAACCCTGGACCGTGAAGGTAAACAATTCTTTTGAGGGTACATCTTACGGAGTAGTGTGTTCTCTTGCAACCCACTGATATAAACTGGAGCAGCAGTTTACAGGTCAATCTAATTGAGTGTTGATTCACCCTTTAAAAACCGCCTCCCTCTGGTCTCGAAGTGAGAAAACTATGTTGTGCATCACTAGCCGACAACAAGAGGTGGTGTCGGGACTGTGTGACTGGGCTCGGCGAGATCACCCTGAAACACAGACATGCTGGGCGACAGCATCCTCGTCAATACAGGTGATCAACAGCCAGAAACCTCTCCATCACAGCAGTCACAGGTTGGGGGCAGCATCTGCTTCTCTTCCTACCAGATGGTGTGCTTTAACACATGCCCCTTCACAACCAAGATTTGTATTCAAAATGTTATACATTTAACCGGCTTGTATGCATTTTTGTTGTCATGTATTCTGACGCGTACAGCAATTTCTGTTCCAACTGATGGATGGATAAGATGGAAGCTACCAAACTTCTTTTGTCGTCACGTTGCTCCTTTGCCAATCTGAAGCCATAAAACCTCCCTGCCAGCCCACCCTATTTTCATAAGCGGCCGAGAACAGGTGGCAGGGCCCTGACATGGTTCCATAAAAATCAGAGAGGAACTCAGTCCCTACCCTCCGCGCTCACCTTTTCAGCCATCATTTACTTTCTTTATTACCATTAATGGTTATGTATCTGCCCACAAATCTGGGGCACTCTCCTAAAGCTGTCAGGGAAGCTGGCGGCCCCGAGAAACATTGCAGTCACCTTGACATACACAAAACCCCTGTGCCTCTGGCCATCGGCAGCTTCATTAAGATTCCACGGCAGGGGGAAGAAGAGGAGGAGGAGCAGCGGGAGACGACTGGGAGGAAGAAAACAAGAGGCCAACTGGTAGTAACAGCTCACTGGGGTATTTGTGCGAGTAGTTACTATTCAGTCCCCATGAAAATATGAGTGCTTTTCAGCAGCTAATGAAATGATGATCTCTGGGTGGCAGGCTCCTGCTCTCCATTAAGTTTCAGTTAAGAGCCAGGAAGCCACATGATGAACAAGGAGGGAAAAAAACTACACTACTTCTCATTGAAATCACTTTTTCAGGATCTTCAAATAAACAGTGTCTTGCAAACAATTGATATATTGCTATGCATCACTACAACAATACTCATTGTGGACATTTTTCAGTAATCATTATGATTCTGCTCCCACAAATGGAGCTAAAGACTGAGGCCATCTAAAAACAATTGAGCCTCCAGCCAATAGGTACGCCATCATTGGGCCATTTGCATGGCTTGTCATGCGGCGATCGTTCATCTAATTTGAAATGGAGTCATCTTAATGCACTGACAAGGACAGAGAATGGAAAGCAAGACAAGAGGAGGTAGTGAAGCGTGCAGACGCGCGCGCGCGCGCGCGCACACACACACACACACACACACACACACACACACACACACACACACACACACACACACACACACACACACACACACACACACACACACACACACACACACAGGCCAATCAACTGTACGCAGAAAAACAATCTGCATCAGCAAAACTTTTCATTTTGATTAAAAACAAATGATATGGCTGTCCTGCACTGCAGCCTCTGGCATGTCACTCTATTTCTATGCAAATACAACTTCATGGTTCGCTTTCAATTATTCCACTTTGAGTGGCAGGCAGGCCCGAGGCTGGGATCGGAGAGGGAATCCTAGTAGAACAGAGCGAGGCAGAAGGAACGTGCCTCAAAATTGCCTGATCAGCGAGTTGGAACAAGCCTCGAGATCACGGTACACTTTTCTAATTTTGTTTCTTTGACGTACACACACATCATCCTCCTCTTATTTTATTTTTCAGAATCTATAGTATTGTATTTATTCACCATAAAAAAAAAGAACAGAAAATCCAGTTATAATGTTTTGTTTTACTCGCGTGTTTTGCTTCCTCTCATAATAGCTGAAAAATTTAATAGCCAACTAATGAAGGTTTTTAGAGATTTTCTCATTAAAATGCAGATGTATTAATTGTGTGAATTTAAAGACAGCTCATTTGGTGCTCGTTCTGCGTTACAGGAGGAGCACAGTGCAATAAATATCTATTTATTCTAGATCATTTTACCTTGTTAAGAGCTCCAGCTCCAGTTAGGATGATGTGAGAGTTGTCCACTTGGATGGTCCTCTGTCCAAGCCTCACCAGGTAGGCCCCGATACCGATGGCTCGACATGTGACCTGCGGGACAAGACAAGCATCTTAAAGGAAAAATTCGCCATTTTTTAAGTTGATGTCCACCCAGTGTTGCTGTTATATGTGGTCAGCTAAAGCAATAGTTTCCTCAGTGAGTGTTATTTTTTCGCTAGCGGAGCTGTGCCTACATGTACCAGGATGCATAGCGCGCAAGAGTCTGATGTCTAACCACCTAATTCTTTGGCTCCATTTGCCAAGTTTCTCTTATTGTAGCACCCATTGAAGAAAAAAAAAAAGAAAGAAGTAAGCAGCCAGATGATATTGTCTGCAGAGAGCAAAAGAAATGAATGCCGGTTCGTAATCAGGAAGCTACTAGTACTGATCATATACTGTAACGTGTAAACAACAAAACACAGTATTAAGTGTCACTCAGTGGTCATCTGCTCTCTCAGTCCTCTTGGTTTTAGTTTTTAGTTCATTTTTTTTGTCCTAAAGAAGTTCTCCAGAACACGTCAGTTCAAGTGAGTAGAAAACTTGAATGCATTGTAACGCACACACGGCTCCCTTAGTTAGTGTTGGTGGCAGCATCTAACTAAAACAGGCCATTTCAATAATTCAGTCCCTGTTTAGAACAAATTGGAGGGCAATTTGAGCAAAGGCACCAGCAGGCACTGTTTTGTCTGCAGCTTAGTTTCTGGATGGTCTCCACCGACCATATCCTCCTGCACAGTTAATGCAGCTGCAACATTGGCCCTTTCACGATAAATATTATGACAGCATACTTTGTAATATCCGAGCCAGCCAAAACACTGTATAATGTATCCTCGTTCATAACTTGCTCCGTGCTCATATTAAAAAAGAAAAACCTAGGTTGTTGCAGCACAAGCAAAAAGAGCTGGCTTTTGTTTAGGTGCAGCATCTAGAGCGCCCTCTGCTAACCGAGACATTGTTGTTCTGGCCACCAACTAGGTCATTGTACACATCAAATGACAGCGCTGGTGCCAGAAGAACAACAGATTTAGCTTGACTACATTTATCATCATCCACAAAATAAGTGGCAAATGATCTTTTCAAGACATGAAATATGTGCAAAGTAACCACATGCCAGCTGATCAGCTTTATGTATGAAGTAAGTCTTTGTCTTGAAAAATCCCACTAGTGTACAGCTCAAACTAAGGAGCAGACTACATGTATGACTGGTTTTTTTTTTGTACACAAGTGCCCACTTCAGTCTTACCAGGTTCATGGTGATGATCTCATCATAAGCCAGAGAGGATTCTCCGGCGATCATTCCAGACCCTTTCAGATTCTCCACACCCAGCCCTTCATCTTTTCCTATGATGTCAGTGATCTTGTACCTGCATGACAACACACATATTTACAAAGAGCCAGATATACCCCCCACCCCAATAGCTTTCCACTTGTCATGTTGTCTGCTGTTTGAAGCTCACAAGGTTACAACAGTGATGTATACTTGACCGACAGACTCGTTTCCTGTGTTAAAAAAATGTACCTGGATTCTCCTCCATCTTCTACGTGTTCGCAGTGCACAGAGTTTAGAGCTGAAACCTTCTTGTAATCCTGAGGTGTGAGGTAGAGATACTTGAAACCCTGTAGGGGACATACATGTTGACAGTTTAATTACAACAAACAATGACGCAAAAGACAAAAAGTCATCACATATTTTGAAAGGCAAAAATATGTCCCCCTACATTTTAAGTAAAGAACAGATTAATGTTTGTGCCAATAAACTAAACAGCCATCAGGTGGATGTTTGAGGTAATGACAGCGATTGGGATTACTCTTAAAATTAAAACGTTTTCTCACTAAAACAAAATCGAAGTACCGATTGCTGGATTTCAGTTAGTGAACCTTAAAACAGTTACATCAAATTGAAAATGAAAGAAGCCTTCAGGTACAGCGTCATGTGACTGAGACTGCTGGCTGACCTTATAAGGGTCAGCTAGATCCTGCCAGGCCACGTGGAACATGTGTCTGATCTCCTCTGCCAGGCCGATGCGGGCGCCACTGTTGGCTGCAATGTAGATTCGAGGGATGCCGCTCTCCCGGGACATCTCTGAGGCTCGCAGGAACAACATGTCCTCCTGCGGGCCGAACGAGCCGATCTTGTGTGTGATGTCGTTGCTTATGACGATGATCTCACGTCCCGCTGGGTACTCTGGAGTTCGAAGGGTCATCCGCCATGCCACCATACCGATCTGGATATACAATACAGAGGCACTTTAATAAAATAAATACAGAATATTGTTCAATAAATATATTTTAAATGCTCTATTTGATGATTTTTTTTTTTTTTTTTTATATATAATTTTGAGGGTGTACAAATTGGCTCAAATAATGTTGCTGAAAAGACTGGCTGATTCAGAGAGCAGCATTTTATCTTTGGTAGAGATAGACGTATTCGATTTAGGTATTATTTCTTAATGCGCACTGTTCTATTTAATGATACAGTAGACTTTGGCTTAAAACAATAAAGTATTTAACAAGCAATCCAGAACCCAACCAAAGAAACACAGAGACACCTACAGAGTGAAAAGGAAACTGCACATTTTGAAACAGCATGTGGATAGATAAAGAAAAAGGTAATTTCTTATTTTTCAATGTGTATATTTAAGTAAAAAAAAAAGAAGCTTAAAACACTGACTTCATTGCCCCCTGGCAGTCGGTTCATCTGCACCAGCTGATCCTGGGCGTCGAGCACCAGCTCAGTGAAGGTGAGCAGCTCAGAAGGAAGAGGGCATTTGGGTAAGTGGGCGTAGGCCTGACTGGCGTGCCAGAGCTTTTTCAGAGCCTGAAAGATTAAATTAAATGGTTAGAATAAAATAAAATCATGTACCATTTAGTTATTTTTAATTGGAAGCTGAGGCCAATGTTCAAAACGTATGTTTTGGTACCTGTCTGAACATTTCTGGAAAGTCGTAGACATAGGTGGTGCCTAGAGATTGTGCCTGGAAGCGCTTGGACTGCAGCAGGTCCTTGGTGACGTAGGGTGTGTTGATGAGCATGCCATGCAGGGGGCCTTGCTTGTCTCCATATGCTTGGAACATAATCTGGAACCAAGGGATGAAGGGAGTCACTTTACAGATATACTGACCTCTTTAACAACCTTGGCATTAGGAAAACAAAAAGGATGATTTTTAAGCATGATGGTTATTATGACAATGATCATTTCTCACAGCCGCTGCACTGACACAACTTTGATGAATACAAAGCATCTGATTGTAAGTGTACAATGCTGGAAGTATAGTATTTGTGTTTTGGTGAATAAGGCCAACAACATCCTAAAAAAGCTCAACAACATGCCTTTGTAGATCAGAAGAATTCCACTCCACACTAACAACTACACTTCTTGTTGTAACCTTCCAACATTGTGCAGTATTTTCCTGAATCTCATCTTATTAAACAATTAAAGGAAATGCCACAGGTTCTGTCTCAACCTTGTCTACAAACTTCAAATAGAAAACTCATAAAATACCTATCACATTTACTGTTATGGAACTAATAAAGCAACAAAAGAAAAAAGGAGAAAAATAACATGCAAAATGTCATCGTTTCATGTAGATTTGACCTATTTACTTCCTGTTGAATGTATGGAAGTGAGGGTGAACAGATGAATGAATGGATGGCTGGATGGATGAACTATAACTTACCTGGTCTGCTGCGAGAAGACACATATTACTAAAAAACAATTGTCCACCAGGCTAAGGGCAAGACACCAAACTGGATCTCTCCTCCAAATTAATAAAAATGTAAGCGTTTATTCTAATGTGTAAAAATGACCAATTCTATATTCAACTTTACAAGAGTGTCTGATAAATTGCACTGGGGGAGCTGAGGTTTCCAGGATGGAGCTGAAACCCTTTGCCAGACTGGACAATAAGCAGATGAGATGGAAGATGTGTGAGTGCCCCACCTGTCGGTCTTTGGGCCCCACCTGTCCCGTTCGGGAGTCAGTGACCTCCTTGTACAGGCTGATGTCCAGGTAGTAGCCTGATTCGTTAGTAAGGAAGAGGCGAATGGGGATTTGCTTCCCCGTCGGAGTCAGGCGGATGTTAATTTTCAGTTCGGCCTGCAGGACGCGCAGCTTCCACAGACGGCTGCCGTAACGCATCACCATGGAGCGCACAGACTCCTCGATCTGAAGTTTGTGGGGGGAGAGAGTAGTAAGAGGCAAACTCACTGATCATAATGCGTTCTTAGGTATGTGTGTGTGGGATTGTTTCACAAACCTTTGATGGGTCCATGATCACCGTAGGGACAAAATTGAGGAAGATGTGGTTGCAGTCAGTCCGTACAGTCGTGTTGTTGAAAGCCACCTCCAGTTCATCCATCGCTTCCAGCAGCAGACGCTCGGCTTCATTGTGAAGGTATTCAAAGGAGGCCTCCTAACAAAGGGACACAACAAAATAATGGTTAACAAGGGCAGATATGACTCATTTTGGGGATCAAATAATTAAAGAACATATGGATCTTTGTGGAAAAATCTCAGAAGAGAACAAAAAATTGCAACTAAACGGAAACGAAATGCAGAAAGGTTCCTTGTTGTTTTGTATTCTCACCTTTGTGACCAGATCAGAGTGGCGGATAATGGCTCGGACAAAGAAGCGGTAGTCTGTAACCTCTGTGCCCACCTCCACGCGGGCTGCACCCAGGTACAGGTGCATCTTGTGATTGGCACACGGGATGGCAGTCAGGGCAAAGTTGCGCATGCGGTTGAGCTCCAGCTGAAACGCCAACGCCGGCTCCAAATGACGATAGATCCTGTCCTCCTCAAACTGTCAAGAAACAGGCGGGGAAAAAACATCACAAACAGCAACACCACACAAAACAGCTCTTCTCAATTTAGGCTTTCCCACCAACATCTCTCACTTTAACACAAGTAGTTCAATTTGGCAAAGTCATGAGTCCTTAGTGGGTGTAAGAGGGGACAGGCGCCTGAAAGCCACACACTGTATTAAGTGAATGAAACCGTGGGCAATCTCAATCTCAGAAAGCTGCTAATGGGTGTCATTTCTCTTAAATGGGAGACGTAATTAAAGAGTTCATTACTTTAATGAGTTTTAGTGCCACCGTTGTAGTGAAACTACCGGGGGTGGCGGAAATGAAGAGCCATCACTGACTGCGAGGGAATGAAATTCAGCATTGTTGTGGTGAGGGGTGGTGATGGTCAGTCTGGTTGGTTTTTGAATTTTTGAGTTTCTTTTCAATGCCACAATGAAACATACAGGATACGCCTTAATATTTTCCACTTATGGTCATTTATATGGACCACTTCAATTTGAGTATTCAAATAAAAAAATGTTAAAGAGTGATGAATGACATGTTACCTGATATGACACCATGTCCACACCTACCTTGTCTCTGGCACGGAATGTGAAGAATTTGGGGAATTCCCTCTGTGAATAATAGTGAGATAAAGACAGAAAGAAAAAAAATATGTCAACATAATGTTCATAACAAAAAGCTTGAGAAATCAGTTAGACACACACCAACTATAAACCTAATGACAGCAGGTGGAAACAAGCTGTTCTGGTCTTTGTTTAAATTGCTCCACGGTTGAGTATTAAGCAGTGATGGTCGGGACCTTGTTCTACATGCAGTGAGCCCTGTGCTCTTTTACTGCAGTAATTTATCTATCAAGACATCAGCGTGTATTCACTCAGACAGCATCCCTCACTCTGCTAATGAATAAAACATCTCCTTTCCTCAGAGACATGTGATCCTCTGAATAATGCCTGCTAACCCTGTTTTGACGTTATCAGATGAAGTGTCCCACTTGCCAAAACAATGCCAGACCGATTGGAGATGCTCTCGTCAACTCTCAGCCTACATGATGATGAGAGAGTTGCAACAGTACACACTGGGAACCTCCACAGCCATGACACTGTGATTGCATATCATATTCCCCCTCCACAATACAGTGAACTGAGGAAAATTTTTTTTTTTTTTTGGATGCATAATGGTGCAATCTCTCCATGTAACAGGGGCCGGCAAGATTATGGTGGCATTAGTTAGCATGATTAGATGTCATCAGAGACTGTGGTGCCATCAAAAGACAAATCAAAGCCTATTGTCGAAATGACAGAAGAGGCGAAGGAATCGGGCATTTCTCTAAATTTAATCCTGCCCTAAATCCCCGTCATTACTGCTGTCATCTGAATGTTAGTGGCTGCTCTCTTGATAATAGGTCAAACTTGGGAAGATAGATGCTGCGCTGTGTATAAAAGCACATCAGCAAGGGAACTAAGCTCCCATAACTGGGGGTTCAGCTTTGACCTTGCTATCCATGTGTGTTCACATTACTGCATGCCATTTACAAAATGAAAAAATGTGTGATGTCATGTATCCAGTGATGGGGGTTTAATGGTATCTAGGAAAACTGGCTAAAAAAAGGTTGCCAACCTAACCCTTTATTGATTAAGATACATTTTGTTTATTTAAGATGGCACAACCAAGTAGCATCGCACAGCGATTTCTCCCATTGGTTTGTTAACTGCCGTTTTGAAGCCTCAAGTTTGGCATTTTGAGGGGTGGATGTTACTACCGGAGACTTGACACACCCACAATCAGGCCTAATATCTAATTATTAGAGAATTATTTCCAGAAGAACTACCAGAAAACTGATCAAAAGGAATGAATTGAGTGATTGAGATCATAATGATAGTAATTTAACAGACTTTTTATCTTTATCTTTTAGAAGTTGATGCTTTTTGAATGGGAATCTATGGAGTCAGAGGCATTTTGGAGCCAGCCCCTAAGGGCTCTCAGTGGTATTGCACTTAGAGGCACATCCTCATGTCAGACCCGGAAGCTACATCCACTTTTATATTCAGTCTTTGGGCAAAACAGAGTTGAATAAGATTCCTCCTGAAATCAAGGAGTTGCGGGATGCACTGTCATTTGAGCTCATTGGTCTGCCTTCTATCAATAGTCTCTTATTAAATAAGTGGTATTTTGCAGCTGCCTCTCTAGATATCTAACGCTCACTTCCTTGGTAGGATGGGTTTGAAATGGTGTTTGTTTTTTTTGTTTTTTTCACAAAAGCAGTGATACTTGTCCAGATTTCTTTTTGTCCTCATCTACTTACATGAAACCTTTGGTCCACCTCACAGTTGACTTGCTTCCTGAAATCCTGCCATCAAAAATGCAGCAAAAGCAAGGCATGCAGAAAGAGATACAGAGACAAAGACAAGCTAAATTTCAAATGCAAATTATCATTTTTAAAATGATCACAGTAATGTCAGTCCATGTGAATGCTGATAAAATGTTAGTAATTACAAAAAGAAAGATTAAAGATTCAGTTAATTTGTAACATTTTGTTACATGTGATTCAAAACTGATGAATCTGTGACATGCAAGGCAGCAGATTGTGGAGACAGCTGGTTGTCAAAGTAAATATTAACTAGAACTCTCACCTTCTGAGCAACAAGGAAAGTCAGCCTTCGGATGCCGTGTTCAAACAGCAGAGATTTCTGAAAGGAGGAAAATGTCAGCATGACTTGATCTTTTTTTTAGCGATCTGAAACATTTAAGAGAAACAAACAGCTCCCACCTTTGAGTGAGTGAACTCCCGGAACATGGCTGCCAGACCATCGTCCTCAATGTCGCTGTCAGTCTTTATAGCCACGTTCAGGATATGGATGGGCTCATCCTGGACACCCTTGACGACAAAGCAAATACACAATTAATACTAAGTTAGACTTTCATGCAGTTTTGTGACTGGCAGAGAAGTCTGTTCTCATCACCTTGTTGTCCTCTTCACCGTACAGGACGGGATTGCCTCCCTCTGGGAAGGTTGGACTCGGGGGAGGAGAGTCAGAGAAGCAGCTCAACACGTCTGTTATGTTCCTGCAAAGGAAAGAAAATCACGCAACCCGTCAGTCAAACTGTATTGTCAGCGTGTACCAAAATAGCCAAATTCAGAAGTCTATTACACAAAGACTTACCTTGTGAACTCCTGGAAGGAGCGGAACGAGACCATGGCGCCCATACGCTGACAAGGTGGTGTAAAAGATGTGTCAAGCAGGACATCACTCACACTGGCCACATGCACCATGCCGTAGTGATTCAGGTTGGATGAGAATGACATCCTACGGTGTTGACAGAGTACAGTTCAAATTGGAATCTGCTATACTGCTAGCCTGATTTGACACAATGTCCCCAGCCCCAAAACCTTGGAAGCCTCATGTGGTAATCGTAACAGACTCTTTGCAATAAAAACTGAAGGAGGTTCAAATATAAAAAGCAAGTGGCTACCCATTGAAGTGAACACAGTGGAAGTAAATACAGAGTGTGCAAGTCGATTTTCCTTGTTTTAATTAAACCAACATGTAGTGTGACAAAGAAGTTGACAAAAACAAAGAAACATAAAACCACCGATAGACATAAATATTCCCATTTCATTTTAGTGAGTGTTAGTCCTTTGATTGTAAGAAGGGGTCCCAGAAGTTGCACCCACTGTTAGCATTCAAAGAGGTTTTGGGTCTCAAACCTGTCCAAAGATTCCAAATCTGAGGCATTTCTCTTCTCAGCACTATCATCCTTAGATTCACTAGCTTGTGCTTTAATGTCCTGGGCTTTAGTTTCCTCTAATTTAGTGTCCGGTGCTTTTACATTGTCCATGAAGGGAGAAGAGAATTTCCTGGCAGGACAGTCAGAGGTTTCAGTTCCAACAGATTTGCACAGGTGTACAACACTTCTCCCAAAATATTATTGGATTATTTTACGGCAATATTACATCCCATGGTTTTCCAAACCGCCACAATACTGGAGCAGTAATAGTTAGGAATATAACACACACAAGACACTCTCTCACACACACACACACACACACACACACACATACACACACACGCACAAATATTTTATACAAAGGTTGAATGCCATGGGCCATGCTGTTGTCAGTAACAATAAGAAACATTGCACTTATCAATCAGACTTCACTTGAGTCACTAAATCTGTTTCCTTTTAGGAAATTTCAAAAAGAAATGCAGAACCCAATTAATTCATTTCAACTTGAATTATGGATTTGCAGCTAGTTAATCTACAGTCACCAATAGTCTATGCAATAAAAATAATGTTTACAATACCTGTTAAGAGTGGGGATGTTCCCTCTGCAATCAAACAACATTGGATACTAAGTGGTTAGTGTCAGGCATCAGGAGAGGAAGACAGTCAAGGTGGAGCAATTTGTGTGTATGTACACGTGTGTGAGCATGTTTGTGTGTCCTTTAACGTTTTGTTGTGTTCATCATTGTTTAATGGATGCGATGAATGTAAAAATGGAGGATTAATTAAAGGGAAAAGGTTTGAACGTCCAGCAATGAACACGCATTTCACTTCCTGACTGCTCCCTTTATAACATGCGTCATGTTCCTTATCCTCTGAACAAAGACAGAGGATTGTTTCACACTCTCATGCTGTCTTGTAGTTCACATTAATGAGACACACATGAGGGTTAATTTACATGCAGGAAATCACAAGCATGCAATTGAATGAGTTAATGATGGCATTCGCAGGACTTCTACAACTAACTGTGCAAACAAACTGCACTCAACACAGCAAAGGAAAACACAAATGCGGCAAGCGAATACACTAAAACATACACACGCCCAACCAAAGTCAAACTGGACACAGGTGGGATGCAAAAAACCCCAAAAGTGAGTGCAACAGAAATACCACAGTACTGTGTCTGTTACAAGCTGTTTTAAATGCTGAGCATGTACAAGACAAATACCGACTGTGTCTCTGGTTTTTCTCTGATTCTCAACTTTTACGTGGCACAAGAGCATCTTTATGTTTTCTAAGTGAATTTACAAGTATTTTTTAAGTCTTCCACAATACCTTGCACATGAGGAGCATTTAGAGGGAAAACAAGGACACACTGCTGGGAATGTTGGGGAAGGACCGTGGCACCATGGATGACATCGAGACAAAACAACTTATCTCATTATCATTATCATTGACTTTGATATTCATCTTATAATAGTTTCAATACAAAAAGCAAGTCATTTCCAGATGTTGGAGTGACACCGCCACCTCGACAGACTCCTACGCAATCGACTAATGCAGTAGTAGATTTGAAAAAGACATAAAAGCACGCGGATCATTCTGAGAAAGACAGCAGTGAGCAGTAACAACTTTGGATACAGTAGCTGCAGGTGCTGCCACTAAGATGTATACCAGTGGTTCTCAACTTATGGGTTGATACCCAAAAGTGAGTCACAGGATCATTTTGTGTATCTGACCAAAAACAAAGTTGAAGGAAAAAAAAGTCAAACTTTATTTTGAAGTCAAAGACTTTCTGACGCTGTGCTTTTAGTTTGAAGGACAAACATTTTCGTATTGCAGTGTGCATGCAGTTAATGTAGAAGCCATTTGCTGCCAGCGTTGCTTTGACAGCAATGACCAAAAACTAATATTGTCAGTAGTTAGCTCTCTTTCAAGCATATATATAAACACGGTTAAATAAGCCTGCCTTTTAATTTTAATTCAAAATAAGTCTTCCTTTTTATTTAGTTAAAAAAAAAGATCTAATGCAGTTCGATTTAGTTTCTTGAAAGTTGATGAGCATCAAAAGTTGTAACTTCTTTGAAAGGCAATTCAAGAGAAGTCTGCCCTTTTTTATTTTACTGGGTTTTTAGTTCTATTTGTTCTTTTTTGTTGTTTATTTCACGTTTTTATTAATGCATGACGGGAGTGTGTGTTACTGCACTACTTTTCTTAGAATTAAATTTGAGTGGCTCAAAAATGTTAAGACTTCGAGTCGTGACTTAATGACTAAAGAAACTGGGGGTCCTGAGGCTAGACCAGTTGGGAAACACTGATATACACTATACTACCATAATATATGGTGGTGCTGTCAACTTGCCAGTAATAGGAAATTAATTATTACACTATTTGAATTACTGACTCCACAGTGCCGTTGGAGGGGGGAGGGGCGGAGGAGTGGAAAAGTAATGCACAGCATGTGAGCGTTTGGACATTTTTATGTGCGATACCTGTTGGGATGCGAGGTGGGAAGCATGAACTGGAACTCGACGATACACGTGTTGTCCTTCAGCTGTCGATGTTGAACACTGTTGAGCTCGTAGGCAATGTACGCTCGGCGAACGTACACCTGAGATGATTAAAGACAAAGGCACACACGGCGTTAGTCAGATACGCAAGTTTGTTAAATCCAAGTTGAAGCAAATTGATCAGTAGACCGAGGGGATTATTCCTCTCACCTCGAGGGCTGCCATCCTCACCACCTGATTACTGTGGTAGAAGAAGTTGGGCAGAACATCAAAAATGGATGTCTCTGAAAGGATCAGTTTCTAGGGGAAAAAAAAAAAAAGAATTAGTCATCTTAAAGTCAAGTCTCAGAAGAATAGATGAAGCCATAACTTCTCTTTTATAGCCTACCTGCAGGTTCTCAATGCAGAACTGGTGCCCGTACATATCAATGGCAGAGAGGAAGATGGACTCCACCTGGTTGTGTCGTAGCTCGTAAGAGGGAAGGTGGGAAGCAATCAACACCTGGGTACACAAGATGAATGTGGTCCTTCTTTAAATAGATGATACACTTGATCTCCTTACAGTGTGTGGCAGCGTCTACCTCCATACAGTTTAAGCTACACATTTTGCCCCAGCTTTCATGTTTTGAATTACACATATTTTCTTCTAGTTTTTCTATTGTTTTGGATTTCACTCATCTCTCTATATAATTTCAGAGTTCTGCGTTTGTATGTTTTGTTTTGTTTGCCCTTGGCATAGCTCAACAACAGTTCGTCCAATCTGCTTCAAACCCGAGTTTGTAAACTGGCAAGCCGTTGGCAGGGTCCCCCGCTGCCCCCAGCAGTCCACCACTCAGCGTAAGTTCTGTGTGCTTGTTATAATTATACTAGATAACTTTTCCACAGTAACTCTGCTACATTTAGTCCGCGGTGCAAACCGCTAACGTGATTTTACTCTGTGTAGAATAACTTTATTTTCATGAAATGGGAGCTGATGTGTTAATTAGCTTCTATTGAGCTCGTAGCAGAGTTCAGAGGAAAATGCTCCGATAACTGCGGATTGTTTTGTTGTTTTGTGCGTCTCAATATAGTTATGATAAGGAACTATAATATATGTAACTCTGTATTTTACATGTCAAGGTGATGGTAAACATGGACCAGAGGAGATCTAGTCCTCCCGATTAATGAGGGTTGTTGTTTTTGTACTCCGGTGTAACGTTATAATCACCGACCCTCTCGGTTACATGTACCGGTACCGGTCCGGATAAATGAGCCCGACTACATGTGAAGGAGGCTGCAGAGAGCAGGAGGAGGAGGTGGTGGAAGTGGAGTGGAAGTGGAGGGACATCAGTGAAAGAGAAAGACTGTCGGCTGGACCTGAGCAGGTTTAAAGTTTGAATTGATGTGATGTGATGTAATGCAGCGTTGTTCATGTTGCAGTCGTTACAGAACTAAATCAACTCCTCTCTTATTATCTCCACTCTTGTAATGCAGGTGTGTTAGAAGTAGTTAGAGACTCACTGTCTTCTGTCTCTGGTGTCCAGTTTGACTCCTGTGTTACAGCTCAGGGGGACAAGCTGGATTTGATTGCTTCTGTATATTTCACTCATTGGACAAATAAATTCAGATTCTATTCTGTTTTCCCAAAGCAGGCTGCTCCGTCCACCAGAGAGACGGAGTGCCAGTGGGACATCATGCATAAAGTCACAGAGAGGTTGGTTGTCAGACGGACCGCTTAGTGGGGAAAAGAACTGCAGCCACAGGACTGTCATACTGAACACTGAACACCTTCCAGCGAGTGGGCGGAGCTTCAGCTCCTTCAGGACACTCCCCCCCAGCCTCGGAGCAGAGAAGACTGATGATTTTCTCACCATTTCAAAGCCTAATTTAACAAACTTGTCTGTGTTTTTTTTCATTCAAATTTGGATGGGTAGTTAACAACCCATACTTCTGTGGTGTGATGAACTTAAAACTCATTTTCATTTCAACTTTTCAGCATCTTTAAGTAACTAATGTTGAGGTTATTGCTGGCTATAAGGTGCACAGGTTCATCAGTTTATTTCACCTGGCTATGGTCCTCTCAACGTGAGATAGATCGCACGCCGGAAGTAAATCCTCTTCGTCACCTCGATTAAATGATAAAATTACATAAAATGAAAATGTCTGCTGACGTAGTCGAGTGTGTCTTCACCTACATTAGCAGTGAGCTGTTCTCAATAAAGCTACATACCACAAGCCAGGCAATCATACTGCCAAACAGACTATTTTTCAACTAGCACTGCACTAGTTAAAAAGAAAGTCCCTATCTTCTCACTGCCATAGCAGAGGGTACATAGTGACATCTAGTGGTAAAATTATCACCATGGCTCATGGCTTAGCCTGAGTAATATACAGCTTTAACCACTTAAGAAGAATGCACTTTTATCAGCTTTTAAGTTAAGCAAGCACACTTTCACATTCTGTTTCTCCTGACAATGTAGTTTGTCTATATAAAGTACTTTTCCATTGTTTTTGAGTAATTTCTATAAAACTAATTTGTCATCAAGTAAATGGAGTCCACATCCTACCTGTCGAGCACGCAGGGCCACCTTGGCATTGGTCGTCTTGCTCAGCTGGGTGAGTTCAGTCAAAATGGCCATCAGTTCATCTGTCAGTGTGGGATCACGGCCACAGAGCTGGTCCTGGACACAGGAGAGGACGGAGCATGACACAAAGCAACATGAAATCACGAGCTAGACGTATTTCACATTTTAGTCTGTTATACACTATATATTATGTTGTACTTTTACAAAATTATGAGGTGTAACATATGATGTTTTCAGCAGCTGTATTAATCAAGGAGGGTAAAAAGTATTTTAATAATTACTTTCATTATCAATATAAACATATGCAGCACCTCAATGAAAACCCCAAATGCCCTACATTAAAGCTCTCTTTACTTGACTGAAATATGAATACGGAAAACATGAATGTGTGAATCTGTTTTAACTGGTTTTTACTATCCATTTTTGAACTGTTGTGACTCAGTAAGGAAGGACACTTACAATCAGCATGGTAACCAGCAGGTTCTTCTTGGTGACCTGAGCATGGGAGAAGATGTAGTTGAGGACGTTGGCCATGTCGCCTTTGTTTTCCTCTCGCAGTGTAAACACACACTTGTCATAGTGTCCTGTGAACAGACCAGTACATGAGAGTTATGTTAAATACTGCACAGGAGACTTGTGGTGAAAGAGCTCCACCAAATGGAGAGATAAAGTCAATGCAATCCCTATGAAAAAAAAAATCTGAGCACAGCGACGTTACAACTGGATGTTCCTGGATTGATGCGACATGTCACCACAATGAACCCTTAAAACCAGTGCTGAAGTGCGCAGTCGCTGTTCCTCACCATTCTGGAACTGGATCTCGACTTTCAGATACTGTCTGAGCAGGTCCATCACCACCGCCTTCATGTGACCTCTGATGCCACTACGATACCTGTTGGGAACAAAAGCACTCTGGTCAGGCACAAAGAAGAATTGTGCTAATGAGGCATACAGAAAAGACTGATCCACGTATTCAACTTTTTGTTATATTGGGATGAACGGTCTGTTGCTCACTTTTGCACCAGCTGAACGATGCTTTGTGTGTTCATAAAGAAGACTTCTCGCTCTGACTTTTTGTTAAGAGTAGCAGCATGGCTGTCCAGGATGTTTGCAATCTGGAAACAAAGGAGATAAACATAATAAGAATTTAATCCCAGCAGCAGTAGAGACTCATAAACATTTAACCCCAGCGGGCACTGATGACCCCTCAGTTGATGTGTCTGTGTTATATCTGAACTGTGCACAGGGACGGACAGAAGATATGAGATCTTGGGTGTGAAATTCATGAATAAAACTAGAAGTAAATGAGAAAACCCTTTAACTACTAGTAATGCAAGTGTACAGGCCTTTCTTTGCTATTCATATAATTGAATAGCATATCAGATGCAACATGTCTACAAAAAAAAATCCAAAGTAAGATTTGTTTTCATTAAAGACATAATTATAAAGATAGAAATTAGAAATAGTAATAGTGGTAAGACTAGCTACTATATGTAAAAAATATATTTTGCAATAATCTGCATATGAAACCATATAAAAAGGCAACAGGAAGTGGACACTGTTTTCCTAGCAGACTAGAAATTTTCAGAGTAAGAGAGTAATAAATTAACAACTATAAATAAATACAACAGATTTATTGTCACACACTTAAGATTTAGTGTCAAAGATTATGTAAATTTGTCCAAAACCATTATTTCTGTTTGACAAGCCCTGGTGCAACCATGGAAACCAAACACCATTATTGTTGGCGAAGAAAAATGAACTGTGAGGTGTTTGACAGGAGTTTTACTGTAATTGCAGAGGTATGTGTCGGAGGAATTCCGTGGGCGTTGCTAGCATGGTGTATGCGCGTGTTAAATGGGGCACCTGCTGGCTGGGGAACTGGCAGAGCACCGAGGTTATGTTGCTGGCATACTGAGCCATCTCCTTCTTGATGGACTTCTCCACAGCAGGGGGAATGCGGCCCGACACACTGGTCATGATGTCTTGCAGCTCCAGCAGCGGCAAGGAGGGATCACGCATGGTTTTCATTAGCCTTTCCACCCACTCTTTCAACTAGGACAGATACAGGGAGCGTTCATTTGTCAGGAGCCGTTTACCGGTGGAAGAGCTGAAGCCAGTGTGCACCCACGCGTGTATGAATTCTTACCTTAGCACTGAAGAAAGGCTCGGGAAGACAGAAGCCATTCATTATGTGAACAAGATGATCCAGTGTGCTGTGGAAGACTCGGTGGAGCTTCTCCCCTCTGAGAGCTACAGCCTGGATGGAAGGCAGGGCCCCTGTGTGCAGCTCTGCCTGCAAGACACACACAGACAATTAATATTCGTGTTACGAGTCATAAAAATGAGATTCTGTGATATTTCTCCTGCGATGTTTTTCTGGTGCTATTAATGGTAGGGCGTCTCTTTTTGTCCTTTGTTTTTCCAGGTAGGTTGAGTTGCTGGTGACAGACGGTGATTGGACTCCATATTTATGGTGCCCACTTTAAAAGAGATGCCTACTCGATGCCGGTTGCTCCGCCTCCTTTTCCTGACTATTAAACTGACCCATTTGTCAAGCAACAATTTGCTGTAAAGCTGCTATTTTCAGATATTATCGTTGTTGTATATATCGTAAATGGTTACTAATAGGGCCCCCAGTGGCAGCAGGGGTGAAGAGACTTTTTTTTTTCCCTTCTTGATTTCTCCTGCGAGTTAGGGAGGTGGGTAAGCTTTCTGTATTTTCGTTCTTTTCAGTGAACTCATATTAAAGCTTGTTTTATTTGTTTTGGCTCTGCTCTCCTTTCATGCTTCTATTGAATGAATAACTCAATTCTGTGGCATTGGTCATCCTTGATATTATGGAAAGGATGCTCAGGTTTTCCCCTCCACCGGGCATCAAATTCAAATGTCACGATCTTGTGCATGCACTTCAGGTACAGATCAATGGTGTGGTCTAGTAGGACATAAGGGGCATATTCTAAAATAAAAAAGCAACTCTAAATGCAAGTGGAAGGCAGCTGAAGTTTCCACGAATAATGTCTAAGACAGATACCGAAAATGTGTAGTTTACACTTTGTGATGGTTATTGATGGCTAACCACCAGTGACACACGTACCAGCAGTGGGTGTCTACTGTGCATTTTTCCGACATTATTCTGCTCTCTTCCCCTCAGATAATTGAGCCTTCATCTTTGCTGGCAGCCTTAATGTCCTGCCTCGTTGATGTTTTGACTCCATAAAGTCATTTGTCATGAACACATATCCACACACTCAAACAGCTAATACATAATAATTACAGAGTGCAGCTCTTGTGTATGGAATTGAAGCCGTCTGTTATTCCGACAGCCACTTTCAAAGGAGCGTTAAACTCAAACTGACGGCCAAACTTAAAATGCTATTCAATATTTTAAAATAAACTAAGAAATATGACTTATCATGGTTCATTTTGTAGCACGCACAGAGAAAATCCTACTTGATATACAGCATGCACCTGTGCAGACTGCATTAATCAGACATGCAGTAGAGTACCTGTTGCACTCTGCTTGGGTCATCCAGCTGCAGTTTGGCAATGACACAGCCCGGCTCCAGGGCTGCTCCCACCCTCTTCACATAGTGAATACAACCAGACTCTACAGCGGTGAGGGTCATGACCATCTTCATCACCTGAAATTATAAATTTGAAAGTTTACACCTTTACAACTCAGAAAACAATAACTTTATTGTTGTTTTCTGAGTTGATTTGATTTGATGATGATTTCTTGCAGACAGAATACCCATATACCCTTAATAGACTGTACCTCTATTTCAACGTAGCACTGGCCAGAAAATACATGGCCGCCGTCCTCCACTGTGTACTGAATGATTTTTCCTGCTGAAGGAGATCGCAGCAGCGAGGGGTCATTCTCCTTTTCAAAAACGCAAGTCTTGTTCCCAATTGTGATGCGATACCTGCAGAAAAAAAAGAAAAGCTAATCAGTCTTTAAAAAACTAAAATCTGACGATTTAAGTACATCACTTATTTCCTATAAAGCTGTTAACAGAGTCAAGATAATTTCAGGCAACGAACTAGCAAAATAAAGATGTTCACTTTCAGTCTGTTCTGTGGTTAAGTTTCAGCTAAAATAGTGATGATGATTCCATAAAAATAGATTGTTTTTTTGATCATACCTGTCCACCTCTTCCTTCATGTAGGTGGTGTAGCTGCTTCCGTCATAAGACAGCAAGAGACCTCCATCACTGAGCCGGTGGACATCCATCTCAGCGGAGGAATGGTTCATGATGACCACGTAGGAGTTGGGAGACTGACGAGTCACTGTCAGGACATACTTAATACCTTCATAGATTAGCTCCACATCCACAGTGTTAAGTAGTGTGTGCGCTGGCAGCACTTGGCCCCTGGTCAGAGAGAAAAGAGAGTCTCATGTTTTCCATTCAAGACACACTACTATCTGCTGCTTGAAATGTCATATTTGTACCTTTCCAGTGAATGCAGAAAGTTGGAAACGCTGTTCCTCAGATTGACATCTGCCACATGCAGAGCGCCGCTCACAATGCCCAGCATGGTATCAGGACGCTCCGCCTGCATGCAGCATTCACAGGGAAGCATTAAATATTGAAGCTTTAGAACAAACTGTGATGCCAGGAAGATACACCAACAATTATCTCAACACTTGGCTATAGTGTGGTTTCAGCAATGACAGCATCAAGTGGGTCAGTGTGTTAACAGGATTTTGTCTTTATAGTGTCCTGGGAGAGCATCCAGTGGCCACAGCTGGAACATCTGTGCATACCTGCATCTTCTCTGAGATGAGCCTGTCCAGCCAGCCTGTGTCAATAGTGTTGTGCTGAAAGCTTTCAGTCTCCAGCAGCTTAATGAGGTATTCCACTGTGGTCCTGAAGTCTCCCCTGATAGACAACTCCTTAAGCGCGACCACCATGTTGCTAGAAAATGACACAACACATGATTAGACATTTGCACAGAAATGTTAATATATACATCAACATATGTGAGGTGTGATCAAAAAGGTCCAAGACTTATGCTGTCAAACGTGAACAGAGCGCAGCACGGTAATGCGTATGGAGCAGAGAAAAGTAATAACTAAATTCTCCGTCCACATGCAACAGGAAGAGTTTCTGAACATTTTGATTGCACCTCATAGTATTCAATCATAAAAATGTATTGAGTGAGCTTTGTCACACAGGAATGTTTTCAGTTAACTCACGAGATGGCTTCTTCCCGATTCTCTCCCCACGAGAAGCAGTGTCCAAACTGGGAGTCAGCAAACTCATGCAGGCCTCCAGCAGCTGCAACACTGAAGTAACCCCACACGTTCTTATTGCTGCGGAAATTCAGTTCTTGTACTGTTCCAGAGCTTGGCTTGAAACCCTGCAATCACACATGCACACAAACAGCACATTTGATCATCTCATAAAATGAACCAAAACCAAAAATGTCTAATTTTACATTTAGACAACAGGAACATTTACAGGTAACAACAATTATCTTTATTTATTGGATGAGCGAGTTACCAAGTAAAAATTTCAGCTGCAAATATTTTGAATACCAGAAGATGAGGGAACCGTACCTCATCAGGATTTTCACTGGTGATACGTGCTGCAATGACGTGGCCCCGTGGGGACGGGGTAGTTGACAGACCCTCAAAGTCAATGAGACAGTCTCCCCACGGCTGGACCCCGTAAAGCATCCTGATGTCTTTGATCCGGTGAAGAGGAATACCCATAGCAATCTGACAAAAGACAGTGGTATTAGCACAACACGTGTTCCTGCTCATAAACCAACATGGACAAACGTGAACAGGCTGAATACACAGCCCATATAGGGTCTATGGATTATGAATGTATTGGCTTTCAAGGAACCCCGTAATTTTTCCCTGGCATGCTTATCTCCTGGTTATTAACATTTATTAACAGCTATTTTCAGTTTTCGAGACAAACATTTTACTAAGGGACCGAGAGTGCTGTTGAAAAAGATACCTTCATCCTCTGAGCCAGAGGGTGTGTCACTCCCACAGTAACACCCAATGAGCTTGAGGCCGAAGCCTTCCCAGCCCTTCAGCTCGACTGCCACTGACCTATTTATACACACTCCGAAACACTGCACACACCACGTGACCCGTTGCTGCTACAACCCCTGGATCTACTACAATGTTCCTGCATAGCGCCTCTGTCTTTTGCAGTCGGTTGCCATAGAGACAGGGGGCCCACCAGAGCAGCGATGGCGGTGAAGTGTGCATACTTTGTCTGCGACAGAGCGGGTCTCAAAACACACCGTTTATGACCATGCTTTTGTAGCAGTACGAGCGTGCGAGTGAGACTGACCTGCAGCTGGGCGGCAGGCAGGTTGACATCAGCCACCATCTCGGTGCAGGGGTGCTCCACCTGCAGACGAGGGTTGAGCTCCAGGAAGTAGAAGCTGCCATCCTGGCTGTAGAGGTACTCCACTGTACCTGCGCTGACGTAACCCACCATCTTTGCCAGCTTCACTGCACACTAAGAAGAGACAACAAGCTCTGTCAAGACTGAAACGTCCTGGTCTTGATCTCCATTAATCAACTCAAACAATTCTAGATGAGTTATACCTTTTCCATGTCCTCAAACACATCAGAAGTGGCGATGGTAGCGGGAGCCTCCTCTATAATTTTCTGGTGACGTCGCTGCACAGAACAGTCTCTGCCGAACAGGGAGATGGCATTGCCGTTCTGATCGGCCAGAATCTGAACCTCCAAGTGGCGGGCGTGCTTCGCTAGCTGCATGACGAAAATGGGTGATCCTGGAACTTCTGCCTGGACCTGAACCACCAAAGACAAAGGAAATTTGATGGAAAGAAAATAAGATGAGTTTTATTGTCTTTGCCTGTGGTTTAAGAAGTATTTACAACGTCATTTACAACGTCTAATTATACGACGTCCATATGTCCTTATCTTGTGACCTACAACTGAACTCAGATGTGAAGGGAATGGGGGTGGATGTCAACTGCTTGTCACGCTGTATAAAAGCTGCCCTACGGAGGAGAGACGTTGAGCAATGCTGGACATCCTTCTTTGAGTGGACATGTATTTGCTCCTTCTTGCAAGAATAAATGTCCGATGTGTTTGATTTTGAATCCAGCCTCTGAGTAATTTTTCTAACATAATTCTTGCAGCCACCAAATGCAAAGAAAACACTAAGGGCCTGATTTACTAAGATCTCAAATAGAGGGTACTAAATTGCGTGTTCTTTCCAAAAGTTTGCATATTTTTTTGCACACGTTTTGCGGGTGATTTACTAAGAGTAATTGTGTCATTGAAATCAGGTGCAAATTGCTGTATTTAAATGAGGGGTTTGCGTGTGTTAAAGTGATTCCAGCAATGGGAGCAACCTCAAAACGAAAAGGAAATCTGATCCCATTGAAATTAAGAAATATAAATATAACATGAACAAAACGCTTTGTAGGAGATTATTAGCAAGAAAGTCAACACTGTGGGGAAAAACAAAAAGGCAAAAAAAAAAAAAAGGCTTAATAATATAACGTCTGCAAATAAAACCGGAGAGACGGTGGATGAGATCCTCTAACAAACACCGATCAGCAGGTCCAGATCTTTCTGTGATGAGCAGGTGACTTTTCATTCAGTTCCTCGCGAGTGCTCGTGAACCTTATGAAGCTACCTGTGAATTCTGCGGGACACATTCAGGACCTGTGACAGCACACCTGAATAACGGGACTGGGTGGGACATCCAAGCAGCGATACGCTGGAACGACCCAGAGCCAGGAAAATGCTGAGTTGTAAGAAGTTTTTTTAATTGCTGGTATTTCGCGGCTCCTCGTGGTTGTTGGCTGTCAGTCATCATTCAGTTCATTCAATAACTCAGAAATGATGTTTGCTGGGCAAATGATATGTCTGAATAATTTTTGCCTCCGTCATCTCAAAATGTTTCCACAGGTGAAAAGTCACCTTCTCTGCGTCTCCTCACCACAATAAGAGCAGCCGTCTCTCAAGATTTGCGCACCTGATTAATAAATTCCTTTCAGTCGTACTAAAATACACAACAATATTGTGCTATTGTATAAATGTGCTCTTACCTGTCTGAAGAGGTTCGGGAAGTCATCAGCACAGTTGACTTTACGGATCCCTTTTCCTCCACCACCTTCTGAAGCCTTCACCATTACAGGGTAACCGACCTTCTCTGCAGCCTGGAAATAGAAACATACAGGTGTACAGCACACATGCAAGTATGCATAAAATACGAAAGCACATGCAACAATCATCTGGCATTATTAGATGACTGGCTTACTTTCAGGCCGTCTTCTACGTCGTCGATGCAGCCAAGCTCGTACACGTCGTGAGGAACGTTGACCACTTTCTTCTTTTGGTGGCTCTCCATCCATTCTACAGTCAGACCTGAGAAAAACAGACAACATATTCGACATGCAAACTTTTAAATGCAGTTGTGTGATGTACTTTTTTTTTATAAGAACTATTAGGTAGGTAGGTAGGTAGGTAGGTATATACTTTATTAATCCCCGAGGGGAAATTTTTTCGCCACAGCAGCATACATACAGGAGCAATAATAGAAACAATAGAATAAAATAATAATAGAATAGAATAATATAATAGAAAAGCAATAAAATAAAAAATATAAAATATAAAATGCACAGTACATACAGTATATATACAGTACATTAAATATCTACATATATTATATACAACAAACCAATAAACACAGTCAACATATATATATATATATATATATATATATATATATACGGTACAGTATATATCTATATATATAATATACATAATATACATATTAAACATCTGACTTGAAACACATTTGCAACGAAGACATAAGAACACATTCAAGAGCCATTGCTCAAACCATCACCTACTACATAAAGATAATAGAAATCTAAAGAAATGCAGGAAAGCTGGACTGTTGAATAACACAGAAAATGTCTTCTTCAAAGCTGATCCTGAACAGCTCTGGGAGTAAACCATGTATGACCTACCAGTTCCGCTCCAGGGCAGGGTTGGGATGCCAGCTGTCTGAGCCACGATTGAGGAAGCAATCTTGTCTCCCAGAGCCCACATAGCCTGACTTGGGGGACCTGAGAAAAGGATGAAAAAAAAACCAATATCTCAGTATCTTCTGCAAAATGTAGGAAAGACAGACAGATGGTTAACAAAGGGACAACTTTCCCTTACCCATGAAAGCAATGCCATTCTTATGAAGGAGCTCTGGGAGTTTGGGGTTCTCTGAGGCATGACCCCATCCGGCCCACACTGCCTATAATATATGAAACAATTCCACAGCAGATATTCAAAACATAAAATAAAAAGTTTATCAATTACAGTGGAAATCCGGAAGAATAAATAAGAGTCTGGTGGTACCTGAACAGGTATGCGTTTAGCAATATCCAGGATGAGCTCCACATTGGCATAGTTGTTGTTATTAGTCCCTCCTGGAACAGGCACATAATGATCTGCCATCTTGATGTACTCTATGAAACACAAACACAGTATTTGTCAAATAACTTCAAAACATTTTCAACCCTGTTCCACAAGACAGGAGACCGAGAGTGTAAACTGTTTCCCCACAAAGGTTGTGAACTGTATTCACACCGCCATTCCTATGTGTAACACAACAGCACTAGACTGAGCAGTAACTATCAACACTGAGAGCGAGTGATATTTCCCCCAAATGATCTTGTTGCAGTTACATTTACAAAATTTCTCACTGGATTCCAGTAGAGCTGTACGATTATTAAAAACACGATCTTGATTTATGCCTCTATGTGATCTCGTTCCTAAACGACCACAATTCTGCTGCATTTTCATTTGGGATATCAGCTGATTTGAAACAAGCTTTCCCACTTTCTTCCTCAACAAATAGCAATAGCTTGTTACACCACATGATGCAAAGCAGCAGAAACCGGCAGCGAGGTAAATAAACCCAGTGAGAGACATTTGCGAGAAGAAAATGATTGTTCAGAGATTGTGTAAGTAAGAGAAGACTGTGTGTTCAATGAGAGATTAATGAAGCTGCTGCATTTAAGCTAAGAACCAGAGTGTTTACTTTCTGTTCTCCAAAGTTGATGTGCCAGTCTGATATCAGACTTTCTCACATTTGTGGTTGGGATCTCAACTCTCCTGTATTGACATGTCAGGCCCAGGAATCCTAACCTAGTCTGGTACCAGTATGCCAGTTGGTGTACTTGCTAGAGGAGTAATGACAGAAAAATAATGAACTCGTTATACTTGTCGAATGTTCGTCTATCTGTTGCACAACATGTTCTTATTGTCTCAGACACGACGTCTCAGACACGATGTCTCCGTGTCTTGATCTCGTGCCCTACGACCTCACTCAGTACTATCTGTCCACAGCGTGGTCTAATTTACGACGTCCATATGTTACGACGTCCATTATCTTGTGACCTGCAACTGAACTCAGATGTGAAGAGAATGGGGGTGGATGTCAACTGCTCGTCACGCTGTATAAAAGCTGCCCTACGGAGGAGAGACGTTGAGCAATGCTGGACATCCTTCTTTGAGGGTACGTGTATTTGCTCCTTCTTGCAAGAGTGAATGTCCGATGTTTTTGATTTTGAATCCAGCCTCTGAGTAATTTCTCTAACAAGTAATCATGCTAAAGCTCACCTGCGTTGGCCTTCAGGTCTTCTGGGGTCACCATGACAACAAAACGGATTGCCCTTTCATTGCGAAACATCTCGTAGGCCCAGCGGCGGATTGAGCGCATGCATTTCACTGCAGCGATGCCATTGTTGGCAATAAGCACCTGGATAAGCAAAAAGAGTTGAGCTATTAATGTTGACCTACTGTCATCAAGTCACAGCAGTAAAGTCATGGAACAGATATGCAGGATATTGTGTCTTTCGATTGTCGTGGCAGCACAAGTTCTGACTCCATTTCTAAACATGCAAGGTCAAAGCAGAAACATTTTTCTTATGTGCTTAGCAGGACAGTCAGGTTGTGCTATGTTTATATACATAATGACTGTACACTGAACTAGTCAATAAATGCCATGGCTGCGATGTGTTTTTTTGTTTTGTTTTCATTATTTAGAAGGTGGTACATAACATTGAGATTCATGTCAGGACATGATAGGGTTTAATTTATCAGGAGCGCTTTGAGCGTGTTTTTACGAGCGCAGGAATTAAATCGGTTACCTTTTCAATGACCTTGTTGCCACCAAAGCGGGTGACAAATTCGGCAGGAGAAGCGACAGTGAAGTCCCTCTGGAGATCGATTCGCCTGCGATCTCTGCCTTGTTTCACCAGGTGCAGCCCTGACATACTAGATCTACTTGAAACGAAATAATACAGAATATATATATATAATGGCACAGGAAGTAGGTAGCTATTAAACTGTCAGAAGCAAACTTTCTCACAGCAGCAGCGGAGCTTTAAAAACAGTTCATGTTTACAGCCCAGAAGATAACTCATCTTGAGTAGGACAGGATCTGACGACTGTTTCTTATCTTCAACTTTACAGATGTGGGTGAATTACAGAAACTTCTGTCTGTGAATCTGAATCTATGACATCAGTAAATGTCAAACAAAACCTAAAAACGTGCTGTTAGTAGAAATGATGATGATTTGGGCATAAGTGATACACCAGCAAAAGTACAGGGTAAACAATGATATATGTGAGGATGAAGCACTCTGCTTAAAGCATAACTACTGAAAGAGTAGAATATATTGTACACAAGTGCCTCCAACTGGTTCTGCTCTATGAATCAAGCTCCACCCCAAAACGAACCATGAGAGGAAGAGGGTATTACAGGGGGAGGGCTATGTCTATCAGCTGGAGGGTGTGTCAGAGACCGGGCTCGTTTGGCTGGCTGGCTTCTGTGGCCTGACACTGCATTGTTGCATCACTGCAGGGATTACTGGCACAAGGCAAATACGTTTCTACTGAATGGATGCTCTGATTTCAGTCCAGCTGTTTTCAACTCAACGGGAAAGGATGAAGGGGGTAATTACAGGGAAGATATTACATACGTCGTTACCTGCATGAGCAAGCACACCTCATCTGAATCTTAAGTCCTGAAACCCAACTTTTACGCGAGGCTTTTGAGGAAAATGTTATGTGCAAGCACCCTGAGGGCGCTCAGTGAAAGACTTGGAGCTGGCAGACACACTAAAGATTGCTGCAGGCTTCAAACGACATTCCATCAGTGCTGAATGGCTCCTTTCAACTGTTGGATTGGGAAAATTGTGTGTGTGTGTGTGTGTGTGTGTGTGTGTGTGTGTGTGTGTGTGTGTGTGTGTGTGTGTGTGTGTGTGTGTGTGTGTGTGTGTGTGTGTGTGTGTGTGTGTGGACATTTGACAGCTTCCCTTAAACTAATATTCAGAAGTCTGCGCCTGGTCTCCAGGACAACCTCACACACTGAGAAACATTTTAGCAACTGGAGAAACCGCATTTTTCACGTGCTGTAAAAAGGAGCTACCCAGGGAAGGAAAAGTACATCGTCTGAACACAGCATGCTCCATAAAACCTTTTCCCATTGACAAGTTCCAAAAAGACAGCACACAAAGTGGCAGCCTCCCTATCCTTATCTGACCTTTGCATGCCTTACACAGATAACTGTAATCATTTACAGCTGTATGGTAATGTATAATATGTTAATTGCAATACATTTACAAATGAATGAACACAAGTTCAAAACTATTTCCATTCTAGGGAACAAATGCTTCCAAACCTGAAACATTCTTGAAACCTTTATCCATTTATAACTCATGTTATAGTCAAAGCGTTCAGAGAAAATGCAGCATATTTTTGTAAAGGAAACTTTTAAACAAACGTCAAAAGACAGACCACATTCGAATTCTAACCTTAGATTCTGCACGCTATCAGTGTGGTCGAATCCCAGTTCGTACGTGCTGTCGGAGCTCCCTGAGGACGGCGACAAGGACCGAGCCTCCTTTTCCTCCAGCTGCGTGTCCAGCTTCCCTTGGATTTCATCCTCCGAGTTTTCCTCCGATACTGATCCCACCATGAAGTGAGAGTGCAGAGCCGCGACAGCGGGGTTCTTCTTGTCAGCACCGTCCTGCTGTGCCATGGCCGGGCGACACGAGCAGGCTGCGAACACTGAGGAGAAACAGAACAGCGGCAGCAGGAGTTATAAAGGAGGCGCAGAGTCCACATATCAGGGTACAGCGCGTGTGTGACACAAGATTGCTTTGGCTGGAACGTGAAGCTGTTTGTCATATTGCAAAATTGGGTTACATAAACTTTACTTTTTTTGATAATGCAACCGATATTGCAACACTTAGAGCGCAGACACATTTCATGCGGGTTCAGAAGGTTGTTGCAGCCCTCGATTTGTGCCGCTTACTAAAAAAAAAAAGAACGCATTCAAAGTGATGCTCTGTAATCATCTGTTGAAAATCTGAAAATAAAATAAGACAACTGGAAATAAAGTTCTGCTCCTGACGTACAAGCCCTTAATAATCGAGCTCCACTATATATCACAGATCTCTCTTAGTAACCCATCATCCCAACAGGACCAGTTTCCAAAAGTAGAAAGGGATGCAGGGCCTTCGGTTCCCAGGCTCCTCTCCGGTGGAACCGGCTCCCGACTTGGGTTCGGGAGGCTGACACGCGCCGTACTTTAAAAACAAAGCTGAAACTGTATCTTTTTAATCGAGCTTACAATCAAGGCAGGATAAACTGACCTTGCACAATCGCCTCCTTGTGCTGACCCTGCTCTCAGGGCATTTGCCAGCACCGAATGTCGTTTTAACATCTCCATTTAACATCTCCATTTCATTGGGATTGATTTTTTTTTTTTTTAAACTAATTCCCTTTCAACTTTTTTTTTTTTTTACATTTATATTTTCTAATGAGGTTGTTTTTTGTTGTTGTTGTTTAAATAGGCTGTTTCCTATATCCCACTGCGTGTGTGAAGTGTATCGGGGCCAAAGTTGCATGTGAATCCTTTCCTATAAATCAAACTGAACTGAAGTCCTGTTGCATCCAAAACAATTGCGAACAAAAAGAAGACGTTCACCCTCGAGTGAGCGAGACGACTTGTGTGCCACGTTGAAGACAAACGATAATGGTGGACTTGTTCTCTTTCGCGTTGCCGTTTAGTTGCTCAGTTAAACTGTGGAAACAAAAGTTGAGGCGGGTGAGGCGGGTGAGGCACACCTTACCGATCGATAGCTGCTTGCGGGACCAGAAAAACAAGCCGAGCGCTGCAAGCAGAAACGCCGCGACGGCGAGCGAGGGGGGCATCACGAAACGACAGGAGCGACCCCGTTCATCGTCGTTACCGGACCGTGAACTCGGGAGGCGGATATTTACCGACAACTTTGACTGGCGGAAACCGTTTTCGGGCGACCGTTGAGTCGTAGATAAGCCGAGGCGCTCATGACGCTTTGCTCATCACCGGCAGCGGCTAATACAGTTATGATGCTACAGCAGCGGCGCTAATATGATAATGCCGAATGCACTGCACTGCACTGCACTGTACTGTGCACTGCACTGCACTGCACTGTAACATGGGCGAAATCTTCTGAACGTAACTAACATACTCTGACAACAAGTTTTTTTTTTTTTTAGGCTAATAACTTACCGGTGGAGATGAACCGACACGTAATCGTGACAAAGTTCAGTCGCAGAGATCGATAAATTAAATATGTCTGTCAGACATCTCTGTGTCCAGTGATGATGCAAATTAAACAAATAAAAAATCACATCATGATGAGGTAACAGCTCCGACAGACGGTCCGACAGCAGAGTGGGGTGATGTGATGATGCGCAGGCGGGTTACTCCCGGACGTTGACCTCCGACGGGCGCTTCCGCCATAGAAATAGTTTAGCTAGAAAAGACACGTCACGCACGCTGCGGTGCAACTGAGCTAGAGAATAGAATAATAATAATAATAATAATAAAAAAAATAATAAAAAACGAGTTGAAATATTGTACCCTGTATTAGAAATTATAGTTTATATAAAATATGAATAAAACAAGTCTGGGTACTTCATGAAAAATAATGGAGTTCGTAAAGTTGACAATGACAACTGCTGCTACTCCATCTTAAATAAAACAATATAATGCTCAGATTGGTCACATTTGCCTTTTCACATACTTATGGACTATTGTCATTGTGATATTTAATTTTTTTTTTTTTACATCACCAAACATTGGTGGAACAAAGGTTGTAATAAAGCTATAGTGGCTTAAGTGCTGTGGGGGGAAAAAATGCTTGGGTGCTGCACCTTTAGTGTTATATTGGTACGAAACACCCTGAAATCTATGCTTATATGTTGCAATACTAATATCAATATTCACTGCCTTGAGTTCCTTCATACTTTTTTCTTTTTTCTTTTTGACTGTTATGAATGTAAGTGTGCAATTTAGGTCACATTTAGGTTGCACTGTCCAGTCAAATGATGTCAATCAACTGCTTCCATGGCAAAATCGTTGTTCCATCAATTCAAAGTTGCATGATAATAAACTATAAACTATAGTGGCTTAAGTGCCACTAGTATAAAAAGCAATACAATAGCAGTACAAAAATATTAAATATACTGCGCATTTTATATTTAATATTTTTTTTACTGCTATTTTATTGCTTTTTATTATTCTATTATTATCTTATTGCTTCCTGTATGCTGCTGTAGCGGGGGAGGGGGGAGGAATTCTCCTTGGGGATTAATAAAGTAACTACCTACCTAATACTGGGTTAAGGTAAACAGGTCCAATCTATTGCAACTAGATCTAGGATAGGGTCATTCGCAGACGACCAATCAAATTACAGAAAAACCTTGCGGGCGAGTTTAGGATCGTCGTGGGAGAGGCGGGTCCCGGAAGAGGCGTTCCGCCAAAGCACGTTCGGCGTATGCTGTCAGTGGTCGAAGAAGCGCACATGTCCGCGATGTCGTCGGTACGTGAGTTGTGAGAGAAACGTTGGACAGTTTCTGTTCTCTGTTATTCAGAACGGACCAGTCGTGAACAAACTTAGTTGACACGATGTTTTACCGCAAGGATCGCTCTACATTTATTACCGTGGCACGATGGCAACTGCAGCAGGAGGAAGACGCTTCATTTGTGCTCTGTAAACAAAACAGCAATGTCTGAATATACTTTCATACTAACAGAAAATGTATTTCCTAGTTCATAGTTAGGGTTTAAAAATCAGCAGCTGATCACAAGTTAGGATATACGTTGCCGGCTTGCAGCCTGAAATCTGAGTTTATTACCAAGAGACAGGCATTCACAGTTTTGGGTAGCCCTCTTATTGTTTTTTTCAAACACAATTAACTAAAAATTGCACTGATTATTACCTGCTTAGTATATTTGCAGCCTTTTCCACTGTTTCTTAAATATTGCTGTTACAAATGGGTTGCGCCTGTAATATTTCAAATGAATTGTGAATAATTCACAATTCATTTAGAATATACTTTTCTTCTCCGGTGAAGGTCGACAGCAGATTTAGATGCCCAACAGGTCGAAGCTCTGGTCCTGGCTCACCAAAGTGTTTTTAAAAGGATTAAACGACATTAAAGCCAGATTGTCATGCTTATAATACTTGTAATCAATACAGCACTTTACAATCTCAATAGTGCACAAACACTTTGTCTACTTTTGTCTAAGTAACTAGCTACATTATTAGCTGCAGTTGACACCACGGAGACGTGGGCCCAATGCTAAAATTAAACCAGATACATGCTATAAACTATAGTTTAATTAAGAGGAGGGAGGTGGGGGGAACCTAGCAATTCATGTTTTTTATCAAAATATTAGGAGAAACAAAGAAAATGGACTGTTATTACAGTTGTAATCCACTAGATGGCTTAGGAGACCTTACATTTGCCCTCTCTATCTCTGGACAAGGAGGATGTCTTCTTTTGTTTTTGAATGGTGCCTCTTTGCTCTTTGATTGGATATTGGGTTATTTTTCAGTAGATTTAACAGTATAAAAGCATTTAACATCGATTCAGCTTCTGGTGAACAAGATATGAACTATACAAATGACAACATCTTTCCATATCAGCTGTAAAACGTAACACGACATATGCATTTGAAATCCTGGCACTTTATTGTTCAGCATCACAGTTATTAATTCACCATTTTTCCTTCATATCTTCTGAATGAAGGTACCTATTTATGACAGTTATTTTTCCCACATTTTAAAATCATCAGCATGTGCCCCTTATTATTTTTTTATGGTTTGTCCTGTTGGATTTCTGAAACACCTGCAAACCTTTCTATATCCTCCCTCTAAAACCAACATACACAGTAGTGCTTTATTCACAATAACACAGGCTTTTAGACGCTATCCATGTACAGTAAATTATTCATATTGTATGCTACACATGGCTATCTCAACAGCTGTCCGTGTTGACATTTTTTTTTAGCACAGCACTTCCTTCCAGAGGAAATTTAAGAGTACCAATACACTGAGTATTCTGCAGATTCTCAGAATATGTTCGCCTTCGTGCTCCGTGTTGCTTTGACACGATGTCACGCAAAATAAAATGATCCATTTAAAAATCCCGATCTGAGCTTTACAGACCTGAAAGTGTGTTGCCTTCTCTTGACACCGTAGGTTGGAACATTAGATTATTTATAAGTTAATAAGTTAGTGTTTCTGCTCAATATAAGAGTGCGAGATGGCTGCTTTCAGTCCCGTGTCCTTACAATTTATTCCTATTCAGATAGCCCTACAAAAGAGGCACAGACTCCTGTGTGAGTGTGTGAGGGAGGATGGTGTCGACAGGAGAATACCTCTTCTTTCCTGTTGGCACTGACGGCCTCCACAACCGCAGGGAGGGAAGTTTACTGCTGACTCTAAAACTTTACAGTTGACCTCCTCGCCTTATTTTTGATCCAGTGGACGTGTTCTTTCAGTGTGAAGCTCCGCTCAGCCGAGGAGAAAATGCACACAACAGAGGTTTAAGAAAGGCCCAGCACAGCGGGAGGTCTTCTCTGATCAATTGTCCTCCTGAGTGACCATGTTTTTTTTGTTTTTTTTTTTTTAACACCAATAGCTATAGTAGAAAATAAACAATTTTGCAATGACTGTCCGACTATTTGAACATGAATGACAATAAGCATAAACAGATGTAAGTCTTTATTATTCTATTAAACTTTAAAGAAATTTAAAATACTGCCTAAAAATATAGTTGTTATTTAACTGTTACGAGATGTAGCATCTGTATTAATGACACTGGATGAGTTCCACCAATTATTCATATATTGGGAAGTGAAACTGCACTTTCTCTTCAACATGAACTGGAAATTATATAAATTGTATTTTATTTGGTTGAAATGTTTGTTAATGTTGAAAATATATGTTCCTATGATATTTTTTTTAATAATCAAACAGGCTTTTATTTTAGATCAATTGCAAAATTTTAGAAATAAATTTAAAAAAAAATCATAATAAATATAAAAATGTATAAAAACAATTCTATTCCTCAGGCCACCTGCACATATTTATTGAGAACAAGATTTACAGTACAGCAACATGGCCACCCTATTTTCAAAGTTAATAATGGTGATTGCATTCTTCTTCATACAAAAGATAGCATTTCTAAAAGAAAACAAATGTGTGTAAAACTAACTTAGTCTAAAAAAAAAAAAAGTTTCTATTGTGGAAAATCCTCATGCCATGGCTCATTATTTAAAAAATAATAATACTGACTCCAGGAAATGTACCCTGCTGCCACAACAAACCTGGGCCACTGCTCAGGAGTAAATGTAGTTGTGCATCATCTTTTTGCGTAGATATGCAACTATTACCATTTGTTTTCCTGCATGGAATAATCTCTAAATAGGTCAGTGACATTTTGTCCCGGTGTCCCACTAAGCGCCAAGTTTACGGCAGAGTTTTATTGTTCTCTCTTTGAACCTGTTTCAGGGATCTCGTTTTTCTCCCTCATTAATCAAAGATGCTATACTGTCAGAGCCAGTGTGTGAACCATTGTCAGTTTACAGAGTGCCAGTATCTCTAGAGCAGCTGAGATGGGCAGTATTTTCTCATTTGAATCCATGAGTCCATGTGCTTGGAAGAAGGGATTCCTGATATCACCATGACTCCTCTTTTTGTTCAGATATCATGTTCCTTCTTAATATACTTTGTCCTTGGTGAGCCTTTCGTATGTCACACACACATATAATGTGTACTGTACACATTTCAGCAAATGTAGGTGAGTGCTGTGTGGAAAAAAAAAAAAAAAAAAGGCTTAATATGGTACATGTTTCAAACCATTTTCCAGTGGCTATATGAGTCAATATGTCATTTTAATTATTCCTAAAATAAAAAGTTTTTAGCCATGCAGCTCTGGGAGATGCACAGGGCAGAGGGATTAGCAACTCAAGTGTAGCTTTGCTGTCACAAGCCGTGATGTTTTGGGAATTGCCCTAGCAAGCACTGAGCTGCACTCATGCATACGGAATGAGGTGCAGACGACCGCAGACTCGCTCATTCACCTTTAGTGCTCCGCCACCTCTGCCATGGCCGAGAGCAGTAGCAGCAGCTGTTGCACAACAACGCTTTCAGCGTGTCGTGTGAAGCTTCGATCAGAAATACACAGACAGTAAAGTGAAGTATATAGTATGAAGTAAATAGTCCGGCCTTTATTTTTTTTTACTATTTAATAAAACAAATAAAAGTATTTGCCTTTTTAAAACACTGTTATTAGACAATATATGTGACAAACACTGACACTGTAGAATTAGGGTAATTATATAAAGAGCTGTCTTTGCATTAAAATTCATTTAATTGTTAATTCATTTGGAGTGACAGAAAGATGATCAGAATAAATGGTGTATTTTGAAGGAATGACAAGGACAAGGCATAGTATTTCTATGATAGAAATTATCAGAGATTAAAGGACACGCCACAAGAGTAGTCTCACAGGCTGCCCTTGCCAAAAAAGAATACGGAAGCACGCAATTGAAACGGAAAGCTTACTTTAGTTAGATTAACCTGAGTGCCCTAATGTCCCGACTCTCATCCGCATGGAGGATCCGCCAGCTCTTGAGTCATAAAGGCATGTGTCCAAGTATATATACTGATCTCCCCCATCTCTGTGTGTGTGTGTGTGTGTGTGTGTGTGTGTGTGTGTGTGTGTGTGTGTGTGTGTGTGTGTGTGTGTGTGTGTGTGTGTGTGTGTGTGTGTGTGTGTGTGTGTGTGTGTGTGTAACAGAATTATTGAGTGTAAAAGCAGTGATGAACTTCACATTTAGGCACGATTTTAGGATTTTTTTTTGGAGTGCCATGGTAAACCGCTTAACAAAAAAAACCCCAAAAAACAATGAATTGAGACAACTGCAGAAAACGTGAACAACATCTTTATTTAAACTGTGAAAAACACAAAAGCAATTGATCTGAATACTCAGATTACGTTCACTGAAGACACGTTTCTTAGGTGCTGGTAAAAAAAAGAAAAAGAAATCCTGAGTTTTCCCTTTCAAGTTCACGGTGCAACTTTGGTGCATCAACAGAATGTGAAACTATGTAGTACAGGTGGTAAACACTTTCCTCTTCTCATTGGCAGCATCAACTGTGATCAGTTACAGTATTATGTCTCAAAAGGCTTTGACTTTGACTTTCACGCAAGTGAAAACCAAAATGAAAAGAGTCAAATATTTACACAATTATAAAGAATAATGTCATTCAAAAATGTTCGAATTATTAAGTCAATTTTTTTGTCCCACAGAAAATTCCTCTCTAGGCATTGACCTGGCTCATTTTTCAGGGAATTCCAATGAGCAGCTATCATTTTAATGAATGTTAATTAATATTGAACTTTCAATAAGCACTGATTTGATGCTTTTGTAAATCAAAAGATAATCAAATATCTGGTTAACAGGGATGAATTTGGTTTTAAGTTGTTTTATTGGTGTTGTTGTGGTTGTGGGTTTTTTTGTAAAAAAAAAAGAAAGAAATACAGGTATAACTATCATTTTAAAAGTGTGTAAATGGCCGCATCTTGTAACCCAGCATTACGTAAAAGCGAGTATTACACCCGCAGCTTCACCACAGGACATGTGTTAATGTGACGTTTAAAGGTTTAGGAAAAGAAACCTGTGGTTAAGTTTAGGAAAACGAAGCCACGTGGATCGGGTTAGACACCAAAACCACTTAAATTGGATTAGGCAATGCTTTATTTTAAGAAATCCACATCGCGTCCTTGCCAACTCCAGGTTTCATCCATCCATCCGTCCCCAGCCGTCCTCCCTACACGGACTTCAACATTTTAGTCCTTCGTCAAATGATCTCCGTCACATGATGTTTGTGCATTCACTTTTTACGACAAAACGAGGCCAACCGCCAACACTGACACGCTGTCATGGGGTGTATTGCTTTGGTGTGATACCTGGTTGGTGTTTTAACATGACCTACTTCACACTGATATATAATGTTAATATAGCTAGTAAAGGTGTCTTGATCTGCAAACCACCAAATCAGTGTTTATGAGGCAAGTTTATGTTCGCATCGTGACAAGTTCAATAGCAGCAACACATACAGTTTTTAACAATATTTCTAGCTAATTGTTATGTACAACTTCATAAGCTATGTATTCATCACGTGTATGATTAAAAACAACATATAGGAGAGACTACTGTGAGGGAGGTGGGTTTTTAAGTCCTCTTACCGGATTATGTATGTTTTGCAGTTTGTCAGTGGAACTCTTCACGATGGCTTTGGGTGGAACAGTCTTCAGCTTGGCTTTGGTCTGGTAACTGTGATTGTCAGACACCGGACTTGACTCCCTGCTCCCAGATTTGGTCAGCTCAGGTTGTGCGTGTGACCTGCCAGGCAATCTGGTTGAAAGCAGATTTTGGCCCAAGGTGGCAGATGTTGGTATCTGGTAAGGGCTGAATCGCAACCATGGCTGAGTGTGGCTGTAGCGGTGGTTTCGGGCGAGCGAAGGCGTTGCAGGGCATGTGTGGAGAGCTGGAGCGACTGCACCTGGTGCTGCCATGTAGCGGTATGGATACGAGAACAGTCCTCCAAAAGGTGACAGTGAGAGTCCCTGTATGAAAAAATATCAAGCTGTTAACATTCCTGATATTTCAGACAAATAATCTACATACTTGCACGTTTCTGGGAATTGATTTAAACTGATTTTTATTCTGGCAATTGTTGGTAAATGAGGTCAGTAAGGGTATGAAGAGAATCCAACACCTACTGTATGCTTCACTGACAAAAATTATGAAGACCTTTAAGCTAACAATTTCATATTTAAGTTACACATTTAAACTGTTGTTTACATAAATCAACTGCTTTTCAATGAAAAACAAGAAGGTAATAAAAAGGTCAGTTTTCACTTTTGTTTTTCTTTTCAGGGAAGCGGAAATGGTACAAAGAACTAATTGGGCACCAAGTGAAAGGCAGGAAATCTGTTTTGCTTGTGATACCATAATACAAAGCTAGATCTATAAGGTATACTCAGTTGTGTTGACGAGGGATTTTACCCTTAGAGAAAAGTCATAAATATAAACAGAATTTTCTTCATTATTTCCTACCCTGTAATCACCTCATCACCCCCTGTGAGAGTCTCAAACCCCGGTGCTTCTTGGTGAGCAATCTATTAACTGTAACATTATGATGTCATCTCAAATATACACAACTTTCTTTCTGCTGTACACATTGTAGCTACTTGGAATTTGAAGTACTTGGGAGTTCATTAAGGGCATGATGTCATGGCTTTGGCAGGAAGCTGGAAACCTTTTTGGCTATTCCTAGCGGCACAAGCCATTAAGATAGTTTCAGTTTTGAGATTTTAAGATATCCTCTCTGAAGATACTGCTGCTCCTCCATTATGTGGAATAAACTTTTTGGTGCTCAAAGCTATTTCAATTGATTACTTTTGGCAATCCAGAGATCTCACTGTGAACACTTTTTCATTGGAGGTTTTCTTTTTGCCAAGGAAAGATTCCCAAGCCAAATAGTTGACAGAAAGGTCCAGAGATCATCCAACATGTTCTCATTCCTAGGGCCTCAAATAATAGCCTGACTCTGCCAGTCTATCGCTCACAGCATTAGTTTTCTTCACTGTGATTATAGTCTGGATATGTTGTTCATATTGACGTTCGCTTAGTCACTCTGAAGGGCAAACCAATCAGCAACCAGTGTCGGTGGTTGATTGTGTCTGTCCAGCCCCTCCTTCGCTGTGATTGGACAGCTGGTGAAAGTGACAAGCGCAGCGTTAACGTTGTTCAACTCTCAGTGACTGGAAAATAAATGGCAAACAATCAGCGCTCAGCGCAGAATCGACGCTCATCGCCTCAACACGCTGCTGGTGTTAATTAAAAACAAAATGTTAGCTGGTTTTCTGCACATGCTGATGGTTAAAATTAACATTAGGTCGACGCCCAGTAGCATGGAAGGACTGTAAACGATTCCCTATGTAGCGTGTCCAGACCCATAAATTCATGCAGTGAATTTGGGTCTGGCTACGCTACATAATGAATCTGAATTTGGTTAGACACATAAAGGTCTTGGCTTGGGCCTGGTAAAATCATGGTTTAAGTTACTTAAAAGAAATTCACTTTGACTTCTGCTTTTTCATTGACTCGAACCAGCCTCCCAGATGGAAGTCCTGGGTTTGCTCCATCCAACCACCAACAACCTCATCTCACCATTGACTTTATCCCTCTATGTAATTTGTCACAAGACCTTCTTCAAACAGCATTACTGAACATCCTGAGAATGAGAATGAGCTAGTTTATCTTGAATAACAAACAAATTGTATCTGGAAAGACACTTAAAATGTACTCTCAACAAAACTATACACAGAACGCTTCTTTTTTTTTTTAACCCCCATTTTTCATTAGTTAAAGTGAAAGATCTAAACTTCGTCTATACACACAAAAGGTTTATTTTGCACACAGATTTGTTGAAATCTGTGTTAATGAGCGATGGCGATGGCGTTAAGGTATGGGCAGACATAAGCTACCGGCGACGAACACAGGTGTATTTATTGAAGGAATGCAATAATGATGGAAATTTGAATGCAAAGAGATATCATGACAAGATCTTGAGGCCCATCGTCATGCTATTCATCCGCCACCATTGCCTCATGTTGCAGCATGATAATTCATGGCCATGATGCAAGAATTTAAACAAAATTCCTGGAAGTTGAAGACATCCCAATTCTTGCATGGCATGCATACTCACCAAAGAGCAAGTTTGAGATGATCTGCGTATACGACATTGCGTTCCAATTCCTCCAAATATCCACCAACTTGTCAGAGCCATTGATAAGGAGTGGACCAGCACTCTACAGGCCACAATCAACAAACCTGATCAACTCTATGAAAATGAGATGTGTCATACCGCAGGAGGCAAATGGCAAATGGTGGTCACACCAGATACTCACTTGTTTTCTGCCCCTCATAGCCATTTGTATATTTGTTCCTAGTAATTTAAAAAATTGCAGATAAAACTGCACATTTTAGAGTGGCCTTATATTGTGACCAGTCCAAGGTACACCTTCGAAATGACCATACTGTTTAATCATCATCTTTATCTTACACACGTGAGGTGGATGAATTATCTTGACGAAGGTGTAATGCTCTCTAACATAGATTTCAACTATAATTGTAAACACAATTTAAGAGGAATAATCCTTTTTTGTTCGTACAGAAGAAGTCTTAGGTCTTTTACTTCATGAAAAATAGGGTGAAAACAAAAGTAACGGGTTCATATTTATGTTGAGAGTAATTTTAGGACCACAATGGTCGCAGAAGCCAACAACCTCAGCTCACCATCTGTTCACTGTTCAAATATGCGTACCATGAGAATACAGTGCTCCTCGTGAAGCCTACCTGAGTTGCCAGCATGTGCTGTGACATATGAAGCATGAAGGGAGATGAAGAGGTGATGTTTCGAGAAGACAGACTTCCATTTTCTAAGTCACTTACTCCAGGCAAAGAGGAAAACACATCTCCCATACTCATCGTGGGAAAACCCTCTGGCTTCATTGACAGCTGTCCAGGATGAAACAACAATGGTGCTCCCAGCTTAATAAACGGTTGGCTGTGCGCACTTGAGAAATCCAAAGTCTGACGTTGACCAGCACTGATGGATGATGGGCTGGGCAATTGCAACATTATAGGCAGGACTCCATCTTTGATTTTACTCATCTGCTTTTCTGACTCCGCAGAGTAACTATCGTTTGTCGTTCGAAACATTGTTCTTTCTTTAGTTGCTTCCTGATTGCTGTCACTCTTACTGAGATCAAACTTGCTCTGAAGTATCTCCTCGCCCTTGAGACTTGAAGTCAATGTATGTTCAGTTTTGGAGCAGGTGGCTTCTGCAACGGCGTCATCTTGTAGATCGATATCGGATTCGCTTCCAACATTGTTCTCATCTGCGGGGAAAAGATATTATTTTAAAGAATTTTATATAGTTAAAAGTGAAAAGAGAAAATTTTTGCTGTATCACCATGGACACACAGGTGATAAGACTTTTGAGAGTCAGAACTTAGTGCAGACATTTTGAACCATGAACAAAACGATGTTCATGTGTAGCTAAACAGCCAATTTATCAAAGCAAAGTAGTTTTATTTTGTCAAATTGAGAAACACAGTGGTTGAAAACTAAATAAATGTGGATCAAAATGTGTAAATAATGAAATAAACTATGGCTAAATTCCATGTAACTGCTCCAGTATAAGGGTTGTAGTATCTAACACACCGGCTTACTGTCACACCGTCACGGATTACTGTACATTTGAATAGAACTAAGCCGTCATTACTGTTATTGGAGACCCCTGTGCTTTTCCAACTGTGACATGTTCAAATGTCTCTTGTGAAAAAGTTTTGTTAACTTTGTGATCTTGCCAGAGTTAAGATAAGAAGCCCTGAATGCACCGCACTAAAAAAGGCTGTAAAAGGGAAAATGGGAGCTTTTTTCACAACAAGTTCAAGATTGCAAATACGGGGAGCATGCTGAGGCAGAATCCAAGCTACAGATAAAGTTTCAAACACAGCAAGAACCAAATAAAAGCAAAACAAAACAACAACAAATTAGTAAGGTAGGGCTGGGGTTTTAACAGAGTTCATAAAAGGTGAGGGGTTATGTATTTCTCCTTTTTGCTAAGGGGAGGTAACTTGGTGGGGCTGCTGGATTCAAAATATGACGCTAGCATGTTGTCATGCTTCAAGTTGTGCGTTTGTGTTAGAATCACAGTAGTTCCGATGAATCACCATCCCATGGGGACTTACAGACAGCTATGAGCGTGGTTTAGGTGTGACCACAGCGACTGGCAGCAGTCCGTTCGAAAATAACAATGATCCAATTGGGTGACATTATCCCGTGATAGACGTAACAGTAATAGCCAGATGGTTCATCCGATTTCAAAAAGCCTGTCCTTTTCCAAACAGTTTACACTGTTTCTCAGATCTCTGATGGTTCTGTGGAATAAACCATCTGGTGGGCAAGGTTAGGGGAGGTTTTGTTTTTTTGGTCGAGCAGAGATTTAATTTTATTGAAATCACATCTTTGCCCTGTTGTATTTATTTAAAAACAGGAAATAATTGCCCGTAAATGATGATGGTAGAGCCCAATTTGGCTCATAAAAGTTGCGTCATTATACAAGAAGGACAAAAATCCTGTCAGTTTCCTTTGGACTAAATGTTATATCTCGCAAAAGTTTCAGTTTTGAAAGTTTTATTTATAAGATTTAACCCCTCCCAACCCCAGTAATTTTCCTACAGTTCCCGGGTCTAGACAATTTTAAACATTATCAAATTTCAATTTGCAAGCTGAAAATCATAGTTATTTTGCAGCTATAATGTTACAAACCTATTTATAAAACCAAAGATTATCATTGCCTATGTGTAGTGACTGTAGATTAAAGTTAGGTCAACAATTAGTCCTACAAAATCAGTTGGATTCATGCACACTATGCAATATTGGCTGCTTAATAACATAAAGTACTCACCCTGGGAGGTTGTTGTGGACATTAGAGGGCTGCTGATCAGTTCCCGGGGGGAATAAAAAGGCTCACTGGTACTGGGTTGCTCACACGAGTCATCAGAATCCGCACAGTCCTGGTCTGCTTTGCTATGATTGTCGTGCAGCGAAGAAATGTTGAACTGTCTATTTCTATGGACGACAAATTGAGATTAAGTTTATAGGTGCATTTTTTTTGTATATTCTGCTGTGCTTTAGTTGCAAAGTACATACCTCTTTTCTCGTCTCCCATTTCCTGTGTCTCTGAATCCTTTGGCAAAGGGATTGTTGTCAATTTTGAGCTGTGTAATCTTTTTTTTTTTTGGAGGGGGGGGGGGAGGAGGGAGTCTGTATGTTAGTCATTGCAAAAGTACAGCTCTCTTTGCACAGTGACAGATAAGTGCAATATCAATATTTACAAAGCTGCGTGGGACAAATCAAGGCCCATTTCTGGAGAATCTTTTCAGGCCCTACAACTCTAACATTTTACTCCTAAATCAGCTCAGCAAGTGCAAGACTCCTCTAATTTGTCACACCTTTTTCCATACAAATAAAACCCTTATCACTGTATGTGTCCTTTGCACGTGAGGATGTGGAGGATGGGGTTACCTTTTCGTTCTGATAGGCAGTGACAGCGATGAACTCTGTCTCTGGGAAAACATAAGTCCGGAAGGTGCTATATGGCAGCTTCATGATGTCGTTGGCTCTCACAATATGAAATCTGGGCTGGTATTTATGCATGGAATTCAAAATTGTCTGGAAAATGAAAGACAACTTAATTTAAATAAGTTTTGTTCGCATAATTACCCGCAATGACACAAATTTATAAGTAGGTCTGTAGTTAAAAAAAATTAAAAAAAATATTGACAATTTTCCATAAATTCAGAACAATCCTCAACTGTACTTACAAATCCATGCTTATCCGAAGTGTTATTGGTGAGTTTAAGTTTATGGAAAGCGACGGGCTTGCTCATCCACTGCTCTCCTTTGGACGGACTGTCCGGGTGGATGTACATGCGCTTTGGCATCTCCGGGTCAGCTTTTCCGGCCACCATCCAGCAGGAGTTGTGAAACTTGTAGCGGCAGTCATCGACAGCGACGATGTCCATCAGCAGGATGTACTTGGCTGTTTCATCCAACCCGTCCACGCGCACTTTGAAAGGCGGAAACATCCTCCTGTGGTAGATAATTAATTCAATTAAATTCATATATGAGCATTAAAAATAGTTGTGACTTTTTTTTTGAAGCAGGAAGCTTCCTTATGTATTTTTTTTTGGAACATGTTTGATGGAAAACGGATGATTTAACAATCGGAAAAGAACAGGAATTCAAGTGGAATTAATTCAGGCGGAATGAAAGAATTGAATCCGCGGGATAAATTAATTAATTAAACAATGAATTATTTAAAATGAGACTACCTAACCATAATAATCATCATGTATACGGCGTTTGTACTGTTAGCAGTCTAATTATATGATTAGAGTAACTGCATTTAATCCACTGATAAAATTGGCAGTAATTAGGCTACTTGCCTTCCTGATTTAGTGATAACCATCTCCGTTCCCATTTTGTGAAATTCTTTCCATAAATTATTTGATTCGAGCGTAACTTTCGGGTCGTCATCCGGCCGCTCATCTGTCTGCAGGCTCTTCAAGGAGCGCGGGTGAACCGGCCGATGTTGGCGTCCCAGAGCTGCGTGCAGGTGCAGCCCCGCGTCAGACGCGGCTTGCTCCGCCAGAGGCTCGGAGAGGGAAGCGACGTCCGGAAAAGTCAGCGCTGCGGGGAGAAATGAGGGTTGAGCGCTGCTGAGCAAGGTTGACAAGGACAGGGCACCTGATCGATGAACCTGGAAAGGATGGTAAGCCATGGTAGCCGCTGTGGCAACTGGATCTCTCATCAGGGCATCCGGTAAGACTCGGATCACAAGCAGCCCACTTGCTGCAGGCGCACGGGCGTCCAAATCCAATTTGCAACAATCTTTTGAAGAGTTTGTGAGTTTTTTAGCATGACCAAGAGGTGTTAAGAAGGGATGAAAGTGTCTAGAATACTCCAGGTGTTGCGGATGAAGTAAGGACACGCTGGTGAACCCACCAAGGAGAGGGCAGCGCACTTTGGCACCATGCATAAAGCAAAAAAAAAAAAAAAAACCTGCAGTGGTACCTATGGAGAGGGCAGAGAGGGAGGCAAAGAAATTGTGTTTACACAGTCACACGACTGTGCTCCCTGCACATGGCACACTAATAGGCCAAATTTCTTCACAGTGCCTCACTGTCTGCACCAATTGCAGAGCAGTGGGCGTGGCTTGCAGCGCTCAGGATAGACCCTGATAGCCGGATTTTAGAGCAAGGCGGGGACAACATGCAGAACTATTTTAAATAAGTATAGCAAAGATATCCTGGTGATAATAAAGATAGCCTAATAATGAAAATATAGGCCGAATACTAATGTAATAATAGGCACCTTTCTTGTGAACTAAAGTCATTTACAGTGTTAAACCCAAAGGCTAATCTAATCTGCCACTTGTGGTAAAATAGTATACCAGTATATAATTGTTATTATCCTATTATTATTATAATAATCATCATTATTACAAATGGAGAAATTAATAGCAGCCTGACTGTCTGCTGTGTTGCCATGGCACCACACTTACCCACTTCTTGAAAACACTCAGGGTTTTTGATTTAGGGGGCCTCCATGATTCTGTTAATTAAGGGCACCGGTTTGCTGGCATCCCGCAAAGAGCCAAGAGCTCTCTCCTGTCACTTCACATTTAGGCAACTGTCCAAATCCTCAAGTTGCCTGTTCCAGTTTCCTTTGTGGAGCAGCACAAATCAGGCTGCATTGCTTTAAGAAAACAAGACTGTAGCAGTAAAATAGAGGACGGGTAGCCCCTCACTGGCCCCGGGCTGCGATGGATGCACCCAACCTTCTGTCTGTCCCAAAAAACAGTCTGCAATCAAACACAATCTTCATGGGTTTTTTTTTTACGATAAATCATTACAATCATTACAATTCACATGAAACGTTCCGTTTTCAAAACAGTTTGACTTCCAAGTACTCCTTTTGTTTCTCAGCTGATATACAAGCCTTCATGTAAACAGATTACTCCCTTTCGTATGTCTTCTCTCTCCTCATCGACCTCTAAATATATAAAAGCCTCCTTTTAAAGTGCATCAGGCCTTCCAATTAATGTGCACATGTGCAAGTTGCGGATGAACCACTTAATGTGAGAGTAGCAGTAATTAAATGTCATTTCACATATTGTGAGGTGGGTAAACAACGTTAACACGCCTCCATAGAAAAATTTAATTAGGCCTGTAGCCATTTATCTTAACTCATCAAATCTAATGGTCCAAATGAAGGGAGCTTGTGTAAAACTTCACCATAGGGGTCTCTAGTGATGACAATACTTTATTTGTTTAGCCTTTTTACTGACCTATGTCCAAATTTGTTTACCACCCTGTTTAAATCCTGAAGTTTAAGCTCTACTGCATTGTAATGTACCCATTTTTTTTCAGAATAATTCACACATCCATTACACTTGTTAGCAAATATTTTGTCCCCTGCAAAACAATAAAAACATAATAAAAAATACAACAGTCTGTATGTATCTTTGCAGCTGAATCCAAAAATGTTCTTAGAATTTGTCAATCACCCATTGTGTTTTTGTTTCAGTAAACTCATACGGACATTGAAAAGTGGTATTAAGGAAAGTGGAGCCCCTCTTTGTATTCTGAGGCCTAATACAGGTAAGAGAGGTTTACATGTTTTTAGGTTTTTAGTGTAACAGCAGCTTTATTTATGACTAAGTAATATACACTCTGTCACATAAAAAAACATGCATAATCAACCAATTCTAAACACAGATTGGAAGTCAGTGTAAACAAGTAGGCTACCATAAATTCCAGCTATTTTACTTTTTAGTAAAAAAAAAAAAAAAAAACATAATTTTGTTCCCAAGTCTAATCATCTTTGTTTCTTTTTTTTTTTATATATATATATATATTTTTTTATCTTGTTTTGTTTTGTTCTGAGGTGAAATCTTTAACGAATTAAACCACTATTTCTCCAGTTACACAACTCTCTTAATTTGAATAATTTGAAACTGTTGCCTATTCTTGGAGAAGCTACTTAGTAGATAAAACACTCCGCATTTGAATGTTTCGTCTCATAAAAGCATTTGGGTCAAGTGGATGGGTGGATTCATAGATCTTTGAAGTATATTATAACATGACTTGTACTAATTTCAAAGTGTTTTACCTTTTTTGTATTTTTAAATTGACATTCCTAAAAGAATGTAGGCTACACAGAATGTAGACTACACAAAAAATAGTTCACAACCCTCGTTTTAATTCATACAGAGAAAGGGACATATACACATCTTTACTATTAGTCTGGAAATAAAACCCTATTACAAATAATCCAGAACAAGTGCAGAACTTTAGTCCAATGCTTCATGTCTCTTTAGTACATCTTTCCTCCTTGGATACATTAACCCCAAAACAAACCTGTCTCTGTGCTGTATACCAAAAGCTGAACTACAACGAGTGCAGGGTGAAGTGGAGTGTTGCCTGACAGTTACAAGGCCGGAAAGGCTCAGACTAGGAAGTGATCTCACAGGTCCCACCAATGATATATGGCTTTCAAGATAGTGAACGGTAACATGTAATCAAAGCCATAAAATGAGTTCAGAGAGGTGTGATTGGGAGATAAGAGACCATTCTCCGTCTCTTTCTGTAAATATTCACAGAAATTGCATGCTTGAGTTTGCTTGCAACCATTGAAAACATTGAAACACAATAAGTTTGTGGTTTGGAAGGGGATGCAGTAGTTGGGGTCTGCGTTCCCTCACTCACCACTATTGTGAGGGATGGTCTATGAGCTGAGGCCCCCCCCCCACACACACACACACACACCCTTCTCCAAATTTTTTCTCTGGCGCAGCTCCAGCCAACTGCATGAGAGAAGCGGCAGAACAGGAAGGAGGTAATCAATCTGAGTGATGGTGCATGGATTTCACCTCTCTGGTCACAGTCCACACCTGGGACAAATTCAGAAGAATGTTAGGCCACTGAGAATTCCTGGCAAGTCATCTAAAGGGCAAGCCAGTAAAGTCCATATCACATCTGAAGGATGGAGAGCACTCTTAAAAGACAAACGGGAGGAAGAGGACAGGACGATAACCTAAGAGCAGGCTTAAGGCTGAGCAGAGAAGTCTAAGGATCGGTCACTCCAAGTGTCGTCTTGGCTCCGTAGAGTCTTGTTTTAATTATGACATCATACTGGTAACATAGTAGACACAAACACATGGATCTGTTTATCTGGACTGTAAGATCTACATGCTGAGATTTCCATAAGCAGGAAGCTGAATCACGGCAAAAATAGCAAATTTATGTATTCAATCATGGAATATCTTTTCTGTGTTTCGTATGTAAGTGTAATTTACAAGGACATGCAGTAAAAAGTGCATATCACTGATCATATCATACATGACATTGAAATAGTATCTGTTAATCTACTGATTATTTATTCTGCCAAAGAGGTCATGCTTTCAGTGTTTGTTACTTCCGCCAGTCTCGCATCAAAATGTTTAATAGCTACGTTGGTCCACAGTGAAAATCGTATGAGTGTGACTGTGAAGGCTCACAAATTGTAAGAGGCTTACGTTTTTTCTTGGCCTTTTCTTTTACAGAGGTGGATCCAAAAGTTCAGAGACTATTCCTGTTGCGCCTGAACAGTGGGCAGCAGCTTGACGTGCACTGAGCAAGGGGAATCTATAACCTTGGTGAGTAAATAATCCAAGTTTTGTTGCTTGGTCAACATCAGCACCTGTGTTACATGCGTTTTTGTGACCACTGGTCTGGGCACATTCGCGATTTCTCCTTTGACATGAGCAAAGGGCGCACGGCAAATTTAGTGTCGAACTTCTGAATGCTTCAGCAATGTACAGCAATGACGCAATGACACATTTTGAGAGACAATCGCGTTTCAAGAGGGGCAGAGTGTCACTGTTCAAGACAGAAAAAGGGGCGTCTGGTCATAAGCGCAACATGGTGTATTTTCATTGACATTCGTGGAGTTGGGCACTGTGAATTTGTCATGAAGAGTCAGACTGCCAATACTGACTTCAACTCTGGTGTCCTGTGATGTAAGAGGGAAAACACTCAGAGCAAACGAGCTGAAATTCAGTGCGATGCCATTTGGGTTTTCCAACAGGCAAGTTGCTTGCTGGATTTGGCTCTCTGCAATGTCTTTCCGTTCCCCAAAATTTCACATATACTTTGATGTGTGTTCTCTGCTGAAGTTTCAGGTACATCGAAAAATTGCAGATACGTACGTACCAGTGGTCACAAAAACGTGTAACTCTGGTGCTGATATTGACCAAGCAACAAAACTTGGAATACTTTTTCACAAATGGTATAGCTTCCTCCCACTTAGAGCACATCATGGTGCTGTGAATTGTTCAGGTTCAATTGGAGCAGCATCAGAACTTTTTTGATCCACCCATCTTCACCCTTATTGGCTTATTGTATCTATTACCATTGTGTCAGTTACAATAGTCATGCAACTTAATTTAAATTTTCTTCAACTTAAACACCACAATTCTTTATTGAAATCTTGCAGTTAATGTTGAGTGCATTCACTGCTTGACTGCAAGAGTTACTGAGGCTATGCTACCATCCTCAATAGGCTGTTCTAATACATTTTGTTGATGTTGTAAAATAAAATACTTAAGTTTCTAGAAGATACGTTTTTATAATAAGGCTTATATTTCATCTTCATTAAGCCCATGTAGGGCACTAGAAACTAGAATATCTTAGCTGCTTGCACAACTGACCCGTTAGTTTTCAATAGAAGCAAGTTCACTTAAGGGTTCACTGAAGTGAAGGTCTTTGTCACATGTACGCTTCAACAATGCCTCCTCTTTGAAAAGCCTGATGTTTACTGGCATATTGAAGACCAACATTTAGATAATTCACGGAATACACATGGTCATGTCCACACACTTCTTCTTTGTTTTGAACTAAAAGCCACCAGTCTACTTGAAGCACAGTATTATCAGCTCTGTCTAGTCATTAACACCGAAGCCGATTGGCCTCGGGCTATTTTCTCGCTTGACCTCCATCCTCTATCACTTTAGCTTTTCTTACTTAGCTGAACGATACAATGAAAGAGGAGCTGAGTGATACAACGAGCTGCAGGATGAATGTATAGAGATAGATAGGTGATGCCTCACTGCGTTACAGATACGTTTTCTGTCTTTTTTACTCTATTAGTATAAAACAAGAAAACAGAAATAATTTAGAGAAGTTTAGATTTTGGAGGCTGGTGCAGGGTCCCTGTCTGAGCACACTTGGTCCTGGCCCACCTCTTAGAACCTTAACCTCAGCAGGGTGATGTAGCTTTGACTTGGTCACCTCCGAGTGCCTCTGGGTACCCAACTCTCCTCTCACCAGTCCGGCAGGCAGGAAACTGGGGGAATAGTCTGCAGTTGTTGATTACTATTTATATGCAAGACAAAAGTAATGAATAATGAGACTACTTAAATTTCATCCATCCATTATCTACACCCGCTTTATCCTGAACAGGGTCACGGGGGGGCTGGAGCCTATCCCAGCTCACTTTGGGAGAAGGCAGGGTACACCCTGGACAGGTCGCCAGTCTATCACAGGGCCAACACTTATAGACAGACGGAAACAAAGACCATTCACACAGGTTACCCAAATTTCAGGAATTGAAATTGTGTTATTTAAGTTTAATAATGAATTAATTACATTACTTGTTAATGCCAAAAGAAGTGAAAAAGCAGTAATGCATAATTTCCACTAGACTCTAGAAAGTAGTATCAAAAGAAACTATGTGTCTGTGGTGTCCACAGCTGTTCTTATACCCATCCACCAGGGACTGAACTCAGGGCCTTAGTCTTGCACTAACATGGTTGCTTCTGCATACAGTGCCCTCCAATTATGATCAACTTACATTTAATGGTCTTCACAAGCACATGTATTTCACTATTCCATAGAAATGGCTGTATTGTGCTGATTGCCTTCAATTGCAGGTGTGCAAAAGTTAACGACTGACAAGTGTAACTCGCTGGCCCCGTTTCACACATGCCTGTATGCCTCTATGCCTGAGGGCATGTAACAGCAGCCTTCATTTCAGTCTATCTTTTTGATCTGTTGAGATTGCAGAGCACAGAGTGCAGACTCCAACATAAAGACCAGAGAATTGACTGGAATGGAAAATGAGAAAACAAAACCACAACAACAACAACAAAAAGTATTTGAGAACTGTAGCACAGGGAATGGATATGTGGAGTACAGCAGTGTAGAAAGTTCAATGGGTTAAAAAAGAAACCACTGGTTGACTTTAAAATGAACACAGAGCGGGTCACCCATGGAAGACAATTGCAGTTGATAACAGAAAAATCCTTTAAGCCGTAAAAAAGGACCCCAAAACAAGAGTCAACGTCATTAAGGCCAGCTCTGAGAGCCCTGATGCAAATGTATCACCATTCATAATTTATTGAAGACTTCGACAGCAGACTTATAGAGGCTATACTACAATGTGTTTGTTAGTTTGGAAAAAAATGTTGAAACCATTCCAGCTCATCAGAGGAGGTGGTAATGGTGTGACCCGGGAGTGTGTGGCTGCTTCTGGAACTGGCTACTTGTTTATTTTTTGGCAGATAAATGCGGCAGCAGGATGGATTTGTGTTTTACCTGCTGAAAGAGAAATTGAAGAGAGAAAGCCCCAAAACAACCATCAACTGAAGGCAGCTGCTTCCAAGGCCTGGAAAAGTATTTCTACAGATCATACTACACAATTAGTTTGCTTCAATATTGTAAAATGAAAGCTAATATTGCCATGTTATGATGTCAAATTTAAATGCCTGAATCAGAAAAACATCACATTTCACAAGAATGTTAATATACCTTTGGAGGGCACTTCATATGTAAACGAGGTGGCAAAAATATCAGAAACACAATGCAGTAAATTTTGTTTAATATAATACTACCACAGAATACAACATTCCACTGTACAGGCATCACATATTTCAAGCAAATAGTGCATTGTGTAGCATGTGTTTGTTGGAACCAATTTAAAGCATCACAAAATCAAAATAGAATTTTCATGATCAGAAAATCCATCATTTGGCTATTAATGTAAAATATATCTTTGATCTCACAAGTTGAGACGGAGAGAAAGGTAGATAAAGCTGGATTGATTTTATAGCGTATAAAATCATGTGTATTTACTGTCAATGGCTTGTGTGTGTATCCACTGACCTCTGAGAGAGACATTTTGTCTACCAGATAAACTTAATGCTGCAGTAATACATTTTGGGTTGTATTTACCCATTTACAGCAGTGTTTCAAGCACAGACTCTTAGTGTCTGGGATGCCAACCTAATCTAATGGAACAGAGGCAGAGACACAACTAATTATAAAGAGAGGGCCAAGTCATTGTTCTTGCTGCAGGGACTATAAATATATAGTCCCAAATTTAATCAGGGGCTAATAGACACGCTGTAAGAGACGCCAGTCAATTCTAGCCATTTTAAAGCCTCGTGAACTCCCAGTGCAAAGTGGCACCGGCTGCAAAATGTCCAATGGAAAAAAAAAAGCCTCTTTGGTTCACCTAATGGAATTAAAAAATATTTTGGCTTCCTCAACAAGTTAAACATTTGACTCATTGGCGTGGCAGACAGACTTCCTCTGTTGGAAATAAGCTCAATTCTTAATAGAGTTGACTCCCTGTTGAGGCACTATACCACGATGACTTTGTTTGCTTTGAATTATTGGATTTACAGGAAGATGTGTTTTCCTACAAATTTATTAGCGCTTTCAGAGAAACTGACTGTCGAAACTAGCGACTGACAACTGTTTGTGGATTTAAACTTTGGCAGCTTTGGTTTTAATTTCAAAGTGTAACACACTACATTCCAGTTTTGATCTGGAACAACATGAATAATAGTTTAAGGGCAGCTGTGGCTCAGATGGTAGACAAAGTTACCCTATAATTGTAAGGTTGATGGTTCAATCCCCAGTTCCTCCTGTCTAAATGCTTGCCTGCCATCAACAGCAGTGCCTGGCAAGCATCTTGCATTGAAGCTCTGGAGCTGTTTGTGTGGAAATTAAACAGTGTAAAGTGCTTTGAGCCTATGATAAAGCCATATATACGTGCAGACCGTTTACCATTTATAAAATAGTAAAGAAAGCCTCCTTCTCAGGACCATAATTTTCTTGCTTCCATGTTGTAGTTATCTGAGACTGTACAATATTAAAATAATAAATCCTATCCATACACCACACACATAGCTGGAAATATTAAAATTAATCATTTTGGATGTTCTATTTAGGAGAACATCTTGTTCTAAAGCCACAAAGCCAACTTGATACTGAGAAGGACAAAAACACATTCATGATTTTGCCGGAGAATAAAACAGGTCATGTCTGAGGACATTATTGCTAATGAAGGTTTAGACCTTTATCCCTGGCATGCTGCGTCTCTCTGGTTGCATTGCCGCATTAGATTGGCTCTTGAATCATTTACCCCTCATCTTGCCGAGCCTGCCACTCCTGTGCATGTTCGGGGATCCATAAGTGTCAGAAATCCCATCAGTCAGCCAGCAGAAGGCTGTTGTAGAACCGCCTTTTAACTCATCTCGACCCGGCCTCGCCCAAAGGTTTTTTTGGAGCATCATCTTTCAATTCTTTTGGAGCTCCTAGTAGCGGTATGTCTTCTGTGAATAGCCCTTTCAACACTTTCTGTGTGTGTGTGTGTGTGTGTGTGTGTGTGTGTGTGTGTGTGTGTGTGTGTGTGTGTGTGTGTGTGTGTGTGTGTGTGTGTGTGTGTGTGTGTGTGTGTGTGTGTGTGTGTGTGTGTGTGTGTGTGTGTTTTTTTGTCTTGAAAGCAGAAGAGACCTTTCATAGCTAAATAAGCTTGCCTCTATGCCTGAGGGCATGTAACAGTGGTAGATGGGACCTGAGAGGACAAGAGTTCTCCACAATACTCAATATTACATGACACTTGGTGTAGCTGCGTGGCACTCCAGCTCATAGAGAAGCTACAATGTCACAGCCTCTGATTATGCACTATATTGTGCAACATTAATGCGCCTAACTGCTTTGCAGTCTTTCAAGACTTCTTGGTGACTTCTATCATTCTTTGTGAAAAAACAACAAATTCAATAAAGTAATACCTTAGGTATACTAAGGTTGCTGAGTAACAACTTGGATGTCATTCGTGGAGTCGTACCTGAACAGCTGCTGAAATGCAGAGACAATGTATTGGGTGAAAATGCATGGAAAAAGAACCTTCTCACCCAGTGGGAAGAGTGATTTTTGTGGTATGTTTACTGCCAAACTGGTTTCAAGCTAAATTAGTCAAAACATTTCAATGACTGTTTTATTATTTAGGCAGTCACAACTTTAGCAATGATTTGTTAGTGGTGTAAGTAGCTATGAAGTTGATGTCGCTGGCTTTATTTTATTTATCAGCTCTACAGTATGTTTTATTTTTGTTAGCAACATAGCAGTACATGACATTACAATGTGTGAAAGAGGTCTTTCTTGATGATAATTTCTTAAAGAATTGACAGTAGATTCCCGGGTCCCTCTGGTCTATGGGTTGTTTGTATTTCATAGATTTAGTTTTGCATTCTAAGCTTAACTATTTTGGGTCCCTCATAAGATTCTCATCAACCATGTTTTCTGCAAAAAACAAAAAAAGAAGCTTCGATGTGCATGTGCAATTTACATTACCTACCCAAACCACAGACAACCAAAATTAGTGACTATAGCTTTTGGCATCAAAATCATGTTGTTAGGTTAATGAAAAGATCATTGTTTTGGTCACAGTGTCCATCAAAATTGATTCAGCTTATGTTTGAGTCCAAGTGACTGTTTATGCCAACTTGGAAGAAATTCACTCAATGCGTTTCAGAGATAATATGTTTACAGGAATGGGACACGTGAGGTCACAGTCCGTTTATCTTTGACCCTAAACATCTACTTAGTTCATCCTTGAGTCCAAGTGGATGTTTGTGCCAAATCTGAAGAAATCCCCTTGAGGCGTTGAACGAGAATGGGACGGATGTACGGATGCCCAGAAGACATAATGCCTCTAACTACACCTGTCACACGTGCAGAGGCTTAGAAACTGCCTACATATGTTCACTCCCAAACCATAGAGGAGTAGAATCTATGTACATGAGCAGCCCTCTAACAGGCTTTCCAACTGGTTTACACCACCGAGACTCCACTTCTGGATTTTGTAGCAAGGTGGCATCCCACACCTTTCATGGCAACATTGCTGGAGGCTGCAGTGGGGATGTGGAACCTGCATTGTTTGTTGGAGGGCAAATATATCCCAGCCCGACAAAAGCAATGCTGAGATTCCAACCACGTGGTCGCCTTAGGTGCAGCTAAGGATGAGTGGATGACACTGATCCAGTAAAAGGTATTAAAATCTGCACTGTGACCCTGGATGCCTTTTCCACTTGATGTAGCCAGCACAGTAGAGGTGGAAAGAAAGACATGTCAGCTGTCCCATAATGGAGAAAGTTGACTGCAGAATAGCATATCCACTATCTCCAAATAGATGCGGTGTGAACCAGCTACACATCTTGCTTCAGTTAAATGCATAGACTGAATAAAATAAAGCTAACACATGTAACTTTAGCCAGGGCTATTACCTGTGTCTCTTAACATCTGCTGCATTTTTCCTGTATGGATTATTATGTTGACTTGTTTGAATGTAAGCCATATTGATTTACAATATTTATACTTGCATTATATGTAAACAGCACTGAATTTAAACTGTAATGTCAGCCTCTTTTTAATTCTGTTTGCAAAACTGGATTGACACCTCAGAAAGTGCCTGATGCAGGTGGGAATCTCTGCCAACCTTCTTCCAGTCCTGGGCGGGATATTTCTGGGGATGGAGCCATGCAGGCAGCAAAATTCAAGCAGGAAAAATAATCTGTGGTATTTGAGCTTCCTTGTGTCATGAGTTTCTACAGAATCAGCTGCTTGCAACTCCTCTAAAATTATTGTATGTTTTTCATCACCTTGACAAGAGAAGGGACTTTGTAGTTGGCTGCTGTTCCACTGATGATGTATGGGTTTATGTGAGAGAGGCATACAAATGCATAGACACCAACAGACACCAACAGCTTTAAGGAACTGCATTTACATTTACTTACCTTACTGCCTGTTCCCTTGATACGTGTCTTACAACGTCCAACTAGGTCTCGACCTGAAGTCAGGCATGTATGGGTCACTTGTTATCCCCTCTGGTTTTATCTTACCTACCTGTAATTTATTGGAAGAAATTTAGGATAGCACTAGGAGCGGCCAAACAGATACCAAGTGTGATGGGCTCCAGTCTGGTCAAACAAATCTTCAGCCTAGAATTCTCCCAAATTTCAGTATACCTGGAATCCCGTAGAATCCACATAAAAGTACCTGCTAATCCTCTTCCAGGTTTACCTGGAAGGGGATTAGCAAATTTTCTGTAGACATTTACACTGTAATATCTATTAAGCTATTGACAGCCCTGAGTATTCTATACCAAATTTTGTAATTTACCACTCACTCAAAGCTGTGAGGATATAAGTAGGTGCAACTTATCAGAGTTGGTTTCGATGTGTCAGATCATATTGATTAAAAGTAGTATTGTGTAGTGTAAGTAAAGCAAACCAAATCTGTTCATTCATCCATTGATAATGAGTTCTGTGACTAGTTTAAAAGCGGTAATTTTATTACCTTATTTCTCATTATTTCTAACGTTTCTATGTCTTGTGTAGTTTTTAGTGCACTACATGTCAGTGTTTGTATGAAAAAGTGTTCATATGAAATATCTACATATGGAAACAGTTTTTTAAACAGCTATTGAGATACGTTGGAGTGGCTATGGCTCAGATGGTAGCGCTGGTTGCCTACCAATTGAAAAGTTGTCAGTTCAGTCTTAGGGTCCTCCTGTCCATATGCCGAAGTGTTCTTCAAGACATTTCAGGACACTTCAGCATATGGACACTTCAAAACACTGAATCGAACTGAAGTTCAGGTACCTTGCAGAGCAGCTTCGCCACCATTGGTGGGTCAATGAGTGAATGGGTGGCAAAATAGTAAAGCACTTTGAGACCAATAAAGTTAAAAGGTGCTACCTACATGCTGATCATTTACAAACATCAAAGCATATCCCATCAAAGGTAAACTGAGATTAGAGCTGCAATGATGCAGACCATGGTGGGACAGAAAGACCAGACTCAACGAAAAGCCTCCATTTACCAAGTCAACTTTATGTGGCATTAGATATAATAAGATCACCAACACGTGGTCAGAAGTGGATGCCTCTGTAAAGTGCCTGAGCTGTTGGTCTATTATCGGATGAAGAGCTCAGTAAACTGGGAGGACCTCAGATTTCCATTGCTATCTACAAGGCTCCTACAAGGAGGATTTCTGGGGGGTGAACGGCTTGTCATCCTTGGTCTTAATGGAATTGAACAGATTTTTTTAACATATAAAATGTCGTTTAAGTGCCGCAACAACTTTCCAGACAAGTTCTGTCCCGTTATGACCCTTCTTAACTGTGGGCGAGGTTTGAGGACGCATCTGTGCTTTTGGGATTGACCACTCGTGACCCAACGCCCTAGACAAGATTATGTTAATCGTTTCAATCTCTATTCAGTCAGACTTTGAAAGTACACAAATCCGCAAAATGTCAGGGGTTGGGAACCCTTTAGAATTTTCCTTATTCCTCCATAAGTACCACCTAAAACATCAGATTCATCGATTGAATGGAAAAGTGTGAAACTTTACTTTCAGTATCTGGTGTAACCCATTAACTGCGACTAAACATTTCTGGTAACTGCACATCGGTTTGGACGAATTTTAGCCCTTTTATTGTACGGAACAGCTTCAACTCTCAGATTTCATTGGATTTCCTGACATTAGCTGCTCACCTCAGGTCTTTCCACAGTGCTCCCATTGGATTAAGGTCAGGGCTTTGACTTGCCCACCTTATTCGTCTTCAACAATTGTTTGATAAAACGACATGTTTTGGTTCGTTGTCTTTCTGCATGACACACTTTGTCTTGAGATTCAGTTTACAGATAGATGTCCTGACATTTTCCATGAGAATTCACTGGTACAATTCACAATCAGTGATGGCAAGCTGTCCCCGACCAAGTTGAGCAAAGCAGGCCAAAACCATAATACTACCACCACCATGTTTCAGATCTGCTGAGGTTCTCAAGATGAATTGCAGTGTTTTCTTTTCCCCAAGCATAACACTTCTCATTCAAACCAAAAAGTTTAATTTGTGTCTCATTTGTCCACAAAACATTTTTCCAACGGCCTCTCTGGCTTGTCCACATGACCTGTAGTACACTGTAGACAGGCAATGTGTTTTTTGGAAAGCAGTGGCATGATACATAAATATGTGTTGCAAAGCTCAAACTATGATAGATCCCTGTTATTAAAATATTACAGGGTGTCAACTCACACCTGATTACTATCCCATTATTTGAAGACACCTGACTCTGATTTTACTTTCAAATTAACTGCTAATCGGTTCACGTGCTTTTGCCGTTGGATCATTTTCCTCAATTAATGAATGACCATGGATACTGTTTAAATCTCATCTTCATAGACCTTTAGGAATTATGTGAAAATTCAATGATGCTTTAGGTCATATTTATGCAGAAATATCAATAATTCTAAAGGGTTCACAAACACCTCATAAAGTAGTACATTAAACACGCAGTTTGGCCAAAATTCAAAAAGGAAGACTACTTCTCAGTGTCTTTCTCTCCCATACCCACTTTGACCACTCCAGCTTTCTCTGTTCCCGTAGGCAGTTCGATTAAGGTCAGATCCGTTCAAAGAAACTTCTCAGAAATCTCAAGTTAGATGTTCTATCCGTCTTTAGACATTCATCCAGATTTGTGTGGTCATAATGATTACATCACGCAGTGAAAGGAGGAGACAGTATGAATATATATGGTGGCCCTGGAGGAAATGTCAGGAAACTCATAGAGTCTATCATTATAGAACCATAAATGTTTGTACAAGGTGTCATGGCAATCCAACCAGAAGTTGTTGAGACATTTGACTAAAGTGGATTTTTGCACCAATATGATGAAGTATGAAGATGAAGGTATTTCCTTTGCTTGATGAGCTAAAATCGTACATTCCCTTCTGGCTATTTTGTCAAAGGCCAATTTCTCAATTGTAGTTGTTGTATTATAGTCTATATCATCATCATATGAAATTGTGCTAATACTATACTTTAATGTCCCCTATTTATCAACCATGAAAAATATATAAATTTAATAAAATTGTTCTATGCTGCTTGGACATTTGAAATGTTTCACTGTGATGCCACCCATTGGTTTGTGAACTGCTGTTTTAGTGCCACAAGTCTGGCATTTTGGCTGTCACCATCTTGGTTTTTTTGGTGGCAAAAGTGATTGTATTTGGACACTTATCAGATAGAGTAAATTTAACTAATGTCACCAAAATGACTTGTGGGAAAAAAAAATGGAAATCATTTTTCATGTGAGAAGTTGGCGCTTTTTGAATGGGAGTCTATTGGAGCCAGAGGTTTTTTGGAGCTGGCCTTCAGTAGTATTACATTTCAATGCACTCCTATGTTCGCTTCTCTTTTCAGACCTGGAGGCTATGGGATTTTTTTTTGTAAACAGCCTGTGGATTATTAATATACAGTATTTTTCAGCAATTATTTTTTTTCTTTTTGGAGATGTCTGATTTAGGCTAAAACAGCATCTTAAATATCTGACAAATTTGCAAAAGCCTTTTCCAATGTCAATTTCTGAATTGGTCTGAAGGTTAGCTGGAGGTGTGTGTGTGTGTGTGTGTGTGTGTGTGTGTGTGTGTGTGTGTGTGTGTGTGTGTGTGTGTGTGTGTGTGTGTGTGTGTGTGTGTGTGTGTGTGTGTGTGTGTGTGTGTGTGTGTGTGTGTGTGTGTGTGTGTGTGTGTTGTTTCACTGTTGTAAAGATGGAGTCTGCTTTCCTTTACAAGGGCCTGTGTTGAGTATGTGAAAGTGTTTGTGTTGAAAGCAGCAGACACACTGGCAGTGACAGAGGATGCATTGGACAAAATCCTAGGCTTCCAGCTTGTCCTCCTGCCTTTACTCTCACCTTAATCTAAAGTGAAAAGACAACACATTTTAGCAATACAGATTCAGTCACTTGAGAGCTGCCTCTGTCGCCAGCAGGAAATTAGGAATGAGATGAGTCAACTGTTTCTTTTCACTTCTCCTCTCTGCTGGGTTTTTGCATCTGTGAGAGTCTGTGTTTGTACATGTAGATGTGGCGTGAGCACGATGAGAAAAACAGCAGGAGCATGAAAGACCTCCTGTCTTATTGGAGTTGCTTTGTACAATAATTTACTAAATAAATTTACTTTGACTTGATGTTTTTGACATGGTTCATATTTGTATTCAGATTTACTAATACAATTTTTAATTAGTTGTGCAGCTTATATTTGTGTATACACTCAACAAAAATATAAACACCACTTTTTGTTTTTGCTTCCATTTTGAGTTCGAGTAAAATATCTAAGACTTCTTTTATGCACACAAAAGATGTATTTCTCAAAAATGTTGTTGACAAATTGGATAAAATCAGGTATTAACGAGCACTTCTCTGCAAGACATGCTGCATTCAAATGGTACTCGTGAGCTCGTGGTTACAGCATGGTAAGTGGCGTGCACCGCATGCTTGCGTCCAAGTGGCAACATGAATGGTGTCTAAAAGCCACACAGGCTAACAATTTAGCAAGCGAACGTAATACAGGAAATGTAAGGGTACAGAGGAAAAACTTAGGCTGTTGTGGAGATCAACATTTTCATCAGACGTAGGCTATTATCTAAATTATGAAGACAAATTTTACATGACTAAAATGATAATATACTGTATTAGCTTAACATCCAACGAAAAATGAACTTGGCCTCTGCCATTTCTGTAAATGTCAGCAAACACGGTACAACTTGTGAACTCGAGGCTTATATAAAATTCTGAGTTCCGCCGTCAAGAATACCACTGGAGGGGGTCGTTCATATGGACTCTTCTCGTATACACAGTAAATACGACCCCATTTGAACGCAGCAAAAGTCCATCCACGTGACAGGTCTGGCACATGAACATGCTGATTAAACAGGATGATTATTGAACAGGTGTGCTTTGAAGTGGTCACTGCCTCGAACTCTGGACCTGCATTCCACAGGCCACAATACTCTAACCTGATTAACTCTGGGTGAAGATGTGTCACACATGAGGCAAATGGTGGTCACATCAGGTATTGTTTTTTTTACTTCAACTAATGAAAAATGGGAGCGAAAACAAAAGTGTTGCATTTATATTTCAATGATTCAAACTAAATCTGGTTGCATTTCTTAGTAAACGGACATATTGTATCTTCGATTTATTTTAAATATGGCTATCAGCAAAAAGCATAATAGCACTGAATAGCTACTGTCAAGAAAATGACTGTGGTTAAATCAGAAACTGTTTATTGGTTGATTGTTAGATAAATTGACTTAATCCTGGTCATAAAATAATTTTATTGTGATGTATAAAGACTTAAAGATGAACAGCTGTGCTGACAGTGAGTGAGTGTGTCTACATTTCACTTTAGGAGTACTACATTTTGGGCAAAAGAGTCAAATCCTACTCAATATGAGGATCATACTAAAGATAAAAATTGTTACAACATTTATCCGTCTTTGATTTCTACCTCTGTTTGGTACCCATTTTCTAATGCATCACAGTATGTTGCCCTGGATTCATGAGGCTAACGTCTGCATGCTGTTTAATCGGGTCAGTCGAATTACTTATGAACTTTTCTAGGTGTCCACACTTCTCACCTCTGTTTCACATTGATGACCATTGATGTATAATCCCAGCTTCAGAGGTTTGATCAGAGTAAGAGCCTTAACAGCTATGGGATGTCAGATGGATGTCTTAAAACAAGAAAGGCCCACAAGGACACATTAGTGGAGCATCACCTGCATGACTCTGCCGCGGTTATATTCTGTCAAAAATTCCTTAACAAAGACAGGAGTACACCCTTCACACAACCATAAACTTCCCAACAGGTTACCTTTGAATGGCTAATAACAAAATTGTCTGTGAAAAAAATATTCTTTGAAATCTCCTTATGTTTGACAGCCAAACGCAATGTCTTAAACCTACCTTTGGTAATAGTTTTGCCGAATGTTTTATGACATTTTCCCCAAATCTGCAAATGTATTGGCTCTATTGGTACCATCAAATATTCGTCACGGGTCACACGAACGATCCTAATACCTGGACATGTTAATCGGCCTCTAACCTGCACCTGATGTGTGTGAGATGAGATGGATGGTCGAAGGGACAACCACAGGATTTATAGCCCATTAAGAATATTAACCTCACCAAACCTCTAAATCCGACTCCAAAATGAGAACCCACAGTATATCTTGGGCCACATCTCCTCTATAAACCAAAAGTTCTTGTCAAAACAATCATTTAAATTTGTTTAAGCGTCTCAGAGCACTGATATTTTTTTCCACTTGTGTTTGACCAGTTAAAATGTCTACTGTGGGAGAGTCCAGGTGTACTTTAAATAAGTGTGGTGGTGTACTTCTAATTAAGGAAGTCACTAATTTAAAAAAAAGTAATGAAAGTTAACTTGTCATTTCTAAATGTAACTTATTTAATCTTATCTTTTACATTTAAAATAGAGACTTTCACAGATGCTGTTTTTTCACAACGTATTTCTCGTACCTATAATTTCCTGCCGTAAATGGTGTCTTTGAGTTCAGCCTAAGCCTGTCTGACCATAATGTAATTGGGCCTTTATTGTGACATTGTAACGCCTGGCTCAGACTTAAATGGATTTAACGATCAACAGACAAACCTTCTTTTCTTTAACAGTTCACTTGATCCCAGAAACAGAAATATGCCGTGCGAGCCTGAGATGAGTGAGTAAGCCACTTGAAGCTGTCTGTATCTGGATTTTTGTAAGTCTTCCTAAGGATTAGCTAACCGTACATCATCCATGATGTTGTCAGGCACAGTTTTCCATTTATATGTTAAAAATATATGCAGCAGACCACCTAAATATATTGATTGGGATCGAAAGACAGTAGGGGCAGAGTGATAATAGTGCTTATTAATAAATCAATTAGCAAATCAATCAGAAAAAATGTTAAACGTGATACTTGGTGTAAATAAAGCCATAGACTTTACAAACATCACATATCACCAAAGTTCAAAAGTAGGATTTGAAGTGGAGGCTCAAGCTTCTGGCAAGCTTGAGCTTGTGAACCAATCACAAGCTTAATAAAAAAAAAAAAATGCAACACGTCAAAAATCCAATAAGTAATGTAAAAATATTACAATTGGATTTATTTTGTAATCTAATTAAATGTAACTAGTTACACATAACTAGTCAATACCCAACACTGTTGGGATGCTTGTCGTTCAAGTGGTCAAGTGATGAGAACACTGCTGCAAGGCAATGTCAACATGGATGGTAACAAGAAGCCACAGAGGATAACAATTTAGCATACTAGCAGACAGTTAAGGTAATGCAGGAAATGCAAAGGACAAAGGCAAAAGATGAGGCCATTGGGAATATCAACATGTTTCTCAGATGTATCGTTCAATTACAAAGATAAACTCTGTGCATCTGAAATTACAATACTTAAATTCGAAATGTCTTAAACAGCGTCTTCACTCCAACAAGGTCCGGCTACAGCCGGACCCTTCTCGTTGTCCTGCCCACAGTCTGCCGCCCACAAAATGTAAACATACAAACCATGTCGGATGTTAGAAGTGACGGCACTTGGCTGCTCGCTGCTGTGCTAATTTATTGCACGTTTGTAATGTTTTTTTTTGTTTTTTTTCAAGTTAAATGTCTGCATTTGATTTACTACATTGATTTTACATTTTAATGCCTTTTCTGGTAATTACCTAAAATGAATAAACATTATATAGGCCTAAATATAGCCAACGTAAAGGCTTAGATCCATCTATCTGTCTGTCTGTCTGTCTGTCTATCTAATAATAGATAGATAAATGATGTAATTATTTTCAGATGGCGTGCCAGACGACTAATAAGAAAGAGTGACTTTAATGAATGACAACATTATGACTTGGGGGAAAAATATATTGACTTTGTATTCAAAAAGAGAAATTGAATGGGAGTCTATGGAGCCAGAACCTTTTGGAGCCAAACTCTAGTGGCCGTCGGTGGCATCGCAGTTCAAGGCACTTCTGCAGTGGCCTCACATTTTAAACCCTGAAGCTAGGTCTTCTTGTACAGTCTTACACAATGTACACAATGTGCACATCTGCAGAAAAAAAAATGACATTGAGCTGCAGGTGATTGGGTACTAGGAGAAGGGGGAGCATGCCGTCTAAATGAACGATACTTGTCTGATTAAAAGTGTATCCTGTGGATGTGCCCCGTTCATGTGATCCTGGCCAACAAAGGAGAACATTTAGTTTTGAGGCATCACTGTGGGGCCAGACCCTGTTCAGCAGCTATCGCCAAGATCAGATAATGAGCATAACTACAAGCATCCTGTTTCATCATGCGATGCCCATAAACCACACCAGTGCCGCAAAGCAGAACGAGAAAGCCAGACATTATCTACAGCAGGACATTTGATGAATAGATCAAATAATAATGAAAGCAGGGTTATAAGTCTGAAATTAAATTTTTGACAAGAGTGGAAAAAAAAAAGAAGGAATTGTATGATAAAAGAAGTTGTTGATCACAATCCTTCTTGCCTTATTCGACTTAGAGCAAAGAGAGGAAAGGAGGACACGTCATCTCCCATCATCTGGAGAAGTCTTTCTCCTCCTAACACTTACTCTGGAGCCTCCCAAGAGTGGCAGAGGGTAAGCCATTAAAGGCTTGTTGAAACACTACTGAAACTGTCAGAAGGAGACAGGAGACGTGGAAAGGAACAAGTTAGACAGACCTCACCGAAGGCCCCACGCTCACAGCTCTCACTGCTCCTGTCCTTACTAAGAGTGTGAAGGTGCCAGGTGAGAAGCAGTCTAATTTCATTTCATGGGATGCTCTTCAAGAAGGTGCGAGTTTGGAAGGTGCATGTAAATGTTTGTTGTTGGGGTTATAAAGACAGATGAGAGAGGAGAAGAGCGGAACGGGTGGAGAAGACGACATAAAGTCTTAATAAAGTCCTCCCCAAGCTGCCGGAACAGCTCGAGTTTCAAGTGGGACCACTCGTGTATAGAAGCATCTCCACTTAATTATTCAGTTTTTTTCTGGAATTTGTAATCTGCCTATGTCTGCTCGACTTTTCCAGAAAGTATAGTTAGGGTGATCAAAGTGAACATTTTTAGACATATAAGCATCTGTTCTCTCTAGCGTAGCAGTATGGTACTAAGCATAGCAATTCTGGTCCAGACAGCCTCTCTACCACTTTGGTCCAGATTGAAAAATCTCGATAGCAGTTTATTGGATGGTGCCCTCGTAATGTATCGCCTAAGGATCACAACTCTTCTTCTCTGTGGTTTTGAGTGAAATGTCTCAACCAACGGAAGACTAGCCCTGAAACTTGTTCCACATACTATATTTATGCCCCCTCAGTATTCCAGTTGGTGGTTTAGAACCAAATACCTGCAGAACGATGGCATTTCCATCTTTCTAACATGTAAAACTATAGGTGAACATGACATACATTATACCTGCTAAACATCAGCATATTTGCGTTGCCATTTTTAGCATTTTAGAAAAGCACATCCATGCCTCACTACAGCCTCACAGAGCGAGTAGCATGGCTGCAGACTTATTCTAGGTTAACTTGCAAATACACCAAAAAAATTCTTACCAGGTTCTCAAAGCTTTAAAAGCAAAATGTCAATTCTTGAAGATGTTTACCCTTCCTGCATCACACCTCATTGAATGAGGGGACACAGCAAAGGACAGAAGGAGTCTCGCCTTGCCTCCGGTGTGATCAATACCATTAATTCAACTTTTAAAACATCCAGACACATCCAGCTCACTGACCAGAGTTTACATGGGGGTGGAAATGTTATGGTTTGGGGTTGCTTTGGCACCTCAGTGACTGGGCAGCTTGCGGTCATTGATTCAACTGTAAATCCTGCATCAGATGGTTTGAAGATAATGTGAGTCAATCTGTCCAAAAGTTGAAGCTGAACCAAAAGAGGATTTTTTTTTTTTTTTTTTTTTTGACAGGATAACGATTTTAAGCACATAAATTGCAACAAGTAATGGTTAAAAAAAAAATAAGACACAGAGGGTTACGGAATGGCACTGTCCAAAACCCAGACCTGAATGTTGGGCAGGAATTTGAAACTGGCAGTTCATGCAAGAAAACTCTTAAACGTCTTGCAACTGAAGGAATTTTGCATTTTAGAGTGGTGCTGTTCAATCAACTTCATCTGTAGGCAGTGTATCAAAGCCAATTTTTGCTTGCCTAAATATGTCAACTTCCGCAGGATGTACCGACGATTTCACATGATTGTATCACACAAGTACATGTATTTGTCATATTCGGTTTGCTTTCCAAACCTAGTTGGCTGTGATGATGCTTATTTGTAAGAAATTCAGGGAGGGGGAGGAGAGGGCGAGGTAGTGGACACTGTGACGCTCCACTGGTTGATGTATAGTGACAGACTGTCTGCAGTAAGAGGGGAATGTTGCGTGTTAGGCAGGTCAGCAGATGCTGGGCTGACAGTCAATGAAATATTCAAGTCAAGACACTGCTATCATGGATCTGATGTCTGTAATGTCTCGGAAACAGACTATTGGAAAGGACAAGAAATGCAAACTACAGAACATGTCACGGGGAGATCACGAGAAAAATGTGTATGTAAGTGCCGTTTTCATGACTGTATCACACTAGCGTTGGCCTCATTTCTTTTCAAAAGTAATTGTTTTATCTACTCAAGTAGCTAAATTAAAACAGTATAATTGTGACCCATACGAGTAATTTGAATGAGCAGCCTACATTTTAAAGTATTTTTTGCTTTTTTTTCTGCCAGCAACTTCAGAATCGTTGGCTGTATTTCTTCCTTGATACTGGTAATGGAAATACAGGAACTGCAAAACCTTTGCCAAAGTCAACTCTACTTGCTCAACTTATCACATCAGCCGATGGAGTTTGCTCCCTTGTCATGGAACTGTAGATTTTATTTGCCTTTTTTCTGAGCAATTTTTTTAAACTCTCCTCTGCGTTGAGCTTGATTGATTATTCTCAAAGTGCATTTACTTGGGTTTTAGGGGGGAGAATAAGATGTGACTAAAACGGAGATTTATTTCATGCAATTTGTCCACAACAATAAGAATGTACTTTATGTCAAGATTTTCTGGTCACACAATATTGAAGGCCGGTAACTGCATCTGATTAATCCCTTCATATTGCTGCCATCTACTGGAATGTATTATAATTGCCAGTGCACCCTGTTCAAATTTATTAGCCTATCTCTATATCCCAGATACAAAGTACCTGAAGGCAATAAATCAAACTGAAGTTTTAATAACAAACTTGATCAAAATTGAATCCACACTCAGGGCCAGATATTGCTTTTGTTGTAATGACAATGACGCCGCAATGGACAGGATGGCACCATTTGAAAAATGAGAACTTTATTACAACACACAGACACTGTATATTCAGTCACTTTCAAAGTATGTAACTCATACAGTTAGTCCTGGAAACCGGCTGCATTGGATACAAAGTCAGACCAAAGTATTGTAATGGTCAAAAACACATCACATGCCCATTCACCTCTGGGTACTTCACAACATACAGAGTAGATCTGAGCATGCCAGACTTCTTAAACACCCAATTACTTTGCATAATAATGTACTGTACAAACTTCTATTGCATATTGACGTACTGTACAAAAATGAACAAAACTGCTCAGAATACTTGGAATTTGATTAATCTCATGGAGCAGGTTTAGTGTGCTGCAGTGCAAATGGTAAACATGGCAGAACTGAAGATGCATGATAAATGGTTGAGGCCGGGCCACAGCCACACTTCTGGCAACATATCCTCGAGATTCTTTATCTGTTTGGGTCCCAAATACGAAAACATTTGAAAAGCACCTCTGACTCAATTGTGTTAAGGCAACCATGACATTTTTTTTTTATGTATAAAGGAAGGCAACACATCAGCTAGGACAGTAGCTGAGCTGCCATATTAAGTTAAGTTAGAACTTTGATCACTTCACCATGAATCTGGCACTTACTCTATTCAGCATACGTACCAAAAAGTGTTGTCTGTGCGGGTTAAAACACAAGTTATGGATGCGAACCACACACAAAAGGATGCAGTATAGAAGACCAAAGAGGAAGACGTGCTGGAGTTCTGTTAGTGCCACGTGGACAGATACTGATGGAAGCTGTTGCAGTTCTTAGTCTCCCGATGAAGTCAACAACCTCTCTTCCTGCTTCCATCATTGTAACACATGTACTTGTAGAGAGATCTGAGGTTTTAAAATAACATAAAACTGTAATTTAATTAGTCGGATGACAAATTAAATGACTGTGCTTAAAATAGAACAATGAGAAAGTCCACAACAGAAAGAAAAAAAAACAAAAAACATTAAAGGGTAAGTTCACACAAATCACATACATCTAACCCTATAGATGTATACAACAAAGAGCATGCATTTATTACATGCTTTTCTCCTGATCTGGATGAAGTGACCCTTTAGCACCTCTTCATTCAGCCAGGTGTCCCGCCGAAGCGTGCAATACATCAGTCAGTCCACTAGAGGACACCGTGTTGGTGTCACGTTTTGCCTTGCCTCGATGTGAAATGCAAATGCATGTTGGACCAGAGTCAAAGAAGGAGGTCATGTGAATGATTGACAAGTCCAAGAGGGAAGGGTGGTCCAGGGTTTGAGGAGTCAAACCCACAACTTCCACCCAGGACACCAGGGTTTGAGTCTGCGAGAAAGCGACGTGGATTGCTTGGGTAACGTCACGTATTTAACTTGTATAACATACGTAATATTACTTACATAAAGTTACTTATTTAATCCCATGAACTTTTCTTAAACCTCATTACGTGGCGTTTGGTGCCTAAACCAATTTACTTTTCATCCCCAGGCGAGTCAAAATGCAACACTGACACGGCACCCTGACAGGTGTATTACACAATTGGGCGTAATCCCAGTTTCCCTCACAAATTAGATTCATCAATTAGCTATTGTGATCATACTGGAACATAATGAGCCAAAGGCATAAAACAAACAGAACAGATTTAAAAACAAAACAAAACAATAAGTGCATAATCACCTCTGGCCATTGCTTGCACTCACATTACCACTTCTAGGAGCATCTAATCAACTGAAGAGGATACCCTCACAACTTGACACTCCAAAACGTGATAAAAACATCAACCAATCCAAGACAACAGCATAGTTAATTTCATTGATAAAAATCTAAAGTGGAAGATCGCATAGGTCACAATTCTGGTGAACTGATATTAGGTCAGATTGTAGTGATCCACCTTTTTAAAAATACATCTTTTGGATATACTGTACATACTTAAAAGTATGAAAATAGATAGTGTAGATTGGACTTTTCATTTTTGCGAACACTAAAATTTAAAGAGGGGGCAGGAAGAAGAGCAAGAAGAAAAAGCCAAAACAGCAACACATTTACAATCTCCGCTTCTCAGATATTTACAAAAGACTCTGTATAAAAAGTATACATCTAAGAACAGGCCTGTGGCACACCTGGTACATGAACACAGTCGACACGATGCAGATTATTATTACTTTAGTGTCAGGGCATAAAACCATGTCTAGGGAGATTCAGCACACACACAAGGCAGCGTTGTGTTGCTGTGGTAGGATGCCGCGCTCCTCGGACGAGCTCCTTTCTTTGCTTTGAGCACGAGTTTGACGGGATTGTTCACTTTGCGTTTTGCTGTTTTGTGTCTTCTTCTTGTCCCAACGTTTGTTGGGAGGCCGTCCGAGACAGCGGCGAGACCTCTTCAGCGGAGGGACAGAAGCAGCGCAGTCCATTTGGGTTGACGGGTCTTGCTTTTCGAAAAAATTCACCGGGCCGTCTGAAGGGGGCAGCGTTGCCCTCACAGAGTCGACGTCAGGTAAGAGCTGCGTTGTGGCGCAGAAAGCAGCCTCGTAGAGCCCAAATGCCTGCTCCAGGGAACTGTGTTTGAAAGGGAAGGGAGCGTTCACTGTATCGCTCTGCTGAAATGAAGCAAACCAAAACAATACAATTTTATTTAAATGCAAATAAAATTTTATATATATGCAAATGAATTGTAATAAATTCAGATTTTCCTGTCAGGAAATAAAGAAATAGCTTTGAAACACAACGAGCCATTCATCAAACTAACATTAAAAATGAGGCACACCAATGAAAACTGTTACAAATGGACGAGGACTAAAATCATGGACATAAACGACAGTTCAAAACAATACTGGATTCAGATATGTTCAAATGGATCTGTGCCGTGTTTTAGGTGTACTGCATGCACAAGTGATAATGTGGACTGTAGACAATGTAGACAGTAAATATAGATACATGACTTACAATTGAAGCAATGATAAAGATGGTAAGGTAGACGCCGTTTTAAAGCTCTGTTCACTTTAATAAACAAATGAAGTGGTCCGTACTAACGGTCGTCTTCTCCTCAGAAAGTGTAGTCTTTTGACATTGTTTTGCAATATTAGATGAGCCAGTGAAATGTAATGAAAACCGCTCATCAACAGCAGTACTATCTTCTTACTTAGTACGAGGGGTGTCCCATATCCTATAATTCACGATAATATCATTATAATTTGTAATATGTTAAAAAAAAAAAATTTATAAGTCGATCATGGCAGTATTCAGACGTGTTGCTTTGATGTCATATTGTTCTTTGGCGTAACAAACATGGCTGAAAGCGGATCCACTGTGGACGAGTTACTTCAGCAGTTGCGCCTTCAGTCAATTGGACGTGGTAACAAAAAAATATGTACAATGAACCAACCACATAAATAATTTCGTTTTTTACTGAATATGTAAAAGCAAATTGTTATGTTTATGTTGAGTGATTATATTATAACATTTATTTTGTTGCAATTGTATTGTCTTGAAATTAATGACATATTTTCAGTATTTTGTCATAAAGTTAAGAATATTGTTAATGCAGAAATACAATAAAATATTATGATATTATTTTAGAGCCTTATCACCCATCACCACTGAATACAGTAAAATAAAGGGTATGATATATGCTTTATTTAGTGGGCATTTTCTTGTTGGCACTGTGAATTAACATTGCAATACCTTTTTTAATATTCTTAAAAGTATGTTTTTCAGCAGTATGAAAAAGGCTGAAAACAAACAGACTCTGCTCTGTAAACTTTGTTAGAGACCTGTAACAGAATTACACCGAATGTCATCTGGGATCTGTTTTTAAATAAGCACCGTCTCCCTCTACTGGCAGCCATAAAATTATCTTTGCATTTAAAACAACGTGAGGAGGAAGTTCAGGGTGGCAACAGTGATCATAACCATCTTTAACTGACAGACATTCACTGTTTTACAGTATTATAAGATTAAACCATGACTATACTGTAGCTGATAATACCAATATTCCCAAGCAGATTACCAACCAACTGCATGGAAACCAGATTCAGCAAGACTAGCCTGGATCTAAAGCTTGGAGAAACATTATTGACTGATGTTTTGCTGACAATTGGATACATTTTCATTACTGAGCAGTCACCTCAGTCACTACCACTCCAGGCATGTCCATCCCTCATGTTCTTCTCCATATATCTCATCTTCTTCATAAAACATGCCATCCTCATGCTCCGCCTGTTGGCCCCGAAAACAAAGAGTGATATGGTGAACCGATGGTCCCCCTGATGGACACGGCTGGTGTGACCTTAGATCCACCGCTACTGGTGTATATTAACCATCATATTTTAACTGGTGAAAGTATTAAGATGGAAAAAATGGGCTGAAATATATAGAAAAAGGACAAGACAGTGAATATCAAACAACAAACAAACACACACAAAGTTGATTTTTTTTTTTTTCCCATGTTCAGAGTGATCCTGAGGTAACACTCTGCATTTGGAAAATAACCATAGTTTTTTTTTTTTCTTATGGTTTGAATGGTACGTCTTAGTGACACATTTAAAACAGGGAGAATGCAGCAAAGCTACGGACGGCACTGACCTTCGGGACCTCACACGTGTTATAAGTAGTGCCTGGGAATGGAACATGGTCGATTCCTGTCGCCATGTCCACAACAATCTCATCTCGGTGCATTGGGATAGGCGGGCCCCCGTGCTCCTGCAGGGCCAGGACGATGACTGTTGTGTTGTCTGCACGGAGCATGCGTTCCTTCCAAAACAGTAGTGCTGTGCATCCCAGCCGGCGGGCGCAGGACATTCCCTTCGGTCCCTTAAGAAATCAAGAGCAAAAAAATGGAGAACGGCAACGAAAATTCAGGCAAAACAACGGTGTTCTGACAAATATTAGGGAAATGATATCATCTGACAACAGTTTAAATCTAAAAGCACACTCCACACTGTATCTATATACGTTAAAAGCTGTATTGTGTATTAGTTGTTCCACTACATACCACCATTTTGTCATGACTATAACACATATTAACAGCATTCTTTGGGGGCATCATATTCCACAGTCCATCACTTCCCAGAATGATGTAGCGATGCCGTTTGGGGTCAAGGGTCATCACAGTGGTGTCAGGCTCCGGAGAAACCACAAACTCCCCGCTGTAGAAATCATAGCTCCAGAGGTCGCCTGTCAACAGATGAGAAGTTATCATTAATTTGGAGGATTAGTTTAACAGAAAATATCCAGTAACGATATCCAGTGTAATCGTACGGATGCTAATGTGGAGAATAAAGGTGCATCGTTTACCGAGGGATCGGGCTACAGCCAGAAACGGGATCTGGTCGATGACCGTGCTCCGCCTCACTGGGCCATTATGGGTCAGCCTGGGCCTCTTCCACACGACACGGTTCACCCCAGATTTCTTCATTACACTACATTCCAGAGACGAAACGCACAACAACAAACATCAACACAAAGCTTTACAGCATGACACAGCATATAGAAATGATGCAGGAAACCAGGACAAGGATTTGCCGAACTGACAGAGCCCTTCTCGAACAAGTCGTCCGTGAAGTTCTGTTGACGACTCACCTGCCGCCCAGCCGTTCGATCCTCTCTTTTTCTTTGGGAAGTTCAGGTTTGTGGTCTTGTGTTACTTCAAGCGCCTGCAGCCTGATGTCCGAGTCGTTTTCCTTCACTCCGACCACGACTGCTGAATCGCCTACGTGGGCGACGTACATGTGTACTCCACGGATCACAATAACGCTGGCTGTGGTGCCGGATGTACTCGGCAGGCCGGTGATGGTCTTTGGCCACTCCGCTGTGAGACAAACGGGTAAATAAAAGGAAGATTAGTGCTACTTGTACATTAAATATAGTCACAGTTTTCAAGAAGGGTGTTTTTAATTTTTCTTATTAGAAGTAACACTGAAACAAAAGCAAAGTGGGACGAGTGAAGACGGCACATTGACGCTACACCAAGTGATTCCCAAACTATGGTGCGTGTACCAGTGGTAGCACGCAAGAGCCTTGCTGAAAGGTCAAACAATTGTACTCAAGCTGGCCCAATAAAATTGTGATTTTATTTCCATTTTATTACAGCCAACAGTTATTGCATATTAAACACCACATCATGTAAATGTAGTTATTCAACATTTAGATGTTTCAGAAATGAAATGTGCCCGTGCTTGGCCACAGAGTGATGTCACGCTACATCTGACGTAGCATGGCGCTCACGTTCACTTGATGCGGTCAGAAATGTTTGTTACCTGCAGTGGTAGGTGGTTAGATGGAGAGTGTGGTACTTAGTGCTCCACGGTCTGACAAGTCTGGGAACACCGATGACGGCATAAGGGGATTACGAATGTAAGGAATGACACCATTCAAAAGCCTGTCAGTCAGTCATAAATGGTTGGTTTTGTTAACACAGCTAAACAGCATTTCCTATCACAAGACATGCGAGCGTGCTCTCACACACACACACACACACACACACACACACACACACACACACACACACACACACACACACACACACACACAAACATGTAGCGAGGCAAATGTGCACCTTTGAACCGGCTTAACTTCATTTCAGCTGCAGCCGTACAGCCTGTGGCCTTTAAAGCAGCCGTAGAAATAGTTAGTTTTTATCTTATTCATCAGTAACTCACGCTCCATTCAGTTACTGCATATGAGCTGTACTGCATGTAATGAGGCGTTGTACAGCGTCAATAGAAATGGGTTGATTAAAGTAAAACCACAACATAGAGGCTCATACCAAAACGCTGAAGCCAAACTAAAATGGATTTTATTTGACAGTTGCAACAAACTTGGGCTCATTTGAAATAATTTGGATCCGTAAAGCAGGATTTAGAGTCATGTCCCACACTACCACAGCAACGTACCCCTGCGGAGCAGCCTCGTGCTATTTAGGCGAGTTATTTTACGTATTTTACCTTCTCCTCAGGGTTAACCAGCATTACATTCTCCACCACACTGACCCAAACAATCCCTCAACGCTTCAAACAGATCTTCCATATCTGTCAGAAGTGATCTACAAAAGAACTATGATTTTATAATACTACGCTGACTCAGGTTACAAATTCAGTTATTGGGGTTTTCTGACCAGGGTTCAGTTTTGCTAAATGTTTTTCTGCATTTGAAACCTTTAATATTCTTATGTTTAGGGTAATGATTAACATTAGAGGACCTCAGGCTCTTAATAAAGATTATTTGAATTATGACCTGACCTGTTGATCGTGTTCTCCATCGATCAATCAGCTATTTCAGTCTTTTAAATATCAGATAACGGTGCACAAATTCAATCCAGTGTTTGCCAAAGCCCGAGGTGCAGCCGAAAATCTTGTTTTGCCTCAAACTAACAGTCCAAAACCGAGAATTGTCGCATTTTTTTAAATTTTTTTATTTATTTCAAACAAAGGATCTAATCACTATATTTGGCGACTAATTTTCAGTCAATCAACGAATAGGTTAGTCGAACTAATCTTGCAGCTGTGAGGTGAATGTTGCTTCCCCGAGTCGGATGACAGCTCGGTTGCACTGGGATTGGGCATCATCATACCAGCTGAGGAGGAGGATGCTGCCTCATGTGACACAGTTTGCCATCTAGACTTGTGATGGCACCAATCATGAGCAATACGCAGCGATGATTATTGACAGCGATGAATATGAAGGGTAAAAAAACAACAACAACAACAACAACAAAAAAACTGCATTTAAGCAAAAACTTTGATGACTTACGTAGCTCTTTCCACATCGCGTGGTGACAAGCGATGAAGCCTTTCCGAAGAGCAGCACACACTTCACCGTGATCCTTCGACCAGAAGCCCCGCTGCCTTTTCAACAAATCCCACAGATTCTCTCTCGCGAAATGTGCCGCTTCTCGTCCACCGTGACCGTCGAAAACAGCGAAAAACGCCACGGAGCTCCGAGTGTCGACTGCCCGCTCCGCGTCCTTCCCCTCCGACACTGGCGCACCGCTGTTGCCGCGGTCCTCGTTTGATAAACTCTCTACCCACACGGCAGAAGCGGGACCCGATTCGGCAGCGACGGCGCGACCGTACGTCTCCTTTTCGGTCTGTCTGCTCGGTTCACTCGCCGCTTTTTCCTGTCCTCCATCATGTCTCTGCGACTTTGGATAATCTTCGACTGGCGTCGGCTCGTACTCGATTCTTATCTCGACAACATCCTCCATGTATTTTCTCCCTCCTTGCTCAGAAAATGCACTCATACGAAATATTATTGCGTCGTCCATGATTGTGAACGCCGGATGCTTGCTATCTAAGCAGCAAAAGGGTGCATGTAGTCACGAACTGTGGCTTGCAAGCTAAATTTTGAACCGATTTTGCCGCGATTGTGTGGCCGAAGGCTTCCTTCCTTTTTGTTTATCTTCTCCGAGACGTCCCGCTGTACGTAATGACGTCAGTGTTTTTCGACCTATCACCTCAGCAAGTTCGCCCCAAGTCATGTTACCTTTACTGTTGTCTGGAAAACTTGGATCTCCATGTGGCGATGGCACTGCAGACCTAATAAACGGCGAATATTCTTGAAATATTGTCCGTTTCAGGACTCGGTATCATCCTCAGTTTGCCATAAACAAATCTCAGCTGCTCATATGTTGTAGTACCTCAAAAGAATTGCCAAAGCACGCATAGTTATTCAATATTTTTCTATTGTGACCATAGACGCTGTCAGGTTGTAACTTTTTATGTAGGCTACAGTCAATGGTTGTGACCGAGTCTGTCATTCATTCATTTATCCTTATGGTGAAATGTCAATACTGCAGCTTTCGTTTAAGCTTTTACCTATTAGGAAGTTTCCATTAAACATACTTGTAAATACATCAGACTGACACATCTGGGACTTTTGGTTTGTTTTCAACACGCCTCGCCCCTTTTTGGGCGGCTTGCCCCTTGGGGAAAACAAATGACACATGTCATAGACTTTAATGGGAAATAACAGTACAAAACTAAACCATTAGATAACCACTGAAGCTCATTTTAAATGACCCAAAGTCACCATGTCAAGTATATATGTATATGTATATATACTCTGCGAGCCATAGAACATGCAAAATACAATACAGTGATGTCCCTTCAGTCTCTTGGCAGGTACCCAGCTGGTGAAATACCTCCACCCTGCAGCAAGAGTTGTTCTACCCAGACAGTTTTACCTTATTGAGTTTCCAGATAAGCAAATTACCACCAATTATTTTATTGTTGGTGCAACCAATTAAAACAGCATCTCTTCAGCACAGCTTTATTGATTTAAACAGGTAAGTTTAAAGTAGAAGTATGGAGACACGTCTCAGCTTCCAGTGTTTATGCCGTTGTCGTCAATGCAGTATGTGAGATGGTTTTCTTTCAGAAAAAGGCTTGGTGATGAGAGCCAGGGGCCTACTTTGGATGAAGCATTGCCGGTCTGATGTATTAAGATAACTCAAACCGAGCTAAACCTATCTACTCACACCCACTGTAATGATAAACAAATACTTGACAGAGAATTATATCATGTAAACACATCGCTTTCTTTAGCACAACCCATTTGTTTTATTGCAAGGTAAGTCTCGGTTTTGTGATGTGATAATCATTATTATGTGATGTGATTTTAAAGTAGTGTAAGGCTACCACTACTTTTGTTAAGCAATATGTTTACAAAAAAGGCTTTATTACAAAACAGCAATTTCATTGAAACCACATGACACTCCAAATAACAAGTCCCCACAGGTAAAGGTACAGGTGGGGACGCCGCAGGCATAAAACGGCCCTGCAAGCAAGTTAAATGAAATGTTTCCCACACTCTGGGAGAAACACTGCACTGAGTACTAGGGGCACAGCAATTGGCAAACTGCACACTTATGAAACACATTAACTAGTGTATATTAATCAATACGGACCACTCCAAACTGTAGGCAAGTAAAACTCATTTTAACCAATAGGGGGAAGCAGACGACCCCCAGCGTTCCCTATTAATGGACTGTCAGCAGGTTTTCAAATTACTAAAATGTATTTCTTAAAACAATCCTATAAACCAAACAGAAAAACTCTTGGAACAATATATGCACATTAAACATTAAATGTGTGCTAAAATGATCTCGCCCCGGTCTGACAACAAGACCCCACCTCCCCTCTATGGAGCACGAAAATGGAATCTCCCGGAGGACCTGGGAAGAGCCCACAGAAATACAGCCGCGGTGCCACGAACAGTGGCGTCTTATAAACTGCTGGTCGAGATGGCATGACGATGACAACAGCCAGTAAAGCACAATGACTTATCCCCCGTCCCTTTCTACCTAAAGGAGGTAACCATCCTCTCCTGGTTTGCTGCTTTCACTGCCTGCAACACCAAAAGTCGTCAGTAGCACCCTCCAGCCACTCACAAGCCCACTTATATTCCCGCGTGACGCCGCGCACCCTCTGACACAGGTGAGTCATTAGTCAACTCTGGTGCGCGGGAAATCTTCCACGAGTGTCCGCCAGACTTTTTTTTTTTTTTTTTCCCCAATTTGTGTGAAGACTTGACTTTAACTTTACCAAAGAACTTGATCAACACACTTGATCTCATACTTGAAACCTGCCCACAGAAAAGTGTTTGTTTCATCTTAACACCTAAAACTACTGAATGTTTTGGAAAAGGTGAGGCTATAGGCCATTTTCAAGGGAAATAATTTGGACATGATATAGTAAGGAAAGCACAGGTGTAAGTAATTAAATAACTCATGGCTGGATTATATTTAGCTGCTTTGTTTCAGGGGCCTGTTAGTGTGTATTCTGACTCCGTATCACACTGTAATGCTTTTGTCAAAAATTCAGCTTTGAATGAGGGAAAGCCTGAGGCAAAAACTGCAAGACAGCAATTTCCACCACACCCCATCTGTTAAGTTTCGTTGGTTGTGCTTTAACTAAATATTATTTATAAAATTTGGCTTGTGATCAGACTTGTTTAAATGTGCTTGTATCATGGAATATATACTTTACAATCCACTGTCAATAACTTTTTTTTTTTTTTTTTTTTTTTTTTACAGTTTATAGACCAGCATTCATCTGCAACTTGGTCAGATGTTAGTGTATGTATGCTCTGGTAATTGTGCAATAACTTCCATTGCAGTTATCCCCAATAAACACAATTGTAACAACCCCCCCCCCCCAAAAAAAGCCCATTTTGCTTTAATTACATTTAGTTTTGATGTTATAATGTAAATTTTGTCATTTAATAACAGTCATTTCATGAAAATGGAGCTGAATCATGTTGTAAAAGCAAATAATCCGATTTCATGAAAACACACCAAAAGAAATAGTGTCCAAAGTTTTGTGTTTCATTACTGCACAGTTGCTTCACAAGTGCTTTATCAAGTAGTGCTACAATAGTGCCAGGTGGAGGCAGCATTAATCCAGTTCAGTAAACTTTATTCTTAAACTCGACCCCCCCCACCAAATTCATTCTGTACAGAAATTCAACACGTATATTGTTTAAAATAGGAATTTCCACACTTGACGTGACGCAATCACACATTTATTCTATTATTTCATCAAACGAAAATATTTACAGGGATGTTATATGAGACACCAGTAAGAATTTCATAAGTGTGATATAAGGTTTTTGTATAGAAACTGCTTTCATTTTCATTATCACACACATTCCACATGCACTGATACATGACTTAACATGGTAACCCTATCTATTATATAGGTTGTTTGCAGTAATTGGGGAGATGTGGTTGTTGTGATTGCACTGAAACATTGCTGTTTGTATTCCATTAAATTCAAACACTTGTCTTTGTGGAGGTTCACATACATTTTCAAGTCTTTTGTTTGGTTTGTGCTGACCACCACTGAGAGATAATTGATGTTAAACAAGTAAGAACCATTCTTGTATTCAAACATTTCTCATTGCCATTAAACAAAATCCTAAAACCTCCAGTATATGCTCTCCTTTCTGCACCCGAGAGCTTTCCTGCTGGATTTCTCCTCTTCTTTGAGGGAAAATCTTTACATTGCTCTCGTGTGTGTGTGTGTGTGTGTGTGTGTGTGTGTGTGTGTGTGTGTGTGTGTGTGTGTGTGTGTGTGTGTGTGTGTGTGTGTGTGTGTGTGTGTGTGAGAGAGAGTGTGTGTGTGTGTGTGTGTGTGTGTGTGTGAGAGAGAGAGAGTGTGAGAGAGAGAGAGTGTGTGTGTGTGTGTGTGTGTGCGAAGTGCAGGTCTTTTTTTCTTGAGCGGGACCTTTACCATTACAAACACCCACCTTGTCGGGACCAGCGGTTCTCATGGGGACCAAAGCCTGGCAGTAATGAGGCAGAACATCCTTTCTGAGGTCCTGGCTAAGGTTAGGTGAAGGATAGGGTTAAGCTTGAATTGGTTATGGTTAGGATTTTGTCCACAATTAATGGAAGTCAATGCAGTGTCCGAACAAGGATAGTTGTGCAAACCTACGTGTGTGTGTGTGTGTGTGTGTGTGTGTGTGTGTGTGTGTGTGTGTGTGTGTGTGTGTGTGTGTGTGTGTGTGTGTGTGTGTGTGTGTGTGTGTGTGTGTGTGTAAGAAAGCTTCATCTGGAGATTGAGTGAGAGAGGGGGAGGGAGGATCCACTTTAAGTGGAGAAAAAGGAATTTCCCACATTATGCTTTCCCTCAGTGTCTCCATTGCTGCTTCATCCCTTAATACCCAAAGCTTTGACCTTGACTAACCCTGAAAAACCCATGTTTAAGTATTCACACACTTTCTTTCTTTCTTTCTTTCTTTCTTTCTTTCTTTCTTTCTTTCTTTCTTTCTTTCTTTCTTTCTTTCTTTCTTTCTTTCTTTCTTTCTTTCTCTCCTCCCTCATTCTTTCCTTCCTCCTTTGCTTTCTTTCTTGTCACATTTCTTTCTATGTCCCTTCTCTTTTCTGTTCATGTCCATTAATAGTCCAGCCCTCAGAGAGGTCCTTTCTGCTCACAGGCCACCATTAGAGATGAAGAGCCAAAGTGATTTCCATGTAAATGGTGTCAGAATGTCATTTTCAAGTGAAGCTGCTGAGAAAATGAATTCCTGAAGACGAGAGATTACCAAGGGGCAATGACACCTGGATTGCATTCTCACAGATTCCCCATGCTGCTGCTGTATAATGGTCCATCCATGAAAATAGCTTTGTTCGGCTTCTGGACTGTGTAGATGCCTAAGTGTCAGTCAGCCCAACCAAAGAGGGGGAAAGAAAAAGGACTCAGATATTACCATATAAATGTATGCTAATATAACCACTGGTCATTTTTGGGAGATGAGCAAATCACAGTTAAACTCAGTGTGAAAGTGCAGGTGTATGCGAGAGAAGGAAATTGTTTCCTTATTGATGTATAGCATAGTCAAGGTATCGTGATACATTTTTGAGGGTAAACAGTGTCCAGGGTAAATAAATTATATTTATACATCACTAGACCTTAGATATAGAAACAATGAAGCTAGGACCAAGTGGGTCAACAGGCTTTAAGCCCGACCTAAAACATTTTTTTTCTTTTTTCTTACAGAAGAGAAGACACGTCAGAGAATGGCCGTGACCATCACCTTCACAAAGGTTAGTACAGTGCTTATCTCACTGCTACAGTGGGATTATCTTTAAGCAATTTGGTTGAGAATTGAAATCAATTTGAGGTTCTATGTGGATTAGTCAACACTAAATCATTTCAAAACATTGATAAACAAGCAATCAATAGAATTAACTGGGCACACTTTGCATTTTCCAGAAATTTGTCTCATTATGGTATAAAGAGGTGCAATTCTCTTTCCTTATGCTTGTATTATGTTTCCTTTGAAAACTTTTTGGCATCTGAAGGGACAATCAGCTATAAATACATGAATTAGATTAGATGGATGATGTAAATGTACAGCTATTATTCATTGGGCATTGTGCTGTATTTTGTTACAAATTATATGCCAATATGTTGAAATGAATGACGACAACAGGGGTAATACATACAAGTCAAAGGTGACAAAGAGCACAAATTGCAGATTATTTGGCTGAATTGAAATTTATCAGCCTAATGTTTGAGTTATACCTGCACACCAAATCAGGTAATATATGCTTCAGTCCACTAGAGGACACTGTGTCAGGGTCACATTCTGCCTCGCCAACATGTAATAAGTAGTATGCCTTTGGTTTACAGAAAAACGGCATTATTAGGGTCTGGATAAGACCTTAACGCAAGTAATTTTATCATAGCAATGTTTTGTATGTCATGTAAGTTGCCTAACTTGTTACCTTCATTAAATATGGTAAGTTATTTCAGTAACTTACGTACATTACCTAAGAGACATCCGTGTTGACTTACACTTTGTCCTAGACTTGATGAATGAACCCTGGATGAAAGTCCTGTGTTTGTTCCATTCAACCATCCTCAACGTCTTCCCCAACGTCATCCCTATGCGGACTTTCTCTGTCTTTGTCCTTATGGTCTTATTATATGGGTGTACTTTTCACACCTCGGGGAGGCAAAACGTGACAGTATCCTCTTCGGTACTGGCGGGTGTATTACACAAAGAATGTTTGTGTTATGATTGGCTGTCACGTACGGTCTGTGTTTAGTCTGCCTCACCCCGGGTTCAAGCAGCAAGTGGCTTGGTCATTCTAATCAGTGCAGCAACATTGTTGCTGGAGAAGAGCACGTTTCCTCTTGAGATGATTATCTTTCCAATGTCACACTCTCAAGTCTGCTCCTGTCAGCATGATCGATGACCATGATATTGACTTGGGGTTAATTCAAAACCGCACTGCTGAGTTAGATGAAGGATCTTGATAAGAGTGCCGGTGATAAGAGTGCAGTTGAAAAGAAAATTGTTTCGGGTCACACACCCTTGCAGCATCAGATTCCATGCAGTTCCCCCATCACTTTGTAGGTACAGTAAGAATAACTGAAAACTAAAGGTATTCACTATGATAGTTGTATAATGTCTGTTGACATCTGTAATATGTTCATAAACCTACAGTACAGTGCAGAGGCCTTTGGCTTGCTTAAGGTCTTCTGCTTTACTGTCAGGAATACATATTTGAGACTGGAGATGAATATGCCTTAATACACAGCACGTGAGCAGACAACAGGATTTTTTTTTTCCCCATAAACTGAGCTGGTGCTGTTTGGCTGAACTGAATCAAACACTTGGACCAAGTAGCCATGTATTGGCCTAATCCACTGAGCCCATCACTCTGCTGTATGGTAGACTGAATTGAATAAATAGCTGCGGAGCAATGTTGCGGATCAATTCTCCGTTTGTTACACACATCATTACACAGAAGAAGATGCTCTCATCAGTCACCGTGGACATCGTTTTCAATAAAATAAAACAAAAATCAATTAATGTTGAGAACTATTCATTTGATGCAAGCACAGGTGAACTGCTCATGAAGAACACACAGAGGAGTGTATGGAAGGAAACTGGAGAAAAGGGTTCCACAGACATGCAAGTCAGGTAGACTCAAAACTCTACAATTTCTGTTGCTGTAAATGTGTTTGTCTTTGCTATCTCTATGATGAATTGGATGTTTTCCTGCCATGTGGCCTATGCATGCTCAGGTTCCAGCACCCCCACTGCATATACCTGAATAGGAATGAGCAAGAAGGGGAAAAAAAAAAAAGAGCAAGAAGTGGGGTGAAAAGCATTTCAATTCCACTCAGTGAGAGCGAGAGAGACGCAGGCTGGTTTTGCTGCGGGTAAACATGAACCCTGTGGGATACTGTTCTGCAGATTGTGAACTACAATGCAAGGATGTTTCCCCATATTGCAACAACACACTGCGATCCTCTCCCCACTGCTGCATCAGGTAGCTTGAACTGTGAGGCTTCATTTGGAAAACCTTCAAAAGTATGCGGTAGATATGTACAGTATGTACACTGAACTCCAAATAGTGTCAAACCACGGATGGCAGCAGGTCACAATGCATGCAATGCATAAAAAAACAGTAAATAGTAAAATAGTCAATATTTGGAAAATGTCACTGTTGTACGAAATCTTCTAGTAATGATGTTCATTTTAACATAGACAGACCAGAAATACTAGAATACAATTTTATTCAAAATGACCTGTACTTTAACTCTTCATGAAAGCATCCAAGATAATGCAGGTCTTCAAAAGGACAAATTGGAAAACCAGAAAAAAAACATTCTCTTCTTTTTTAAGAATTTGCGAGAATAAAATTTAGTTGATTATCTAACTGTTGAAATTCAGAATTTCCTCATGTCCTTCAACGCGTGAGATGCCAGTCTTAATCTGTAAACGTAAGCTGTCGGAGTGTAGCCTTAGGACCCTGAGGATATTGGACCGAGGTTGCTGCAGAGGTAGGTTTGTGATTTGTATGCACCCCATCTGATAGCTTCTCCAGGATCACAGATGGATTATTTAGGCTCTTCCTCCGGCATAGGCTCCTTCTTTTGACCCCACACCCCTCCCCTTTTTCTTTTTTCCTTTTTTTTTTTCTTTTACAGGTCTACAACGTGTCTTAGTTTTCCTTTCTCTTTCTGCTTTCATTGTTGGGTTACTTGGATGCCTCAGAAACAAACAGTGGCAGAGATTTTGGCTTTACAAGAGAACATGGAACAGTAATACTGAAGGAATAACCTGGAGGGGTAAGTTGTAAAGTTGTACTCATATTAGTGTGGCATGGTTTAGTAATATCACTGCTGTGAGTGCGCATGTTTTTGGCATAGGTGGCTTCAGAGGGAATTGGATGCTTTCCCTGCCCATTGATTCTTATTAGAGCAGTTGCTGTCCACATGCTGTGGTGCTGAAAGTTATCTGTGGCTCACAAATTGTTGTGCATGCAGGCAATAATGCAAATCTATATTTATATTTATATACATTTACTTTAATTGACGAGAACTTAGAAGATAATTCTGCTTCATTAAAGGATTGCAGAATTTGTGCTGCACTTTATGTGTTAATAGGTGAATCATAACTTTGCACTTTTGCTAAATAATAGGAGCTCAGGCAACTATAATCCTGAGTGATTATATTGGTGTGGAAACAAATATTGTATCCAACTATTAAATCTATATAACCATATATTAAGATTGCATTTCCCAAACAATATTTTGAAATGCTAAACTATTTGCAATCCTACAAAATCAAGGTCTCTCTGTTCCTATTCTACTTGTGTATTCTTTTTTTCCCTCTGGTTTCTAATTCTGAAAATCCTTTGGTGGTTTTGAAAACACTGGACTAATTCAGCTATGAATATGTGCAAGTAACAGTTGCTCAATTTACATTCAAATAAATTCAAACTCACATCTTATTTGGCTGTACTATCATCTCAACATCGCTGTAAACATAAGTCACTCTTAATTGGCTTTCCTGGCCTAATGAAGCTAAGCAGTGAGGAGGCATAATGAGCATCCTACAGTACTGTACACTGACAGACTCAACAATCGCCATATTGAATGGAATTAGTGTATTCATTCCCTGCCAAATCTCTCACTCTGTGAATGCCTTCAGCTGGGCCTGAGGTGTTTATCAAGGAGGGGAACAAACAATGGTTTGCTGCAGTAGACTCGCTGCTTTGTTGTCATTTGAGTTTTCATCAGTATTTTCTCTTGATTGCATGAATACTGCTAATAATACACAATGCAAACATACTGTATGTTTCCTTCATTATTTGCAGATAGAAAAGTTCAAATGGCAGCACATTCAGCTGTCAAAGGTCTTGATCCAGACATACTAGGGTCATTCATCTCCCGGGGTCATAGGTCACGGCCCTTCGTGGTTCATCCGTGGGATCATCTGTTATTCACAAGGCTAGTTCTTCTGCTCCACAGTGCCTACTCAGCTGACTTGGAACTACGAACCCTGACTGAGCTCCAGACATTTCCTCTCATACTTTTAATATCCTTTGTCTTGGTCTGATAGCTCCCCTAATGCATTATAGTGGCAGCAATGAAAGCCTGTATTTGCCTCCCCATCCATTCTCCCCCAAACGATGCAGCCATATGTCAGCGATAACTGCCAGGTGTTGATAAGAACTCCTCAGAACTCCTCAGTCTTTTTCCACGAGAAGTCGGTGAGCCTTGGGTAATATAAAAGCATGTGATGTACGACTTTACCTGACTGACAGTAATGTATGCAGGTGGGTTGTGTGTTGTGTGCGCATCAAATATCACAGCCTGTCTGTCTTAATAGCGCGAGCCTCTTCCTTCACATGCCTCCCACTGTGGCCTTGATTTAGACTCCAAAATTGTCAGTGAATCATAGTTCCTGGCTGCGCCCCCTGCTTTCACTTACCGTAGCACCCCAGTGGTGTTCTACTACAGGGCTGCTGATCACATAGAGATGCATCCAGATTGAAATATGCTTGGCCGTAAACCTGACCATGTGTAAAAATAGTCATTTGCAGTCCAATGACAAAACATATCTGCCTGAAGCATGAAATAATCCCCCACACCAGGTACACCAGAATTATATTCCTGTGAATGCTACAGGTGTGTTGAATTATATCTGCTTCTCCTTGCAATTTGTGTCCCTATTAAACATGCCTCTTGACAGATTTACAATGTAGTGTCTTCACTTGCACCTTTTGACATGATACACTTGGTAACAGATTGCATTGCTCATGTCTGTCTCTTTGAATACATGGGATTAAATTTAGGAGGGTGAAAAGATGGGAGTGGGAGTGGAAGTGTGTGTGTGTGTGTGTGTGTGTGTGTGTATGCGAGTGGAGGGGGTGAGGTGGGAAGGTGTGCTGAAAACTGATTCCTTTCACGCTCCAGTGCTCTCTACAGTATGTGATATGTCTGCTGGAGGAGGAGGATGTGGGGGCGGTGGGGGGTGGGAGGGTGGGGGAGTTCAAGTCTATGTTATTGACAATATGTTAGATGGTGAAGTGTGATTATTCCCCCGGCAGACAGAAGAAGGAAGGGGACATCAGTAGTCGTCATCTCCTTTGAACTGCACACTCTTCCCCATTAGCTCTGAGCCTGAGCAGCCGCAGATATCTTGTTGTCATGTCCTTCAGTATAAGGACAGCTTTGCCAATGTTGGCTGCGAGTGCACGAGGATATATGGCACAGTACGATGTACTCACGTGGTGGGTGCAGGTTATTGGCTTTATGTTAATGAGAGGGTGGGGGAAAGTTAAATGGAAAAAGTACGACACTAAACTGTCTAAACGCACTGCTAATCTTTACATTGTGCAAGCCTGACCTTGCTGTTTTTGTTTCAGCTAGGACTGTCCCACTCAGTCTTTTCATTGTATACTAGACTTCATGGTTTTCATAGGGGTTATCATCTTATTATGTATATGCTCATGTGCTTTTTCTCTTTGACTCATAATTTTTTCTCCACTAGCATATTTTTGAATTACATTGTGGATGTATTGTGTCCCCCCCCCTTTTAAATCCACTTTCTGCAATAATCTCATTATTCCCACCCACATTTAATATTCAGCGCTCCACAAAATGCAATCTTCCTCACTCATTATGTTTGTAATACACTGTATCCCTGTGTTTGTAACAGCAGATTTCAATCTGAATGTTATTCATATTGAATATTATATTACTTTGGAGTGTTAGTGTTTCTGGTAGCTTTTGAAGCATCAGCATCTTTACTAGACATGCAGAAGACTAAAATCTATATCAAATGTAATCAGTCAAACCAGGATAGTTTTGAAGTTTTTGTTGTTGTTGTCATTACTGTGATACAGTTTATAGAATTATGCCAAACTCACACCATAAGAAAGAAGGGAAGAACACACAATATAACATACAACAATAGGTCTGTTGTGCTATTCTTTCACACTGAGGTGCTTTGAGCTAAATGCTAACATCAGCATGCTAATGTGTTCACAATCACAAAACTAACATGTTAATATTTGACAGTATATTGTTTACTATGTTCCCAATCTTAGGTTAGCATGCTAATGTTTTCTAATAAGCAATTAAACAATGTAGAGAAGAGGCTGACAAGATTGTCATTTGCAAACCTTTGGTCAAAAAACAATGTAGGCTATTGAATACATTTGGACCTGATAATGTTGCTAGATTAAGTTTTAAGAGATTGAAAAATGTATGAATTAATCCTGGAGGTGATGCGGATGTCTGAACCAAATTTCATGGCAGTCTAGTTGTTTTTGAGACACTCAAAAGCACAAATAGTGACACTAGAGGAAGAATCAGAGGGGGTTCATCTCACTGAATGAAAGCTTAATTGTGTGTGTAAATCCAGTTAATACTGACCTTTTTCACTTGATAAGCCAAAACGTTGACCTGCTCTTGGCACTTCAGTGGATGAAAAGTCAGGGAGCACCAAAGTCATTAGAGCTGATCCTCTTTTCATTTAGTGGCAGTCCATTCAATAGTTGTTCAGGCATTTAATGGAAATGAATAATCTCAACCTCATAGTGGTACCAAGGGAAAAGTTAAGAGAACACCAAAGTCATTGAGATTCACACTCTTGTGACTCTGAATGTCTGCACAATCCATCTAATGGTTAGCCTCGATATTTGGTCCAAAGTGGTCAACTGACTGACCAACAGACCATCATTGCTATCCCTCGATATTAAAAGTAGGCTGGACAGTACTAATTGACATACTTTTATACAATTAAATTTAAGACCTTCATATCTACGAGTGGATTACAACTCAAACATAATCTGTATGTAATGGTCTTCAAAATAAATAAAAAAAATAATTACAGTCAATAGCTCTGCATGCCTTGTTTTTCCAGGTTTTAAATAAAGTCAGCTAACATTGAGATATATGATTTAAACAAACAGTCCAATTTGTAATTATGTGTAAACTAGAATTTTTCAATTAGATAATTTTAGATAATTAATGAAAGATTGAATCCCCATCAGCCGCCATTAATGAAAATGACACAAACCAAACCCAAAACATTGAACATGTACAGAACCCCTTTCTCCTATTTCATATATCTTTTCATCACTATGTGCACAGTACTTTCACTTTTTGCTCAAGGTTTGGCAGATTTACAGTGTTGGCTGGGGGTGTGTGTTTCTCCAGAACAATTAAAGTGGTGCATGGAGTTGGTGGCCGCAGGGTGCCAAGACTTCCCAGGAATCTGGCTGTCCATCAGACAGCCAGGATGAGTTACAAAGCTGTTTGTACCACAGATGGCTGATCAGTAGAACTGACTTCCTTTTTTTTTTTTCCTCCTTGCCTGGCGCTGTCATCGTGTCTCATCACCATACCCACTTGAGAACAAGGGTGCATTTTATGTTGTGTGTGTGTGAGGATATGTATTTGTTTGGGGGGGGTTCAGGATGGGTTGTGCAGCAGGTAAATGGGAGCAATGTTTGTGTGGTGTTTGACTTGGATTATGTATGAGCACATGACATTTTGATGGAGCGCTTGAACACATAGCATACTGGCACTCAGTTTTTGCACAAAGCACATAGAAAGCATATTTAAGATGCTCACTCGTGTGTTGGAATAAGAATGGAAAAGCAACGCTGAGACCAGAGCAATCTGCATTCCCTCGCTAAGTGTGGATTGGATGAGGCTGAAACGGGCAGACCCGGAGTTTTGCTGCATGCTGGGTGGGTTTCAGAGGAAAGTCCATCTGTCTGCCTCACTTCTTTATAGTGAAGTTTCACACAAAAACTTGCCCGTACAAACTTGCCAGCAGGGTAGATGGTGGACAAGGAGTATGTGTGATATGGGTGTGTGAGAGGAATTCTAAATAAGTGATAATAATACTTAAGGAAATGATTTGAGGCACATGAAACCAAAGTAAAAAGCAAACCATGTTGCTGTCTGACTAACGTTGGAGCACAGTCATTCCTGCAGCTTGTCCCTAATTCTGTTCAGTACACGTGATGTCCTTACAACACATTAACAGCAAGTTCTCATGTCTCTTTGTCACAGATTCATCAAAGCCTTCCTGAAAGCACACTGCACCATTTGGGACTATGCTGGCTATTCAAACATTCTTTCTCATCAGCCTGCTCTGTGTCACCCTGCTGCAGCAGGGCCAGGCCATGGACATGTTGCCAGGTGAGAATCTCTTGTGTGGTTGAGAGAAAGATGAAGAGAAATCTACAGAATTTGCCAGCATTATCTCCATAACAGAACTTCAGCACCTTGTAGGGTGCAGTAATGCTGTCCCCTTGTGGCAGAAAACTTGAAGACAATACTTCAAGTATTCATACACTGTTTGTAAAATAGGGCATATAGAGTGATACGGAGAGAGCAATGATCCTTGAAATGTGTTTATCAAACACTTTTGACACTTGTGACAAAGATATGCAATAGAGGGAGGATATTTCAAAGTTTATTCTCAACACTGACATCAGTGCACTGGAACAGTGAACTTTAATGGGAATTTGATAATTCTAGAAAACTATATATTAAAAAAAACAAACACAAAAAAAAACCTACTTTCTTATTTACACCAAACATTTTATTCTGCATTATGTTCTGTGAATTGTGAGACATTGACTATGAACCTTGAATTGCCTTTGAGTGTAATAATGTTTTTTTTTGGTTTTGTTTATTCTTTCATTTATTTGAAATGAGATCAAATAAACTTTACAATATAAGTCATTACTGCTAATACTATTTATTCAATTATAGTTTTAGTTTATTTTTTTCAGATTTCAAGTGGCTTTGATTCAAATAATGACCTTGTCTTCTGCACTGTACACATTGTAAACAGTTATATAGTCACTAAACTTTGATAGAACACTTCTGAAAGGTCTGTATTTGTATTTCTGGACATTGTTTTTTTAAACTTATACTCCATAACATGGCAGTAATAAAAGCTAACAATTACAATTCTGCCTTTGTTTCTGCGTCATGCCTTTAACTCCAAACACATGGTAAAGTGGTGGCACCCTCTAGTGGTACATTTTCAGGCAACGTCCATGACTATACACCATATCACTGCCTAACCAGTTATTTTGACAGCCAGTGTATAAATTATGGGTAAATCAATGGGAACTTTATGGTTGGTGCATGTAAGCAATCAATGTATTAACATGATTTATTTTCTTATCATCATTAATGTCAGTATTTAAGGAAGCTATGCAAAATATTCTTTGGTTACTGAGCTACATTTCCATCAGCAGTGTGTATTTTTAAATGCATGTCTCTTTAGATTTAGTTTGTGCTTACACAGATGAGCTCATATTCCTCTTGTGACTAAGACATTAGGGTGTTCACACACTTTACCTTTGTGAGACTGCATAATTAAATTAGATTACACATCACTTCTAAAATATGCTTCCAGAGCAAAATGTATTCATCTAGTGGCAAGGGAGATATCTCTTTAAGTTCATCTATTTATTAACTTCAACTTGATGAGTCATCATCTGAATAAAAATTCAGTCATTTCTTTACAATGTCAGAAAAAGTTCACAAAACTGTTTTGTTGGAAATTAAGGCTATATTCACAGAGATTATATATGAGAGTAATAGAGTGTATTTAGGCAGTATAAACTTAACTCGTTACGTTATGGTTTTTCAAACACTTTTTGTCATATCCATTTAGTTTCCTGCTAACAGAAAAAAGTCCACATTGTAAGCTACGCAATGCTGTATGTTTGAACTCGCTGTTGTTGTTTTCATACAAACAGATACAGACAAACATAGAGGAGGACGTGAGGTCATCACCCAACCACCTGCATCTGAAGCAGAACCTGAACAAGACAACAGCTTTGGATACAAAGGTACGGCCCATTAAACACTAATGATTAGTGTAGACCATGTGCAGAATGCTTTTGTTAATGCAGTGGTAATCATCCCGAACTTGCATGTTACTTCCTGAGGAGTACATGCAAACAGTTTACTCACTTGTTGTCCTGTTTTTGCGTTTGGATTTTGCTGGATTTGTTGTAGCCAACACTGCTTTAAGTTGCCTCGCTTTTATTTTGTCAAACGGCTTTAAAGAAAATGTCTGAGATAAGCCCGGACAAAGCCAGCTGTCGGTGGAGTGATGCGCCAGGTTGTGCTGATTCTGTACTTGTCCCTTGAACGATAGAATATTGAACCCATTTCCCAGGAAGAGTGCTACATTTCCTTTTGCTGACAAAGACTCTAATGCCACTTAATGCCAGTTCAGCAGCTGCACGCTGCAAGTGCTGTGTCCAAAGCCAACACAATTTGATCCCCTCTCCCTTTGCTTTGACATTTTATGGTGAGGGCTCTGACATCGGATGCACTGCGGTATCACAAAGCTTAACGTTTAAAGAGTTCCTCTGGCCCGTTAGCCTCTGCGGTTTTGGAAGATGACAACAAATTGACTCAAATGCTGCAGTCTTTCTGACTCCTGAAGCAATTTTAAACCAACACAAATACGACAATATTTTAAAAAATCTTTTTATGAGCATAAGAAATATATTTTTTATTCTATTATTGAATCTCATCTTCTAATCTTTTTCTTTTAATGTTGGATATGTAGTGCTAGTGGTTAAAAATGAAATTCTTGATCTGTTTGTTTACTCTATCAAGATAAAAAAAAAAAAAAAAAAAAAACCTGTTTTTTTAAAAATATTTAAACTCTTTGTGGCCCATGCACTGAAGGAATAAACACAAATATGACAGTGAGATTGTGCAAAGTTGAAAGCATGTCTAAATCTTAAAGACTGATAAGAACATCCAGGTGGTCACCAATTTGGAGGGAAACTGAGGAAAAAACAGAAGGCGCGGTTATTGCATCAGCTTTTCTGCCTGCGATGTGAAAGGTGAAGACGATGGCTGCCTCTCATTTTGCTGATGTACTCCGTATGAACCTGAGCAACTGCAGCACTACGCAGTGAGAGGCGCTGACAAATAAGCAGAGATATAGACAAGAAAATGAAAGAGCCAAAGAGCTGTCAGATGGAGCGGCGAAGAGTTAAGAATCATTTCGGAAAATAAGAGCTAGACGCGCCAAATGATCTGAGAGGAGCCACTAATGACAGTGATGTGTTACAGACACTATCCACTGATACACACACAGTTCATACAATCCACTTTACCAATATGCTGATGTCAGGTATGGCGACAATATTTCATTTCCTAAAACCTGTCTGTGTTTTTCATGGACGCTCAACAGTCACTAATAGAGGACTAACCCGGGCCAAGTCTGTTGCTCTGAGGAGATTCCAAATTATTTATTTTTTCATAAATATTTCTTTGGATTTGGCTTTGTGCTTTTTGGAGCTATTTCCCCCCTGCTGGCTGAGAACCAACTGGATAGCTACTCTGGAGAGAAATAAATAAATATAAATAGGTCCCAGTGCTTGGCACTCACTCCTTGAAAACGTTGCCATATTTTGTGCTGTGTTGCCACGAAGACGTGTGCGTCTTTGTGTCCATTTTTTTTTTTACCATCTGTTCCTGGAAATATTGGTGTCGGAGGTAGTTTTGTGAAATCCATGACACAATTCACAAACTGCATTTAGCTGTGTACACTGCACCTGTTGTTATGTTGAGGCAACACGCACAAAGCAAAAGCTCCACTGGTGAACCCTCTATTCCTTTTGTTGTTGGTATTTTCACCCTGTTGTAATGGTAGCCAGCTTATTCCTATTAATTTCATGAAATGAGAAAAATTATGCTGTTATTACATGACCAACATCATATTGTCCTCTACAATACAATATACTACTGCTGTCATTTGGTCCTGGCCAACTGGCCCGCCATGCAGAGTCACAGTCAGGATAATATTTACATGGAAGATCTCATTGGGAAAATTGGAAGGAAAACGCAATAATAATGTGAAACAAAGGATTAAAACATGAATAATGGGGGAAACACCAAGAAATATGGGACAACTGCAAAATATTTCAGAGCCATTGTGTTGCAGGAAATGTGATAAATTGGGTATAGAAACTGGGGGGAAAGAAGAAAATGCAGTAAGGCAGAGGGGACTGGAGGGTGTTCACAAATGGGGAAAAAAATAATAATAAAGCGCATGTTTTATAAAGACAGACAAAGCTTCATCGTGATACTGTAATTTCCCATATTTTACTGTTTGTTTACCAACTGCGATGCCTCGGCTTAGAGCGCTGCCTGCATTCAGCAGAGCCACCAGCGGTCCACAATGGGCAATTAAAGGATTTGAGGCGAGAGGGCAGGGAGAGCTGAGTAAGTAAACTTTGTTCGGTCTAAATGTGACTCAAAAGACCAGAAGCATCACTATATTTCTTCTGTGGCGAGTCAGTGAGCCGGGAATTTGTCTAAATGCATAATTATTGTCTCTTGTCTTCTGGTGCTGATTTGAGTTGGATATGTGGAGGGATTTTCAAGATGCATGCTTTTTTATTGTAGAAACTAAGCATGTACTTAACTTAGTGTATTTTTATAGTGGCATGCAGCTTGCCTGCTTACAATCCACTGGGGCTTTGAAGATCTCTGATTAGAGCATAAACCTTAAACGCCTTAAATATCAATAATGTACCTCAAAGCAAAATCTAAAACCCACAGAAATATCAGTACCAGCTGTTACCAGTCATATCATAAAGACTGTGCTGCAGCCGTGCGGCCAGCAGAGGGAGTGCTGACCCCCTTAGACAACAACGACATCTCTGAGGTTCACCAGGTTAGAGATGCACTATAGTGCAACTATCAGGTTTATTGTATTAATCTTTTATCACCTTAAATTTTGGCTAATTTAACTAAACTAACACGGAGGATATGTGATTATTACTTCAACATGATATTAGGTCACAATATATGAGACATTACACGTCTAATGCACTTTAGACTATCATCTAATTTCCCAGTGGAATGTTGAAAGGTCAGCGGGTGAAATCCTCATCGATTTTTGTCTTCGACTGAAGAAGCCCAATGCTGCTGCAGCCCACTTGGTATAGATGAAGGCACATTTCACTGGCTCATTAAGAGTCCCGTGTTTGTGTGTGTGTGTGTGCGTGTGTGTGCGCGCGCGCGCGCGCGTGTGTCTGTGTGTGCGCTTCCTGAGCTGGCCCCCTTTGGTTCTGATAAGGAGATACTGGACGTCCCTCTTGATAGAGAGATACAAATAGTATAAATCATTCATCAAGGTCATTTTATGTTCCCTTTCAGCAGTAGACACACTGTAAAATATTTAGTATGTTTTAGTTTGCGAATCTGCATTTCATTAAAGGCTCTTCTTAACATATATGATCATGATGGACACTTAAAACAAGGCCTTTAATTCTTAGTCTACCACAGGCTGCTGGCATTCATTAAACTAAAGGCAGCTTGATTTAGAAATAGCCTGGCACGTTGTCTGGTCCTGTTATTTCTTTTTTTTTTTTTAGGTATTTTAATGAGATTCTAACATTTATTAGGCTGCCTCATTTTCATAAGGGACGAGCTTGATACAGAAGCCTAGCGGAGCCTTTCACTGTGAATGCATCCTCATGCGGTTAAATGGTGCCTGACTCGCAGGAATCTTCTCTGCACAACAGAAAAAAAGCCTCTGACTGGGTAGGGAAGCCAAAGCAGCTCTGCGCGCAGAGACGCACGGCGCCTCATCCAACCAGCGCCAGACCCACGAAACCGGGGTAACCCTACACATTTAAACCATTAAAGTGACTGCAACCGGACGCCTCCGTTGCTTTTCGACCCTCGCTCTCTGGCTCAGCCGCGGAAATCTTCCTCTGAAGTGGAACTTTAATAGATTCACCGATGAATTCCGCGAAGTTCTCTGCGCTTGGAAGTGAGGAGTTCGGCAGGGGGAGTGGAGGAAATCCAAGTGGTGTTGAGTGGATTATTTACCCGCAACGATGTCTCCGATTGATCTGAACTTTGACTCCAAGAGAAATTCACTCTCCGAGGAGCAGTTCTGAACATTATTATCTGTGTCACTGCGGAGTTCAGGAACTCTCCTCCACCCTGATGCCCGTCATCGGCTCTGCTGCTGAAGTTCTCATTTAGATGAAATAGAAAAAAAAAGAAGAAGCAAAACACATATTCTAACTGGATTAACACCGTTTCCAGCTGCTCTTAGAGATGCCTGCCGGTTTCACTGGAATTTACTGTCTACTGGCATTGCTAAAGATTTGTTCAGGTATGAGTTCCTTATTGCCTGTTTTTTCATATATGTTCTGGGGAAGGGACGTTTCCAATGGGCTGCACATGTGTATGCCGAAAGAGAAATATTAACAGTGATGGTGGAACTGAAAGAGAAGTGAGAGAGCATGATGAATTTTCTAAGTTTGATCTGTCACAGCACTCTGCGGGTATTTGGGCTACCTTTTCTCCTTGTAGGCTGCAGTACCAAAATGTGGCCCCTGACCCATGCTGCATGCTGCTGAAAGAGCCCCATCTATCTACAGTATATCCCTTTACAATCCAATGCAATGCTCTTAAAATCAGCTTTTTTTTAATGAACTGTAAGTATAAAAGGAGGACAAAAGATGTGAGAACATGTTTGTATGATGGGATCATTGGTTTAATGGAGTGCAGGAGGAATCTTCACCCTTCATCTTCAGTGGGCATACATCAGAACAGGGAGTCTAATATGCACTCCAGTTATTAAGTTGGGCAATTTGTCCGTGTGGGGAAATCAGCCACCACCCATCATTAAACATCATTCTTCCTGGGAGAAATCTGAGGCAAAGGAGGACAAAAAAAAGCTGCGGATTATACATGTGACTCCATGTTTCTGTTGCAGGTTCAAGGGTAAATCCTTGACCGTTATCTCAGGCATGTTACTGATATGACTCTGATAGTGGTTGGGATGCACATCCTCGAGGAAAAGTTTATTTTGGAGTGTTTCGCACTGATCGTTGTGCTGCAGAGTTACTTCTATGAGGATAAAATTGGATGAAATTGACATTTTCAGTGAATAACCCACAATAACAGACTGTAAAGATGTTTTTAGACATGTTTGCAAATGGAAAAATATATAATATACCATACATATGTGTTTATGTGTGTATTTCTGAATGCACTTCTTCCTCAAACCGTAGGAAATCCCTATTTTATTTTTTGTGGAAAATTTCAAGAGTCCCTCACATTTCCTGCTGGCGCCAGTCTTGCTCTCTCTGTAAGACAAAGACAGCTGTCAGTAACATTAGCAGTGGCCACAGACTGAAAAAAGGAACAATGTGTTTTCAGCACTAGAGCTTCCATAAGTGTCTGACACTGAATTATGACTTTATCTGTCACGGGACTTATACTTTCCTTAACAGCATAGAGGGAGCTTTTGCTCCAATGACAGCTGAAATATCTTCACAATAGATGTGGGTTAAACACAACCTTATTCTTGGGTGTGAGCATTATTAAGATAATATAAGTTTAATTTTTATGACGCTTTTAAGACCAAAGATAATGTACCAAATGGCCTTATAGCTTCTTCAAACAAAACAAACACTGCACTGTGTCAATATGCTGATATAACTTAGTTTATTAGCAACTCTTTTCTTTAATTTCAGTGGTGACTCAAGGGAAACATACTAAGCCTCGCCTATCCACATACAGAGCACAAAAATGTGCATGACACCAATTTTCCAGTTCGTTGCATGTAAAGTTCCTCACTGACAAATTTGGATACTACGCAACCCAGAGAGTTTCAAGAGTCCTTAAGGAGGTTTGAGAAGTATCGTCCTGCTGTCTGTTTTTCCTTTATAGTGTGAATATGTTGATTTGCTCTGAAAATTGCACCATAGGCACCTGTTCCTCACAGATTCTTTTCCGGCAAACTGGCAGCAGGGCATTCAAAGTTGAACAGAATCGATTAATTGTGTGATTCACTCGAACAGCCCTGACATGAAACTAACCCCTGACTAAGAACCTCCTTGCTCTTCTCTATCACTGAACACTTCATTCTTTTTTGGGCCAAATGACCAGTGAAGTGGACCAGACGTTTGACAAATGCTCTCTGATTGAGTTGGAGGACGTTCACTAGCTCTGTTTGAGCCTGTGTGTGTGTTTACCGTATTCTAATGATGCACTGCAGTGATTTATAGCTGGGATAGCTGCCAGGTTTTTATGCCTGTCCTTGAAAGTGATCGTGAACAAATTGGAACAAATTACATTTAGAGTGATTAAATGCCTTTTCCATCTTCCTTTTGTTTAATGTATACAAACACCTCCCTGTATGAATTTGGCTACGAGAGTACATCATTAACACAACAAGCTCTTAATGCCGCGCTGTTAAGTGACTTCATCATATGGAGAAACCTTGAACTCCCCTCAGCTGAGAGTTTCTAAATGATAAATCTGCCAATGGTAATTGGAGGATCTGCAATAATCTAAATGATTGCCATTAAAAGCATACACTTGTGTCGAGATGGCATTTTCCCTTTCATCCTACAGATCTTAATTATGCATCCCCAGAGCGATGCTGAGTCTTGCCTCTCCGTTCTACCTGCTTTGTTTGCTGGTCTGAGCCACAGGAAAACATAAGAATGGCCCGTCCTGTTATTCTTTGTTATGAAGGCTGTTTCACAACTGTGCTTTTTAGAGTGCAGGATGATAATATCTTCAACAGTTAAGCTATTGCGTGGCTAATTACTTTAGCAAAATGTGCCCGAGGTCCTCCGAGGCGTATTGTACCTTTATAAAACTCCTCATCCATGTGACATCAATGCAGAAATAAGTACAAGAGGGGCTCAGAGACCAGCACGGCACAGCCTTATTCCATCATTGCTGTGTGCAACAACTCCGAAGGGAACAGTTTAACTGAGACATCTGGCTGGTCCGCTGAAGTTAAGTTGTGCACAGGTCAGAGTTCACATGTACTTACTCACGCTGTTTTTTGGGGACTGACACTCATGGTTGCAAGAGGTTGACTGTTGTGACTCAAAATGCAGCACGACACTTGTTACAGAAAGCTGGACCTTCAATAATGGTGGCTTGATTGGAGGGAAGCTGGCCCGCTGCATGGTTGGCCCAAAGCTAACAAGACTCCCTGTAGTCTTTGTGATGGTGACAGTGATGAGCCGAGTCCCACTCCTAATGAGGACTTCTTTGCCATGGATGATGGGGCTGAGAGGAATATCTTTGTACACCGACCAGAATTCCTTTGTTTGTCGGATGAAATTGTCAAATTCCTTCTGCTCTTCCTTAGAAATAATGCGGTTAATAAGCTTCAATGGACAGGCGTTTGGTTGGAAAGCCTCTCCATAAATGTTTATATTTTTGAATACGCCGGCATGTGATCGTCTTCATTCATACTGAGTGAGATATGCTCAAGGCTCAGTTTAAAAAAAAAAACAACAACATCTGCTGGTTGTTCTGGTCCACCTTCATTTTTCAACTTTGAGTGTCTTTAAGTTTTCTGTTTGTACACTTCATACTGTAGGCCCATTGAAAATTCCTATTTTGAGTTGAGTCAGACCAAAACCTTGTAGCAGGACTATTCAAACTGCAGTTCAGAGGCCTGATACGTCCTGTTTGAGTTTTTCTATGGGCCCCACAAAGATACCTGGCACGCGGTATAATAAATAAAACCTAAGGTAGAGATCTGAGCTACTTTCAGACATCTGAACCATAGAGAAGGATGTCAGAAGTCTGTATGTATGATGGTTATATGGTACTAAACCACCTGGTTGAGGTTTGCATTGCTATTAATGTGAAAATGCAAAGATTAAAGAGGTTTTATGATGATTCAAACAGACCTACTTAAGTACAGATTGTATTTGGTTGATTTAATACATTACAGATTCTGTCTGGATGCTGTTTCACCTTTTTCACTTTCAACAAATATGGATATAGATCTTCCATAAGTACCTTATATCAGCCTTGAACTTGTACCATAGAGAGGCCCATACTGGTTTGCTGTGGGTAGACACCAATCAACCTATCAAGGACGATTAGCTGATCTTAAAGACTGAAAGCAGGAAAGATGGATTTGACCAAAGATAACACAATCCCCCTACTAGCAACTCCAAAGCTCAGTGACTAACACACAGAAAGTGGCATTGATCTTCTCATTCTTATCTTCTTTCTCACCAATAGTTATATATTTCTTAAAATGTGGAATGTAAATGCATCTCCAGTTAAAAACAGGTTTCACTTTCAGATTGCAAAGCACATCACACCCTCATCACATCCTGCTACCCGAGCTTATGATGCCATAAAAGGGATGCTTAGTTTACTTCATGTATTAATGTATCTATTAATATTAAAAGTTATTTGTAGCCATTGATTGACACAATATTCGGTGTGGCCCTCGAGCCCCTGATGATCTACCTATCTAGCCTTATTGCTGTTGAGTTGAATAACCCTGCCATATGTTAAATGATAGTTCCATTGTCATTCAAAGCATCCCCAAAGTCAGGAAGTGTAAAAGCGAGTTCATGCCAAGCGAACATTGACTCGAGTGTTTGCTCCTGAGAACTTTGCCCACCAGGAATTGTTGCCGCAGAATATCTAAGACTGTTTCTCTCTCCTCTTCCAAACCCCTGCAGATGCTGCTGGAATTGTTTGGTTCTGCCTGCACGTGCATAAATGCATACGTAATGGTGTTAGCGTAAGCGTGTTTTTAATGCATGTTTTGAGATTGTCTGCTGAAAGCTGTGATTCATAATTGCTCCCCTTGTTTACTCGCTGGTTTCCTGCGGTGCCGTGGGGGCTGGGGGAGTGTGGCGGCTAGCCTGTAGGGAGGATGAAGCTGCTGGGAGCTTTGACAAGTGCGCTATGGGATTTTTGAGGTCACAGGTCATCACACCTTCACACAGACACACATATACACAGTGTAAGACACATGTACACATCCAGCTCCCCATTTTGAGGGGGATAGATTATTGCCTAGCAGGTTGCTTTGATTACTTCCTTCAACCTTTTTGTCTTATTTGGTGAAAAAGAATCACATCCACATCATTTGTTTTGTCATCGATTTTAATTGTTTAGACTTAAAAAAAAAAATCTCTTATTTAAAGACAATGATGTTTTCAGAAGATACAACTCTAACTTGAATTGAAACAAATAGAACTTGATTTTATTAAAAGCATGAAGAAAATTTTAAATTTTTACTCTATTTCACAGTCACTGCCATGTCAGCAATGTATTAAATCAACCAAATACAATCTGTACTCAACAGTTCAGTATTCATGAGGCTAATAAAAAGTAATTGTGTCTACAGTTACAGATCACTTCCCACTACAGTGGAAACACCCCACATTGAGTAAGTGTATTATAGACGTAACATAGCTTTACAAAATTACTTATGAACTTAAATTGATTTATTTAGTCTTTTTTTTTTCTTTGTCACCCCGGGCTGCTGCTCTCAATTCCTCACAAAAAAAACAAAACTGTGAGAAGAGGCCTAAGTAGTGAAGCAATAGCTGTGCTCATCTGCACAGAGTGAGTTTCTCAGAAATTCCCGTGGGTTGGTGGTTTTCTCTAGTTTGTTTGTACTCCTTTGGCCTTAGTTTCCTGTTCTGAGGTCAGTGTCCAGTTATGTCTGTGCGCCGAGGCACTTGGGATGATGACTTCTGTAAATAAATCTGCTCTCCATCTTAAGTAATTTTGACATTCTGCACTCAAAGTGTGTTTTTAATAAGCAGAATACACATCGTTTCATCTTCTGGTAGGATTGAGGCGTCTCTCTGAAACACAATGTTGTGACTCTCTCTAACTTGTCTGTCTGTGCTCACAATGATTGCAGCGCTGCAGTGGTTGCAATATCTTTAAAAAGTGATCCCTCATGGATTTGGGTTTGAGAGTAATTGGTGAAATTAATATTTTGAAAGGACAGCTTTAAAGGTTACAGCAGTATGACCTCAGAGAGGCTTCTCGAAGTTGCCTATATGTGAGCCATCTCCTCTTCACTCAGGCAGCTAATAATCAATAGAATCAATATGCTTCTTGATAGACCTTTGCAGTCTTTTCACGTTCATGCTGAGACACACATGAAAAATAGATGTATTCTCACACATATCACCAATTAGGCTGCAGCTCTGAATGTTAAACCTATACGATTAGCTTAAAAAAACGAAGAGGAATGGGTCGGTACTGTTAGAGAACACATCAGTGGAGCACATGATCCCTTTTCCGTTTCCTCCACCCTTCTCATCTTTCTCCTTCATTTGTCTCCTGTTTCCCCCTGTCATTACTGAAAGGGTTCAAAGCCCTCGATGTGAAGACGGCAGCATAAAGAACTGTTTCCCACCAGAGCATCTCTCACCGAAGAGCCCAAAACATGCATAAATTGTTTAAAATTAGCACATCTATTATTAGTTAGCATTAGAAATGCTATGCTGCTGGATGGAATACAGAGATTGAACCTGTAATAAGGCATGAGTGCGAGTGCAGTGATATTAGTTGCATGTCAGATTATTGTTTTTCAATTTACTTGACCAGTTTATCATAGTTTGGAAGTCACTTATCAATAAAACAAAACCCAATTGATTGACTTTTTAAATATAAGTTTGAGTATATTGTAAAAAGAAGTGAGAAAGTATAAAGATTGTGTTGTAAAAACAGAGACTAGATGTCAAGTAAATGTCCAGTGTCCAGGTTTTCCATTCTGATCCTAAAAATATGTACTTAGTGTCCTTTTACTGAGATCAATTTAAATATCTTCCAAATATGTCTTGGAAGAAGAGTTAAGAGGAGCTTCTCATCAGGCTGGGAATCTCTTCGACTCTGGCGTAATGACAGATTTCAACGTCTTGAGTACATGGACCCTAGCCACTGTATGGTAATATGAGTTTGATTTGATGGTTTAATATCATTTACTTGAAATTCGAAAACTAAATGAATCCCGACAGCCTTGATCGTAACATCTAAGCCAAATGTAGCTCTTTACAAGGCTCGCCACATCCCCGCGAGTCTTCAGTGAATGATGAAGAGAGCAGGTTGATCAGTCGGCCAGTATGAGCACAAAGCCCTCAGGACTGACCTTGTTATTACAGGGAGTGAAGCTACCCAACATTACCATCATTAGCCAGCATCTCGAGCATTTTGACACTCATTAGGGAGTGTGGAATTTGACCAAGAGCTGTTGACAAAGACAGATACCCATAATCTGTTCATATCTGTTCCTTTTTTTTTATTTTTTAGCTTTTTTTTTAGACCTTTATATAAGTGATTCTTGTGTTTAGTTTGTTTGGGACTAATAGCACCTGACTACAGAGTTAAACGCACATGTACAAATATTATAATAAGACTGTTGTCTTTTTTATTGTAATAATGGCTAACATTGTAATACCTGGGGCTAGGTATTGTTCAAACATTTTTAGTACCGATATCTTGACTTGTATATACCAGTTCCTAAATGATATTTTTTTTATGCCAAATTGTGACAATAAAAATAATGAAATCCATAAATATATTACATTAAACATCACAAATCTTTAGTTTTCATGTAGTTTAGAGGGGGGAGAGTGTAACCCAGGTTATTTCCTGTAGCTACAATTTACAGATATCCCTGAAAGGCCTCACATGCAAGTTATTGCTTGACACTACAATTTATCAATGTTCCCTTAATGCCTCACATGACAGCTATGGAAGACTTTACAATTTACTGAGGTTCTTTGCACTTCACATGCTATCAGTAGATAGCAGTTTAGATTTTCCATTGGCTAATTCAACTCTCCAGTTTGTGTAAATATGACTGAATCTTATAAATGTCGGGGGGAAAAAAAGAGAAAAAAAATCTTGGAGCTGAATTTTACCTTCTTAGAATCCATTTTCTCCCCTGCTGTGCCGGGTGTGCTGGGTTACAGTGTAGCCGAGGGCCTTCTTTTGGAAGTTCATATAGCTGCGGCTTACGGAGCTGCACGATGGCCAATAGAATCTCATCACTTTTGAAAGAAAAAAAAGAAAAAGCATCAGGTTAATAAGACAGCAAGAAATAAATAAAGTGTGCACAGGGATAGCTTCCAGTTTCTAGGAAAAAGGGAAGTACTGTGAGATCTGCAGGCTTTTGGTCACTGTGTGGTGAAACATGGTAATTAACTCATGTTCAGAATATGTAAAAACACAAAGGAAACTTCAGGTAGTCATTAATCTCACAGACAATGTGTTCCTGTTGCGTGCGACTTTTTTTTTTTAGATTTGAGCTGTACTACCAATCAACAGAAGTAGCTGCAGTGGCTTGCTCACTTCAAATAGCTGCTCTTTTGTGGCAAGGAGGATTGTAGCCACTGTGTATTACAGCTGCTTTATTCCAAACTCCTTCATCTTTTATTTCACAATTCAGTTGCAACGAGCAGATTATCACAACAAGTCTTTCAAATTAAAAGCAAAGTGTTGCACTCTTAAACCAATTTATTGGAACACAAAGAGAAACAGTTTACCTCAGAAACAACTCACAATAATCAGGAAAGAATAAAGAGGCTTTTGGACCCGTTACCTCAAACCCGATCCACACAGCATAGCAAACCGGAAAGCTGGACTTTTACTGTGTACTTTATGTCAATAACTAGCCACAGAGCCTGCAGTGCCAACACGCGTGATCAACAGCAGCACTACAAATGGAGCCAGATAACAAGCTGTTCATACAGATAAACTCTCAAATTACTACCGCATGAGCATTTTTTTTATCACACTGTAAAGATCTGTCTTTTATCTTTTCATAGGAGGAAAACAGATTTATGTCATTAACACTTCTTTCACAGCTAAAACAAAACACAGAACACACAATGATATATGTGCAGGGGAAGTGACTGACACAAGCAGGTTTGCCATGAGAAAAAAATAAAAAGGACGTCAGGATATTCTGGAGTTCCAGAAGTCAATTCTCATCTTCGCTAAACTCTGACTCTCCTTCACTGTGGCGCTTTATTGCTGCTTATATATTGCTGTACTGCTGTTGAAAAATAGTGTCTAAAAAATACACACATGCTGTTCACTTTATGCTACATTTATAGATGAAGCTCTTTGTTTTACATGTAGACTTAATTTGTATTTATGAAATTAATTTCAAGAATTAGTCTAAGGTCATTAACAAGAAAATAAAAGTGTTTCAAAGGAGGAACAACAACTGTTTTTGAAGGTTTTTAAAGGATTTAAGTGGATTGAATCTGCATTTTTTTTTTGTCATTGCAAGTGTGCCAAGGTCTAATATTTAAAACAACTGTGTTTTTATGCAGATAGTAATATGGCAGCAGCAGCAGGAGCAACAGCAGCTGTGTTTTGATAAGACTTGCATTTGAATCCTCGGCTTGAATGCTGCCAATGTGTCAGACACCCTTTTGCTGTTTTTGAAACACTCGGACTGCTGCCTTTAGATTTGAAACTGTTTTGAGAAGCAACAAATCACATATGAATGCTGTTACTTTACAAGAACTGCCAGGTCAGTGTGTTAATTTTCAAAAAAACAAAAAGAACATGAGAAACAAGCCACACTTTCACAATTCCACCAGTATACAGAGAGTTTGTTTGGCTCAGTTTTATGGGAACAAGAAAAGTTTAAAAAAGCAGGATGTACTGAGGATCTAATCAGTCAAACTACCTCAGATGTGGACATACAGGCATTTATTTGTATTATTCATCCTGCATTAAGTCGTTGTGCGCAGATGTTACTGTCACATATAAAGCCAACAGGTGTGAGGCAGCTCGGGTAGCAGGATGTGATGAGGGTGTGATGTGCTTTGCAATCTGAAAGTGAAACCTGTTTTTAACTGGAGATGCATTTACATTCCACATTTTAAGAAATATATAACTATTGGTGAGAAAGAAGATAAGAATGAGAAGATCAATGCCACTTTCTGTGTGTTAGTCACTGAGCTTTGGCGGTGCTAGTAGGGGGATTGTGTTATCTTTGGTCAAATCCATCTTTCCTGCTTTCAGTCTTTAAGATCAGCTAATCGTCCTTGATAGGTTGATTGGTGTCTCCCCGATCGTGGGTATTTGCCTACTTTCCCACAGTAAGGGGCTATTGCAGAGCTAAGTGAGACCCATTCCTCTTTTAGCATAGTTATATTGACTATGTGAGTGAGTCTGAACCACTGAACTATAATCACCTGTGGCTGAATGCCTTCTTAATAATGTCTTTGTGAACTAATAAGGAATGTCAGTGCAGTCCAAAAACATCCCATTATTCTGGCTGTTCATTACAGAGTCATTGAGAATGGTTCTGAGGCAGGCTTGTTTGTGTGTGTGTGTGTGTGTGTGTGTGTGTGTGTGTGTGTGTGTGTGTGTGTGTGTGTGTGTGTGTGTGTGTGTGTGTGTGTGTGTGTGTGTGTGTGTGTGTGTGTCTGTGTCTGTGTGTGCGTGCGTGCGCCCGCTGCTATTGCATCGTTTAATGCGTATGTGCAGTACATGTATGTGTCTGTATGTGTGCACATGTGTGAAATGGGATTCAGAGTGAGTCCCGTTTAGAGGGCTTCAGTTTGGTAGAGGAGTTTGGTGCTCAGGGAAACAGCCCCCCCTCCCCCCTTCCCACTCCAACTCCCCACCCCCACCCACCCACCCCTCACAGTATGACAGTCCGCTCACATCTGGGCTGCCACTACCAGGGGCGCAATTTAGACCAAAAATAAATGTAGGTCATGCCGACATGCTCTTGTGACATGCAATGACACAGCATGACGCTAATGTGAAGTATTGATTCAGTCAGTTCAGCAGAAAATATATGTATAAAAATACATTTTTATAACTCAAAGGAGATTAAAGAAACATGACAAAGTGCACAAACACACGTAGTGCACTCAGTTTAACTGATTATACTAAAACCGCAGACTGCAGTGCAGATTAAGCTGATGAGTAGATAAACTATGATTAACATTTTTCCTTCCAAAATATAACTGTCAAATCAGTGCGCGTAAGATTAACACTAAGTGGATTTTTTTTTTTGCTTTAATAATAACAAACTACCTCTTTGGCAATTCAGTGTTTACTCAATTCATGGCAAGTTTGATTCCCGAGCTCTGCCTGAGTGATCATCAATGGCCTGTACAGCCACTTTACTTTCCACTGAACATCTAATGGAGTGAGAATAAACCTCTCTGATGGGCTGCTGGCCTTTCCAGGCAGTTGAGCTCCAGAGGTGTTTCTCATCACAAATGCAGGAGGTATAAGCTCCCGCCCGACTATCATCCACCTCAGCTTATCTGTTCACAACGCTGAAGCAATATATAGTTGGTATATATAGAGAATGCGGACAGTATTTGGCACAATCAGAGATTACCATTAAATAAGTGCATTGCTGGGAGCATGCCATGCACACTTGACCAGCAAAGCACCTGACTGTCATGTGTGCATGATTCAAATCAAAATATGTCTATGAATGGATATCTTATTAGATTCCTACAATCTTACAGGGATATTCGATGGAAGGTGCAATATGTCTGTCCGTCTGTGTGCGTCAGCCTGATGGATTTATTCTCCACTTAAAAGTGTCCTGGTGACCTACTTGGCTAAGATGTTTATCGGGCACCAGCAATGTTCTGCTTCGAGTCTGCCCTGGGGACTTTATTGCTTGTTACCTTCCCAATGAGCATTTAACAGATGGCAACTCAAAATGTTTTTCTTTTTTCCAAAATTATATTATGGCACCATTAAAAACTGTTGAGACAATGTCTGCCCCAACTGAAACAGCTAAATTAATTAGTACAGAGTACTGTAGCACACCATTTTTTACTGAAAGTTAGTCCAAATGGAGAATCCATTATTCTGTTGACAGATAAGGTATGAGTTGGAAAACAAGCAATTTAAAGCCATCAAATTGGGTATTTGGATTATCATATATATATAATCGTTAAAACAATAATAGAAATGCGATAAACAAATCAATAATGAAAACAGTTGTTGTTTGCATCTAGTAAAACCAATTCTAAATCCCGTGATAAGCTTATAAGCATATTGCTCATGCTCACATTTTTAGCTCATATCTTGCCCTGAACATCTGTGTGCTGCGGTTGGGAGGTGTTATCATGTCCGTGACCTTGACTCTCCTCCCAGGAGATGGCTTCACTGTGCATTGTGTTGTTGGGAAGGAGGCAGAGGAAAGAAGCACTGATTCACAGTAGCGGAACCAAAGTTTTTCACAACTTTCACACGCACAAAAGCAATTCAAAATCAAACGTTACACTACAATTAAAGAGAGAGTGTGGTCGCAGACACCTTGTCCTGGCCACACACAGGCACAGACACACACTCGCATTCCTCCCCCCCACATTCTTGAGTGAATGACAGTGTTCAACTGTTCCACTTAATTGTAGTTTATACAGGCTGAGAAAGAATGTGTGGCATTTATTGGTTCTCTGTGTTTTACTTTACAAATGAATGAGTGTGTGTATGTTTGGAATATGTGTCTCCAAGGGATGAGCTACCCAAATGGTTGAGGTCTCGGGAAATGAGCTTATTTGCTTTCTTGCCCAGACTTAGCTGAGAAAATCAAATCCACTTTCATATCTTTAAGATAAATATGGAGCTATATAGCCAGGAGATGGTTAACATACCTTAGCACAAGGATTGAAAACAGTTGGAAACTGGGAGACACATTCAAAGATTGAACTGTGAAAATTAGTTGTGGTTTTATGGCGGGATGTGTGCAGGAATATTTTAACCCAATGTCACGCCAAAGTGTGAAGTGCAGCCATCAGTCCACGACAGGACACCATGTCAGTGTCACATTTTGCCTCGCCTCGGCGGAAAAAGTAAGGGGCCTCATGCTGAGGCACCAAAAACAACGTGGTTAGGTTCAGGAAACGATCATGGTTTGGGCTTAAATGTGACACAGTCTGGAGACTAACCTATTTGGTTAGGGTTATGACAGGTTCATGATTTGTGTTAAAATAAGTCATTTCACATTAGAATCCTCATGTGCATGTGGTCCAAGTTACTTAGTGTACGTTGCATAAGTTAACATGTAAGTAACTCACTTACGGTACTTAAAAGAAGTCCACGTTGACTTTTGCTCTCTCAAAAACTGGAGCATCGGTCGTCGTGGTGAAAGTCCTGTGTTTGTTTAATCCAACCACCCCCAACCTCCTCCCAACTCTAGACTTTATGAGTCTTTGTATTTTGTCATGTGACCTCATTCTTTGTCCCCAGTCATACATGCGTGTAAGTTTTTACACGGTATCCTCTAGTGGACTGATGGGTGTATTACTGGCATGAATATTTTTTTCTGGAGGGAGAAGTTAACCTCATCTAACCATCTCCGTGCTATCACTTCATCAACCCACATCAGAGGAATGTAGATCTTTTTTTTCAGACTTTTGGCAAGGAAGCAAACAACTGGATTTTCCCAAATGTCAAAGTAGTCTGTTTATGAGGCTTTTCCTCGTGATGTGTGGGATGTGATGTGTTTCCATGAACTCATTAAAGCCACTTTTATTATCTGAATTTTACCTCTAAATAATAGCACATCTATTGTAAAAGTCTTAGTGCAGTGTCTCCTTTTCAATTAGTGATATTTTCTTTTCCTTTCAAGTTATTAACTGACAAGCTTAATAATACGTATAATCACAGTTGACATTCATACTAATCAATTGGTAAAGTTAACAGGGGCTGATATGAGGTTTATATATTCATCATTTTGAGTTAATTAGGATTCAGCATGGAGAAAATCAATTGTAAGTGAGCATGTGGATGGCCTTTAAAATAGCTATTACTTTGATTTTGATCTTTTGTGAGTTCATGTAACATTTTATTGTGGAGTTTTCCCAGTTTTATAAAACATGTCTCTTGTTTCTCTTAAAGCTCCTTTTAATATACAGCTGGATCCACATTAGTCAGAACTTGGCCTTAGTAGAGAGGATTTGTTGGATGTTTTGCTGACATTTTGGTATCATCACATGTGCTCAAAATACCAAAGGTGGTGCAGCACTTGCATAATATCAGCCACTTGCCTCACTAATACTTTTCAGTGTCACAGAGTCCGACAGCTGCCTAGTGTGGATCTGTGAAGTGTATTTTAGGGATGGAAATGCTGACAGCACTCATTTCTTATTCAGACAGATGATTAATTTTGTAATATAAATTCATACTTAAGACACTATTTTTGTGAAAGTGAGACCTTACATGTTATGTCATGGCAAAGACAGAGAATTTCCAAATGACACTCAATGATTGGTAAATTTCAAAATAACATTTTTCATTTCTGACTGCAAACAAAAAATTAAAACGACTTCAGTTTACATCCGAAGATTATTTTCCCCTCCAGCAGCACTCTCTGATGCTGCCGTGGTAATTTGTCTCTGTGTATCTTGTCATGGCTGTCCCTCAAATGCTCAAATCTCTCTTGTTTCATTTTGTTCTCTTGACATCTGCCTCGGTCTGTTCAAACATGTGGTGTCATTTGACTTACAAGAGCAGCGCACCGTAACTTCTGGAAATCTCTGTCTCGCCGTTAAAAGTCTGGACTTTGATCCTCCATGTAGCCTGTGGGTCACAAAAAAGGAAAACTAAATGACTTTTACAGAGTGAAACAATGCTCTAACAAGACAAAGAAGGTCCATTTATTCCACTCTTAAACCTCCCCAAATCTGCCTGCCTTTATTAGCCGCTCCTGACTCATGCTCCTCCAAAATGGCATTGGCACTCCAGCACAGGTAATCCCACAATGCCGCAGGTGGAGATTTACCATCACCGTGGCTCTGGTTGTCTTGGTGTCAGAGTCCCTGAATAACATGATTGTGTCATACAGCTGTCAGCCGCTCCAAAGGGTGACACTAAGACTGCAGCATGAATAAATGTCACCCATTACTTTTCTAGTCCTTGCTTGTTTGGACAAACCACAGTGACAATTATGCACATTCTTTAAGAAGTGCATGGGAAGATTTTTGAGTTTGAGTTTGAAGCTGTAACCCAAGTCTCCAAGTGATGCTTCAAAATCATGTTGTCAGTGTGTGTGTGTGTGTGTGTGTGTGTGTGTGTGTGTGTGTGTGTGTGTGTGTGTGTGTGTGTGTGTGTGTGTGTGTGTGTGTGTGTGTGTGTCAACATGTGTGACCCTCAGCAAGCTAATTTGGTTGTGATATTTGATACTTTCTCTGAATACTTCTTTGGTTCGGATCCAAACAGTCATATTAGCTCCCTTACATGCACTCCGTACAGTATTGCACTGTACATAACGCTGGGGTGGGCTCATCCAGGACCACCAACATTGTGTTAAATTACATTCACATTGTGTTATTGCGATCTCAGTGCTCATTATTTGTTATTTTAAAGCCCCCACCTTACCCTTAATCGCCTCTTCTTTTTCCTCCTATAATTTATCCCCTCTTGCCTTATTTCCTGCCGCACATGCTCACAATTTGAATACCATACCAACCTGGTTATCCCAACAATGTATGGCTTTCTACTCATGTTTTTCCTCTACATTTTTTTTTCATTCTCCAGAGAGAGACGTGCTGTTATGATAAAATAGACTCTCAACTCACCTCTTTTCTTACTGTCTGAGAAAACAGACATCTTCACAAGACAACAGACCTGCCTCAGGGATGACTGACTGAATAAAAAAAAAAAAACCTATTTGTAGGTACACAGGTGCTACAAATGACCTTTGGTGTGTGGATGCATGTACTCCATTGTGCACCTGTGCATGTTTTTGCATACTGATTTTTTTACTGGCTGCTGGCCCTTTGCAGATAAAGCATGGTCTTTTGGGGGGCCACTTGTGGCAGGCTGATATTGCCTTCCAGTAATGCCAGGGAGCTGAGGGAGTTGCACGGACCCTTAGGCAGCAGCCCAACACAATTAAGAACAAGGAAAGCAGCATGTGTGCTGTAAACAGGGACCAAAGGCCACAGTGGCTGCCTTGTTTATATTGTTCTGTTACCGGTTTAAATGTCTAGACAGTGTGTAAAATTGTACTTAATTTAAATATTTACTATGTTTTCCTTCAGTTAAATGGGTGATATTGTCTTTCTTGTTTTTGTGTTAGTTTGGAGACCTGTGTTCTGTTTTTCTTTATGTTGTTTTAGATTACTTTCCATTTTTACTGAAATGATTCAGAACTCTTTCAGCTTCAAATGTGACAGTAGTTCCTTGTTTACTCTTGCAGCACTTTCATGTTTCAGTTCTATGGCCACAGTAATTAGTGTTTCTCCATTTGAAAACCTTTGATCTGTGCTGTTACCTTGAGCTGTTGACAGATCACTTACCCAATTTACTTAATTTGCTCACAGCTGTAGAAAATGTCTGAAAATGTCTCTCAGTTGATGTAGCACATTGATCCAGATATCCATGGTGACCATGATGAAATGTCTTCATTTTGGTGATTCACCCACATTTCATCTAATGCATCACATCCAGTACTTTAGTGTATGACCATATACTTGTAAAGCTGATGACATTCCCACCAACGACTTTTTGGATTTATGGAAATTACCAAATGTTAGCATGCTAAAATGCTATTAAGATGGTGTTACACCTGCTAAATATCCCTGTGTTAACATATCAGTCAGAACATTCGCCTCTAGTGCTAAAAAACAGTGTCACAGATTCACAGTTCAACTAGCATTGCTCAAACCGATATCACGCCAAAGCGTGTAATAAACCCGACGATCCACTGGAGAATACCATGTCAGTGTCACGTTTTGTGACACCTAGTTGTGAAAAGTAAGGTGCTTTAGGTTTTGGCAACAAAAACCACAGGGTGAGGTTTAGGAGAAAACTACCTTGTTAGGTAAAGTTTTTTTTTAATTATTATTATTTTTAAGAAATACACATCGGCTTCCTGTGGAATCTTGTTTTCTGGGCGAAAGTCCTGGGTTTGACATATCGCCTCGCCTGGGCATCCAAACTTTTCAGACCGACGTCCCTACTCGGACATTATTGTCTGTTTATATATACTGTTTACTTTGTCACATGACCTCTTTCTCCATCCCTCGGTGTACGTTTCATATCTAGGTGAGGCAAAATGTGACACTGACACAGTATCTTCACGTGGACTGTCGTGTGTATTACACACTTTGGTGAGATATTGCACTGCAATGTTGTCGCACTGTATTGATTCCATTTATTTCTGTTGGAACCAGAAACCTTGGGAGCAAAAACACTGTATTTCTTCTATAATTTGTAATTTAAGTGAACTTCTCAAACTTGATGTGCACGTTTCTCAAATTGCTGCCTGACAAAATGATTCAGATTGGGTCAACTACTGCTCAGGTGTCATTGTTACAGACCTTCAGGCTACATTTGCACCGTGTCGCTGCAAACAAAGGTTGTACTGCTATTCTTGTTTGAAGAAAAACTGATGTCAGCTACCTAAATGTTTCTGAGCTGTATTTTTACAGCTCAGAAACCTGCCTTTTGTTGATATCCACTTTTTGTAAAAGTATGCATTCATTAGCATATAGCTCTTTAGCTATATCAAACACTTGACAGCATAGAGAAGTGAAAATGAGACAAAGGAAGCGATTGGCAAGAAGAACAAAAACAATTAGAGAAATAAAGATTCAGACAGTGGGGGGTTATCTCAGCAGTCCACATCCATTTAGTCAGACTGCCACTATCCATGTACTGTATGTCCATGTATGGAGCTTTTGGATCCTAAACATGCACATGTCTGCATATCTTTAAGGTATTACTAAGCTTACATCTATTGTTCCCGTCTTTCAGTGAACTCTACCTTTAATTTCACACACTTCCTTTAAAAGGCTTTTCGAAAAGACAGTTTATTCAGATTTGTGTATACATTAAAAAAAAATAAAAAAAATCTACCACTACCCGGTGGATCAAATGCTCACCTGTTTCACAACGTGTCAGGTGTTATCTGTCTGGGTTGTCTGTGTGGGATTTATTGGTTGCAGCGGGAGTGTAGGAGCTCATCACTCTCCAGCACGGCGGTGATTATCTGCTTTACAGGGCCATTGGCACATTAAAGCGAGACCCGCTGTAAGCTACTGTTTGCTGCTGCTGCATGAAAGAACACGGAGGTGTTCCCGCAGCAATAAAACAGGTAAACAGCGGTTGCATGACAACCATCAATGCCACATGTCCTTCATCAGCTCGAGCCTCTCTGTATATTATGATGTTAGCGGTTTCTTACTGGTGCATACTGTGTTTTAGGATGACAGATGATTTAAAATCTGATCTAGATTTTTATAAAAAAAACAGGTCACCTGTAGCTGTTTTACAGACTCAACCACAGATTCACAAAATCCTGAAGGGGATAAAGGACAGAGAAAAAGGGAATGGTCTTTGTGTGGACAGGACTGAAAGATGGACTAGCGTGCGTGCTTGGCTGTGTTGGGAATGAAATGGAAGGAATGTAAGATGTACAGAGGCATTGGAGTTGTTTACCTGGATCTCATTAGGGAGGTTTGCTTTGTCCTCTGCCTCACTGGGACTAATTTTTTACAGTTTCTTTGAGAGCACCAGTGTGATTGACATCTCAGCAGTGTATCAGGGATTAGAGGTGATTTTGTGGTTGTTAGTGCGGCTCTGTTTGGAGGTATTGATTTGTATTTCTATGGCTCATTTAATGATTTCAGAGGCTGGGGCGAAACTAGCTTCAAATGGTGAGCACGTAGTATAAATACATTTACAAAGAAACACACACACACACACACACACACACACACAGTTGAATGCGCACACGTTACTCCGGTGGGATGGAGGAGACGTTGACGGCTCATGTTGAGGATGGGCATCCAGAACAGGCAGGAAAATACCTTTGTGGCACAAGAATTATAATGAGGTATTCTAACATATTTATTACCCTGCTCGTTGATAAAGTATGCTGGGGAAAGAAAGGCAATACAAAGGGGGACATATTCCTTTTTTGTAGCCCTCGTACCAGAAGTTTCAATACATTGAAAACTAATAAATATTATTTAAATCAGTGAAATGAACACAAACATCTACAGCGTTGTGTTTGTGGAACCACAGATAATACTGCCACATTATGATTCAGCCTCAAAGCTTTTCTCAACAGCTTTACACTCATTATATTATTATACACTTCCCAAGGATTTCACGTCAGCAGTGTTTTTTCATTTTCAGTGCCTCATGGGGTTCTGAACAAAAGCAAAACATTTTTTGAGGGACATGTGTTTGTGTGGTAATTATATTGTCAAACTGGATTATTACTAATACAAGGCTCGAATAATGTGCCATGTCTAATTCCTTTAGAGCTGCTGCTCTTAATGGTGTGGAGGGATTTTTGGATATGTTTCACCATGGCTCTTTGTTGTGGTGTCCTTTTTGTGTGCCTCTGACATGTACAGTAAGCGTGCAGCTAATTTTGTAGTGAACTCTATGCTTCTTCCCCTTTAGGGTCTCGTCTTCGCCAGGAAGACTCCCCTCCCCGCATCGTGGAGCACCCCTCTGACCTGATTGTGTCCAAGGGGGAGCCAGCCACTCTCAACTGTAAGGCAGAGGGCCGTCCGACCCCCACGGTGGAATGGTACAAAGATGGGGAGCGCGTCGAGACGGACCGCGACAACCCCCGCTCCCACCGTATGCTGCTGCCCAGTGGGTCCCTCTTCTTCCTGCGCATCGTCCACGGACGACGGAGCAAGCCGGACGACGGCAGCTACGTGTGCGTGGCCCGAAACTATCTGGGCCAGGCGATCAGTCACAATGCATCCCTGGAAGTAGCCAGTAAGTTCTGTCTGTGTGTGGTTGTGTGTTCATGTTGATAGTTATATTGAAATCGTCTTCACACACATTACTCCAGCAGGGTGTTTATATCCAAAAATACAGTACATTTATCATATAAATGTCAAAAGTCAAAAGTGTGAAAGTCTGTCAGATCTCTAATGTTTGACCAAGAATGTATTTTATACCTCGAGGAAATCACAATCTTGCAATGGCAATAATTAACGCAAATTAACAATCTCTGCAATATTTTAGACAGCTCGCAATTTTGCAAAATTCTCAACTTTTTTCATCATCAAAAAATAACTCCTCATTTATAGTCAGCAAGGCTCTTTAACTTTTCTTTCAAAACAAACCATGTGCTGGCAGACCAGGCAACCAGGAACAACCGGAAAACAAGAAATGATGGGTGTTTATGGGAAATGTGGTCTTATCATGGGAATTAGGAACATGTTAAATTAGTGGCATATACTTCCCGCTGCACACTGCTTCAGTGCATACAGCAATCCTTTATGTGGAATTAAAGCTGTTATTTTCACCAAATATTTAGCCTTTGTAAAGCTACACCCCTTTTATGAATGTTTTTGTAACTTTGAGCCCATGGTATATAATATGGAATATATAAATGGTATATAGATAAATATTAACGATTAGAAATAAAATATTTATGTGATGCGCACTATGCTAATAAGAAGTAATTACATATGACTCTTAATTAGGTCTTAGTTGACCAAGAAAGTCACAAACAAATCACTCTAACCTCCACAAATATTTGAGAAAAGACGCCAAAACAAAATCAAGCAACAATCGCAACAATCACAAAAAAACCTGGAGGGACTGATTGACTTCACATTGAGGTTCTTTGCACTTTCAACTCAACGAATTGCATTGATCTTATCGTACACAGAACCTAAATCTACAACCCTGCTTTTATTTTGTTACTTTTGTTCCAATCTGGGTCTTTTATGGCTGTGAGACAGGTGGAAATTCACTGTCAGACATGTAGCAGCTGTGTGTCTGCTTTAGTCCCCAGGTTTGAACAAGGGCTGAGTGTGCTCCTAACAGGTGACAGTCTCAACTCGCTGAATCATAGCCTTGCAAGTGTCAAGTGTGGGGTGTCGCTCAGTTAAACAGCCTTTCACTACAGTATGTCTCGGGCAGGAATCTGACAGGTTGCATGCAGCAAGTAAACATACGTTTGCGTGTGTGCGTGTGTGTGTGCGTGTGTGTGTGTGTGTGTGTGTGTGTGTGTGTGTGTGTGTGTGTGTGTGTGTGTGTGTGTGTGTGTGTGTGTGTGTGTGTGTGTGTGCGTGTGCACGTGCGCATGTGTGTATATGTTAGCTACAGTGATGGAATGAAGCCTGTGGATCAGCAGACAGGGCCAAAGAGCAAAAGGTCGGGGCTTACGACCATCAGAATAGGGTGAGTGCAGATGGTCTGGGAATCCCTACGGAGCGCAGGTTTTGCAAATCCCAAAACACTGGGATCAGTCTGGAGGAGTAAAGAGTGCACTGCAAGAGGGATGTGTTGATGACAAGGGTTAACAACCACAGCCGTGCCCTCACACACTACATAGCTCCCCATCTTTTCCTGCCGATCCCCTGCACTGCTCAGCTGTGCCAGCTTGCAGTGCTCTGCAGTCTCGATCTCCTGGGCAGACATCAAGGTCTTAGAATAATAATTCCTCTCCAGTATCCGTGTTACCTTTTGAATTATAATGAAAGAGATGGTCAAATGGTATCATGGTAATGCTAGATCAGCGCTCTTGCGCTGAGAAACTAAGCCCTCTAGGGAGAGAGTTTATTACTCGTCGTTCACAAAATTTACTGCCAGGTTTTAAGGTTGAGGGTGAACACAGAGAGGACTTGTTGAAGCTGTCTGGATGAATTATGTCTCCCTGCTTCATCCTTCAGAGGTCACACAGATTCATGGGTCACCCTGGAGCTGTAGATGGTAAAACAAAATCCCCTTTGGCAAATGCTGCTGAGTTAAGGAGTTTAGGAGAGAAGTGAGAAGCTGCAGGGAGTGTTAAAAGGAGGACTGACCTCACTCGATAGATGTGTCGGATGATTTGTGTCGTTTTGTTATTGTAATGCTAATTTTGTGCAGTTTTGTAGGTTGCTTTGACTCGAGGTGACTGGGTTTTGAGCTGACATCTTCTGGTTACTCTTTAGTGTTGTAAGCTACTGTTTTTGAATAATTAGCATTGACATAAAGCCCATGCACCCAGAACCATCAAGTCGTGATGTTTAATTTATTATTGTCCTAGTTGTCACTCAAAACTTACACAGGCATCATAGATGGCAATAAGTTTCCATTGTAAAGAGGTTCTGAAATGAGGCTGAGCCGCCATACAATTATGATAATGCCATGTGCTGTATATATGCTGCAATAGATGCATCATAAAAACATTATTATTGTGCTATTATAACTACATCATATACTACTATTACAGACCCAAATACATCATTAATTATTAGGCCTTTTTTCTTCTAGTGTCAACATGGTCCACCTGGTACAGTTTATTGTGAGGGGCTATATAGACGAAAAAGTGCCAACCCACCATTACATCTCCTATTGGTTTGTTAACTGTCGTTTTGAAGCCCTGCTTCTGGCATTTTGACTCTTGCCATCTTGTTTTTTGGAGCCAGTGGTGACCATATTTGGACGAGCTGGGAAGAAGCGAGAATTGGCTCTTACTCAGAATTATTTACCAAATGAAACCATAATGGACAAAATAATTTCATTTCATGAGAGAAGTTGATGCATTTTGAATGGGAGTCTATTGGACCTAGATGTGTTTGGGCCCCTAGTGGCCCTCTGCGGTATTGCACTTTAAGGCACTTCCGCATTGTCTTTAGTTTTCAAACATGGAGATGAGGTCCATTTTTATATACAGCTTATGGCTAAGAAATTAGATTTATTATAGATTTTTGTTCCTATGAGACTTGACATATACTTGTTATTTTATATCATCATTGTTATTTATCAAAAGTATAATTGTGTAAATGTTTTGTGAAATCACCAATAGTCATCCCTACAATATTGTCACAATATTTATATTGAGGTATTTAGTCAAAAACATCATGATATTTGATGTTAATACTCATCGCCCAGTCCTACTTTGCTCCTGTCCCTAAAAATAAACATTAACAAGTCACTGTTAATCGACATGATTGGTTGTCATCAATATCTTGTCACTTCATATACTCGGCTCCCCAGCAAGAGGAGAAACTGCAGCACTCTGACAAGAATCCCAAAGAGAATTTGACAAAGTAAATGTGAGAGCAACAGTGGAAAATTAATTACTTTTAAAAGCCCTAACTGAATTCCAAATGAATTGGCTGGATTATAATTTTTCTACCAGTGCCTTGATTTAAGTCAGAAAAGGGAGAGATGATGAAAAGCGGGGAGACGGCAGACAAAAGACAGCGTCTGAAGCTGATAGATGTAAAGTGAAGGGAGCAGGAAGGGAGTGACAGAGACAGACGGGAGGAGAAGACAGAGAGGAAGAAGTATCTGTCCTTCAAGGCACAGAAGTGAAACTTGTTTGCGGAAAATTGAGGTGACGTTGTAGAGACAGTGACAGATGTAGTATGTGCTGGTGCCTGAAGCGTGACCATGGGGTTCAAATACTGTGTAAGCACACACAACATGCACACACACACACACACACACACACACACACACACACACACACACACACACACACACACACACACACACACACACACACACACACACACACACACACACACACACACACACACACACACACACACACACACACACACACAGAGTAGTGGAGCCCTTTCAGAAAGTGAAAGAGATGAAATGAGAAAAAAGGAAAAAAAAAGATATAACTTAGTTCCCATCCAATAAATGTCACAGAAGACACTCAGCATATTTTTTCTGCCTGCGGGGACCCTAGAGGACCCTGGGAAATGAACATATGTCCTATTGACCTCAGCCACTTGATTCAATCATGGAGCGCTTTATTGAGGTGAAGGCAAAGTCACAGCCTGTGTACTCTAAAGGTTATTGGATAGTAGAACTGTTTCTAGGTTCGGTAAGAGAGAGAAATAAATGTTATTCTTGAACTAATTGGACATTGCCATTTGCCAGAGGAAAGTGAGGCTCATAGCGGGGCTGAAGGTTAAGCCACAACACTGCAGTGGTGAAGTAATGAGCCATGGGGAAAGACAACTAGTCCTCACGCATTTGAAAGTATGCAGGAAAAGCACAGATGTCCCCTCTGATTCCTTTATTTGTATATTCACTGAGTTTATAGGCGTGTAAACTAATACATTTGAATACATTATATAGGGATTTAAACTAATACATTATTCATATTATCAACAGCTGTGCTATGAATCCAGGTTTTTACAGTAACATGTGTTCCCTCTCCCCCAGCAGATGTTGCAAACCTGTCACTTTTACTTCATGATCCTGTATTGAAGCGTGCCACTTGTCGTGATTTGACAGCATACTAGAAGCTGACGAGCTGAAATTGGGGAATGTCTCAAAATCACAAAACGGCCAAGAGATTTTCAGATTTATTTCAGTAGTGCTTTTTTTCCCCCTTTGAACCAGCTTTATTTTCCTCCCATTTTTATTTTTATCCCAACCTCAACCTTTCATTTACCTACTTTTTTTTTTGAAGTAATATAAAATGGCTCGATAAGCTGATTTGGTCCAGTTTTGTCAGTCGTTCACTGAAAAGAAAAAAATCAATTTTATATTGATCTAGACCTTCCGACAGTGTGTTCACAATCTCTACTTCACTGGGCCGCAACAGCAATGCCATGCCTATCAGCATGAATGTCTGTCATTGACTGACTAAGTGATCAAAGTTGCACCATTGGTCGGCCAAATGCAACGTGACTGGCTCAAAGTCAATTTTTGTTTTTCACAAGTCATTGTGGTGTCATTAGCTAAATTCACTCTTTTGATCAGTGTTGTGGTGGTCCTTTGGAAAAAAAAAAAAAAAAAAATCCATAATTAGTAAGATGCCTGGGGTCCAGTCAGGCTTCCTGTATAGGTGGGTGTGCACACTGTCCTCAGCTTCTTAGTCAAATCCTTCCCTTGTTCTTAACCAGCTCCACCCTCTTGTCGAATTATGGTCACTTCTGGCATTAAAAAAACAAGATGGCGACAGATTTTTTTTTAAATTTGGGGGGGGGGGTAGAGGGGTTTGGGTCCGTGTTAAAAACTATGGTTCTACAACATTAGAAAATGATAGAAAAACGTCTGTATAATATCAATAAGATGTAATATTGGGTCAATCCATTTTAATACTTTCAAGGAGGAACAAACGGATGTGAAACATAAATTATATAAAATTGGGTTCTCCATATTTCATTCTCCTAAATGTGTGTAGTTTCTTTTTCCATAGCTTAAAAAGAGAAGGCCAGTAGAAACCATGTGAAGGCTTGTGGTAATTACATGAATGCATTAACATGATGGACATGTCCACTGTAACACCGTACTCTCTGAAGTGGATCATGTGATATGCGGAGCTCCGTCAGGCTGAGATTGACAGCTTGAGGTGGGACCCCTGCTCGGTCTTCCCTGTCCACTTCTCTTTGATTGTGATCTCATGCAGAAAAGCAGCAGATTCAGTGGAGGTACAAAGCAGCGAAGACTGACGTGGATTCGCAGAGGTCAGGCTCCCTCTCTGCCTTCCCATATCCATTAACTAATGGCTTCTTACTTCAAATGTCTGTCACTGTTGCTGACAACATCCTGTCTGCAGTCACTCCAGATAAATGCAATAACAGATCCTAAGTGGCACTAGAGTGGTATATTTCAGGAAAGTTGTCATTTTCCCTCCTTACGTGCGAGGAGCGATGTGTCAGCGTTTGATAGACAAACACTGACACATTGTAAATGCTCCTCATTCACAGCCACAAAGTCAGATATCAGTATTTATTTCCAATTGCCTGTGACAGACTGTGAAAGCTGTGCTAGCCTCTTCTTCCTCATCCTGTTTTCCGCTCCCTTGTTCTCTCCCTGTTGGCCGATGGTAAGATCAGTCAGTGAATAAACTATCACACTCTGGGGACAGCTGGTTTGTGTTTACAGTCTGGAGACTGGGGCGAGTGCACTGCGAGTATTGTCTAAACAATTTCGGTCGCTATATTCCCCCCCCCCAGCTCAGCGTTTCCAAGAGCCAGATTTGTGCCAGAGTGTCAGGACGAAAGAGAGAGAGTTTGTTTGGCTTGCAACGGCACGGTGTAGGGAGAAGAGAGGGGAAGTAGTCGAGAGCTTCTGACAAAGACCATATGGCTTCTGGGTGTGTGGTAATATAATCAGAATGTAAAACTGTGTGCCTCTGTGTGTATATGGTATCTGAATTGTGCTGTATACATCAGTATGAAACAACAGTCAGGCTTTAGTCGTGAGGAACGGACTGACCTTCACAGCTTTATATTCTTTGGCAGATTGTTGAATTACAGCGTTAATTACAACCACCTTTATATTTCATATTCTTTCTCTTGGAAAAGAAGATTGCATTTTTAATAGAGATGCACAGTAATAACTGACCATTATGTGTGATAATAAGCCAGCAGGCACTGAAATAATAGAACTGCTGTAGGTTGAGCCACATGACAGACATAAAGCTGTCTTTGTTGGCCGTGTGTGTGTGTGTGTGTGTGTGTGTGTGTGTGTGTGTGTGTGTGTGTGTGTGTGTGTGTGTGTGTGTGTGTTTCCACTTTTCTTTTTTGCTGCTTATCTTTAGTGAATAAGTGGATGATAAGAGAGAGAGAGATAAACAGATCACTAGAGTAAAACGGCAGCTGGTATCACGCCAGGCGTATTACACACCCATCAGTCCATCAGACGATACCGTCTCATTGTCATGGTTTGACTTACCTAGGCTTCAAAAGTACTCCAAAAATACACATAATGACACAGTCGCAACTAATTTGGGTTAGTTACCAAAACTTCAACTTTTAGGAAAACATCATGGTTTGGGTTAAAATAAGTAAGGATGGGCATTTCAAGCAGAAATACTGTTCGGAAATCACTCAAAACTATTCAACTATTCGATCCCTAAAAATAAAAAATAAGCATCCCTAGAAACAAATAGTTATATGTAAGTAACATAACGTACTTCCCAGAATTTACTCCACCTGCGTTACGTAAGTTGCATATGTTACGTTATGTACGTAACTTTATGTTATGTAAAAGAAATCCTCATTGACTTTTGCTTTCTCACGCTCTTGAACACTGGTCTCCCAATGTGAAAGTCCTGTGTTTGTTCCATCCAACCAACCCTAACCTCCTCCATGCTCGGACTTCATCACTCTTCATCCTTTGTCATATGACCTCCGTCACATGACCTCTTCGACCCTGGTCATGCATGCATGCACTTTTCACGCCTAGGCGAGACAAAATGTGACACTGACATGGTATCCCCTGGTGGACTGATGGGTTTATTGCACACTGGCTGGCCTGAGAGTCATATCAACAAATCAGAAGAACACTTTTGCGTGCAGTGTGCTTTTGGGTGCAATATGAGTGGCATTAAGCATATGCCTTGAGTATATTTCCATTAGATTTCCCCATTTTCTTCCGCCCCTCCAACCACATCATGCTAAATATCACTGTGTTGTTAATGTATTCAGCTTTGGTTGTTGCCTTGGAGATGCTGTTTGGCTCGGCCCATTTCCCCTGACACAAAATCTCCCCCCTCTATTTCCCGCTCAGTACTGAACTTCAGTGCTGGTTGCATTTCCCTGCATCCTCCGAGCAGTCATGCAGCCAGATTTGATCTATTTCCGATAAAAACTCTCTGTGCTTGCTGTGTCAAGTTACTCTGATGTCACACACGTCTTACTCACTCTTTCGCTAATCTCTAACATGGCAGGAGAAACTTGCCTGAAGGAGAAATAAACTGCACTGATGTGCTTTAGCGGCAGAAGTGTTTTTAACAACTGAAATTAATTAACAGTGAAAACCCCTCGTCAAGTCACAACTTGCAACAAACTGTGCTGTGACATAAACTGGGATATGTCTAGAGTGCTCTATATTTTACTTGTGAATTTGTCAGTGCAAAAGTATTAAGGGCTTACAGCTTGGTTGAGTAAGCTTGCTGTCACTGAGAGAAGAGGGATGGTTGTGCATTCCCTGAGATATTAGAGTTATCCATCCTCTTTCTGTCACTCCATAACGCCACAGTCACAAGCACCCAACAGCCGTATCGGTGCTCAGGGTTAATGCTCACTTCCTCGGGGGTCAAAGGTTATTTCTTTTTCTTTTCAACCTTACGTCAGTTTTCGTTTGCCAAAGCTTCCTGCCTGCTTTGTCCTGAGTATTTACAGTGTGCAGTATCATATCACCCGGTAACAGTTAAGTGTAATTCATTTAAAGTAAATAAATAAATAAACCCCAGTATGACGCTGACAGTCCCTTCAGGGTGTAAAAATGAAAAATGAACCCTCTCCCAGATGGTGCACGGTGTAATTGTGGTTTGATGACTGTTTGTTAGTGTTGGTGATTAAAATGCCAACTTTTTGGACTATCATTAAACTAATCAAAATTCTTATGGGCGTGACTAGAGGCAGACGTTTTACTGTATTTTATCACTGCCAACCATAATCAAACATATTCTGAATGAATACCAGACAGACAAATTACTGTGCAACTCAGTGTTTGATTTTAAACATGTTTGAAGCAGCATACTGCAGACAAACGGATCTTTTAATCAGTATTCACTTTTGTCTTTACAAAGTAAAATCAGCTTAAATGCTCAGCCTTTGCTGTTGCATCTGCTACATATGTACAGAGCTTCTTTCATTTCATTTACAGATTAACAGCTGATTATATAAATGGACACAGTGATTTAAGATGTAAAAGATAAAGTTAGCTGTCACCATTTCAGTCCATTTTTGCAAGATCAAATTTCTTTTGTACTTACTTATATATCTTTTTGCTGCACAAAAGTGATGGCTTGTATTCTTTATAGTTAGGATTTGAAGGTATTATATAATAAGCAGAGTACGCACAAAATTGTCAAAACAAAGAAGGTTGGCCAAACTTGATCCAGGGGCCCCAAATTGAGCTGCTGTATACTAAACAGTCCAATTACTATGTAATATAATACTTAGAAATACATATGACTATGTAGTCAAGCTATATTCTGCATTATGTTAGCTAAACTGGGTGAAATTGTTTTACTTGAGAGATAAAGCTGAATATCAGCTGCATAGTAGTGAGCTGAGAGGCTGTTATAGAAAATGATATGGTGATAATCAAATATTGATTAAACATTACATTTTAAACTTGAGCAGTGAAGCACATCATGCATAAATAATGTGGCTCATAAAAAAGGACAATCGAATAAGACAATTTTGTGGAAAAATGTGAGCGATGGAGAACACCATCTGACAGTAGAGTTCTTCAGAGAAATTACACTACAGAGAAGCAGTGACAGACACTTGGAATCAGACGTGTGAGCAGCAGCAGAGCAGCAAACTGTTTGTGCAGGATTGTTACCCACCACAACCAAAGATCCTGGTATCTTCTCTAATAGACTGCAGATGTGGTAATTTATAACATCCAGAAAAATAAGGGACAAAGAGTGAGAGAGGGGGGGTGGGGGTTGGGGGGCGGAGTTTCTCACTGGAAAGCCAGATAATGAGATGAACAGTTCCAAGGCACTTACACACCATTCCTGTGCCTGCCTGGCTGTCAGTTCTGCATCCCTTATTTTCTGCCATTTTCGTCCCCCTCCTCTTCCTTCTGGTGCGCCTCTTCCGCTCTCTCCTGTGGGAATACTTTTCCGAACGTGCAGACAGGTTTGTGAAGGAGCTGTGGTTGTTGAAGCTGCTTCATGAAAGCTTTGATGACCGGTAATGTGTTCCCCATCATGAAAATGTCATACACACAAGACTGTATATACAAATTGTGTGCATGTGTGTGAAGCAGACAGTAAAAGGAAGCTGTACCTGTTTTTTCCTGCTTATACTGCTCTATCCTTAAAAATGGAGTGCAATTTAAATTTTTAATTTCAATACTGCTCCGCATGTCTACAAAGCTAAAATGATTTGAATTAGCTTCATTTTTCAGTACCTGAAAAACCCTGCCAAACACTGCGTCTGATCTTGCCTTAAAGCCCCACACTGCAACTTTAACAGGCTGCAATTTTTTTTTTGCCTTTTATCTTTTGAACATCAGCAGCCTTTTGTGATGTTGACACTGCAGAATTCAAATAGGTAATTTCAATATTTTTCCAATTAACTGTGTTGCGATATGTGGATAGTAATAACTCATATTCACATTCTCTATTTGCCCAGCTGGGATCTTACCTTACAAACTAAATTCTTTTTTTCGTTCGGTGTCATCAAGGCCAATTTTCAGGGTCTCAGTTTTATTATGCAGTGCAGCGACAGTGTGATGAATGAGAGCCTTCTTCAACCTAGAAATCTAGTATCTACAAACACGATTACAGTATATTCTTACAGGTAGGGTCTCTATTCCATTCACTCTCTCAAATATATGAACATATTTTATCTTCAAATGATATAGAATATGAAAAGATAGAATATTTCATTAACCAAACTCTCTCTTTGCCAATAAAATCCCTCCTCTCTGTTTTGCCACCCTCACTCAAAATATGTTTTTTATCTACGGAAAATTCCCTTTACTGTTTCACCCAAACTTCCCAAGGCTATTACAGAAATATAACAAAGAAGCACAAATACAGACAGCATGAGATGAGGCGCTGGGAGCTGAAGGGGAGGATAGAGCTGAGAGGTGAAGGCAAACCTAGAGACACAGAAGAGGAACTGAGATAATTAAAAGGATCTTGAGAGTGATATAGCCTTTAGCGCTGGGACTTCTTATCCATTTACACACATATAAATGCCCCTCCACACACACACACACACACACACACACACACACACACACACACACACACACACACACACACACACACACACACACACACACACACACACACACACACACACACACACACACACACATCCAAACCACGTATACCTGAAGATGTGTTGTATTTATATTTTTCATTCTACTTTTAAGACATAAATCTGTGTCTCCACCCCGCCCTGAATATTTAATACGAGTAATGCAAAGCACGTCAGGATTCAATTCATTTTCATAACAGCAATCTACTGGCAATTTATCACTACCAAGCATGACAAATATGCTATTACGCCTCTAAAATTATTTTTTGGGGGGTTTAGTATAACATGTTGTGTTTCTCGAGAACAATGCAAGAACACATATTTTAGGTTTTCATGTCAGGTTGAAATATGTGCACAATACTAATGAAACTGTTTCCTCCCTCCCTGCATCATTTCTGCTACAGGGACACACATACACATGACCAATGAACATTTACAGCTCATTTGTCAGATGATTTAGTGTCAGAGTAACTGTTTTTCACAGTTAAGACTGGTAGTTTTTTTTTTTTTATATACTGTGCGTAATAATTGGTCAGGTTCAAATTCAGTAGACCGAATTTACTTTTGTTAGGACAATCTTTTGGCACTGTGGTGCTTTCAGGGTCTTCTAATGATGACAGTACTGCCTGAGATCTCTGAGGTCAGAAGGACGAACAGCTGACTGTTGGCGTCAGTCAAAAAATGGAAGATGAGACAAATAGCACCTGTTATGCCAACGGAAATCTCTGTCTAACCACTTACAGCACAGCCTGCCTGTTTTAGGTTAAAGAGGTTGGGGAAATGCTCACCATGTCAAAATGACAAGAATCATAATTTCTTTGAATTAAAATGCTATTTTAATATTTTTGGTATTATACCAGTGCAATCTGTGGCAAAAGGGAACCAAACTGCCTTGTCATTGACCTATTGGGTCACAAAGCTGTAAAAACATATTCTATTGATTTTTCATTGGAGTCTTATATGTAGGCACAGTAATTGTCTTAATGTAATATTGCATTGTAAAATATAATGTACTGTTGCCAGTAAATGAGGAGTGTCAGTTAAGTCTGCGATCAAATGTTGTTTGTGTTAATAAATGCACAAAGAGACTGAACAGAAAGGCAGCTGAGATGGAGATTTCTGTGAGGAAGCTTTGTTTTCGTGCCGACATGAAATAATGGCGCAGGACATTGATATCTGTGCAAAAGTGACAGGAGTAAAAGCAGCTTTGTAAGCTCTGTGCTTGATGGCTGCACCATTTCCTCGAGCCACATTATGTATAGTAGCCGATGAATGACAGGTGGGCTCTCTTTCCCTAATGCACAAATTGCCTCGGCTACAGACTGCTAATGTGGTTTGCTTTTGACCGTAACTACACAAATATATTAACATTTTCCAGTGTGATAATTCATACCCACGAACATGTTTGTTTCTTTTGTGCCTTGGGCATTGATTGTACTTCAATGCCATTGCATCCAAAATGTCCTTCCAGTCTTATTCAACCATTGTTAGAGAAGAGAGTACCACCTAGATCAAGTCATCTTGGAGTATCTGTTGATAGAGAGACGGTTTGCTGGTGCTATTTGGTAGTTTGAGTATTTCATTGAGCTATAAAGTACATTTTGTCAGATCTCACCATGTATTCGTAAATTTTCACGGTCTGAATGTGTCTCATGGCACAACAGAGTCCGATTTTTTTTTATTATATCTGGCTAGTTTATTGACTGCAAGGAATCCTTCTCCTGGCAGGTTTCGCATCCTTTCATGAAAGATTCACAGGGCGACAAGAAGCACATATTTTTCCAGGCTCCATTCCCTATATGTTATCCCAGTGGCCTCCAAGCAGAGCTGGCTAATTATAGGCTCGCTGAATTCATTTGGTGTGAGTGAAGTAAGCCAGGATTCATAGCTGGACAGATAATTGGATTGATCGGGGTATTCAGAAAAATCTCCCGTCGTCTAATTTGCTGCTGCGGACATTTAAAATGGTGCAATAAGCTCAGAAAACGTGCACGTGTGTGTTTTAGTGTCCTTTTTTCTGTTGGTCAGCAGCATCACTGCTTGTTCATCATAGTTTGTGACACCTGTAAATAAATAGCACACCGGCTAACTCATGGTTCATGAAGAGCTCCAAATCCCTGCTGAGACAGCCATGATGAAAAACAAAGATTCCTGAACACATTGTTTACCCTTTTCTGTTTTATTGCTTGCTGTCATTTTTTTTTCTTCTTATGGGCTTTCACCAAATACGTGTATGTCACATGTGCCATGAGAAATGTCACTCGCTAAAGGTCTTGCACCAAAATGTCGACAGACAATAAAACCCACACATCCGCCCACCACAGACAGACACCCAGCTCTTTCGCCCACTCTTTACTTTTGAGTGAGAATCTTCTCAAGATGTGTGCTTGTGTAATTGACAGCCGGTTCACTAACTGTTTCCCCTCAGTAACAGATGTGGGTTTTTTTGTGGGTTTTTTTACACTAATAGCCATCGGACACCTGCACGTCTTGTCAGTTTTTTTCCTTGAGATTTGTTAACAGTATGTGCGGAGGAGACGGCGAGTGTGATGTAGGAGTGCTGTCAGTCTCATGTCTTGTATCCTCACCGTCACCCGTTCTCTCTCACTCACTCACACAATGTGCCATTTATAAATAGAATATGTTGAAGCCATGCAGGGTTGTTGTTGGCATGCATTTCTTTCAGCATGTGTACCTACAAAAGGAAAAAAAAAAAAAAAAAAAAAAATCTTATCAGGACCAGAGATATTGTATCTGATTAAATTAGAGGTTTGCATGCATTTTTTTCATGCTTTTATTTTTGGAGCACATTTCATTAATATTCACTGTTTTGTCTCATTTTTTCTCCGCTTCTTGGTAGTTGTTCATTTCAAATGCACAGTTCCTGCATGTGTTACAATTTTAATAAGATGTTAGAAAAATAAACTCTAAAGTCTGAAGAATTCATGTGAGATACACTGCACATTGATAACAGGATCGTAAATATTTTTTGTCCGGGCACTCGTATTCCGTCTTCTTTTCTCAGAGTATTTTCTCTCTGGGTTTTTTGCTTGTTTGAGTAGAACTTGGCCTTGAGTCTGCCTCTCTCCACCCTCTCTATCTGCTGCTGCTCTGTTGGCATTGATTATCTCAGACCTGAGCTATCCTATGTGTGCGTGTGTGCGTGTGTGTGTGTGTGTGTGTGTGTGTGTGTGTGTGTGTGTGTGTGTGTGTGTGTGTGTGTGTGTGTGTGTGTGTGTGTGTGTGTGTGTGTGTGTGTGTGTGTGCACCATGGGTGTGTATGTGTTTCACCGTCTCCAGCTCTGCTGCATGCTGAGAAGGCAGATATCTCTAGAGGTTCTGTAATAGAGCGGATACTGTTGCCCGCCTCACATTGCCATGGGGGATGGAGTAAGCGTTGGATAGTGGGGAAGGATGGAGAAGAAATAGGGGAGAGGGCAAAGGATGAGAATATCCACCGTTTACTTGCAGATACGTATGAAATCCTATCTGTTTGATTAGCCCTTTGACTCCACGGTTCACACATTCTCCCAGTTTGAGCTAATTTAATTGTGTTTCTTCAGGAGATAGTATGCAGAATGTACGATGTCGAGCTGAACGGGGTCAGTGGAAGGTTCGCAGCCACTTCAGACTTCATCAGTTTCAACTATATAATATTGAATTAAAGAGGCAGTTGACCCAAATCAGAACAATACAGATGCTCGTGTTCATTGTGATATCTATCTGTGCAGATAGTTGAGGTATTTGGTTTTTTTTAAAACATATTTAAAATGTCCATCTCTGAATACCAGTACAGAAAAATGTTTTGTATATTTAAAATTTTAGTGAAATAATCATTAAACAGTATGATTTTAGAAGGTTCACTTGCTCTAGAAAGATAAGTTGCTCTTGAATTTTGTGTAATTTTTCAATGCTGTGTGTGCCTCAAACTAAATTCTGTTTTCCTCCGTTTCCCTGGGGTAGTAGAATAAATCATCAGTCAGATATCTCTGAACCTGAGATCCAGTAAAGTTAAATAAGTAACTTTTTGTCATTTTAGGGACCTTCCATTTCATGAAAAAGAAAATGCAAAACTAGGCAGGGGTGGTTATTGATGTCAGAGAAATGTCCTTTTTGCACTACTTTGTTTACAATGTTTGCAAGTTACTGAAAATTATTTGTTAATTACCATTACCAGTTTCTTCTTCCAATAGAAATGGAATTACTTTACCGGGTGCTACATACAAAAAGCAATTAGTTGCATGTGAATGTAACTTTTGTGTTACTTTCAAATAGTACACAAATAGCTATATTATTTTAGTGTTGCCTGCCTGCTTTCTCTCGATGGTTTTCTGCTGGTCTCTTGTCTGGTTCGCTTTCAGAGGGGATGGTGGACCATCCCGACAGGTTGGTCCTCTGCAAACCTCACTGTTGGAGGAGGGAGGGGGCCTTGGCCTTTGGCCTCCTGTTGTTCTCACCATGACTTGCATGCAGTTCTCCTGAGGCACTCTATATCTGCCAACGCTTGGGCCTTTTGTCATCCTTGCCTGTGTCTACTAACTCCCTATATGAATTGAGAACAGGCACATAATAGTAATAGATAGAAATGCTTCCACTGTCAGTATGTACTGTATGTATAGTAAAGAACAGAAGCACTGCTCGATGACTCCGATACCAAATTGCTTCTGGGAGGCAGAAGTGAAAGAAGCTTCACACTCTCATGCACACACAGCGGGGAATGTGCTGTACATTGTTTATAGTATACACCGTCTGCCATGTTTAATAGCCCACCCTGCCAACTCCTATTTGGTTTCTGAACAGAACGACAAGCTCACAAACACCAGGACTTTAACAGCCCCTGCATGTTAGACTTTATGCTTCAGTGGATGCCATTAAACATGGGCTACCTTCAGCAGACACCTGCTGGGTCTAATCAAGGGTTTCATTCCCAGTGAAGCTCACTGTTCCTTGCCTTGTAAATTACTGTAAGACTACCATAAAGGTATGTTGACCTCACACTTTTCATTCAAACCCCCAAGCAGTTGCATAGCCATATCAAGCAGAGCGGAAGAAAACTGTGCATCCAACAACAAACCAATTAATTTGGACACATGCTGCCATATGAGACAGTAAATGGAAATTAAGAAAATAAAAGTCAACCACAGCGAGACGAGAAACCTCGGCACGATGTGGAACTCGGTGGTTTGTTGTGTGGGAGTGTGCGACTAAAGCATAAATGACATTTAACATTGACTTTGACCCAACGGTGATTCTCTCCTCTATGTGTCGTTTTTCTCCCTGCAGCCAGCACAGACACATAAAAGAAATGTTCTCTTCGCAGACTGTGAAGGACATCACTTCATTTGAGTCCACAATGCCAACAATGTCTTCCCAGAAAAGGTTATCCCTATCCCTAACTGCTCTCTTTCTCATTTCTTTCTATTTGGATCCAGACAGTGCTGAGTCTACTAAGAAGGAGACAGCTGGAGGGATTACAGAGAGCTAATTATAAGATATCTCTCTATAATTGCAGCGGATTACGCTATTATTCATACAAAGCTTAGCTGCATAAAATGCTTTAACCACCATCACATTACGTAGCATATACTGCTATGTATTATTCACTATTTATACAGCTGAAACTAAATACCGCATTTTAGTTCAAATAGCCTCTGTAAGGGTAAAGAATAACCTAACCTTATTACCCTATTATGGCTATTTTCTCAGTCTGTAACACATCACTGATGACTCAATTAAGCCCATGCATTGAGGGTATTGTTGGACAGAAATGAGGAAATGGCATGGTCCATTCAGGTAGCAGATCAATCAGTGAAAATAATTCTAGGAGGGCTGCATGATTTGACTTCTGGCCTTAAAATGACAAAAGACACTGGCAGTGGAGGAAAACCATTGGAGCAAACACCAGAGCTTCACTGGTCTGAACAAGACATCCTGTTTTCTCCTCCCCCACCCTGCATGGATGTAATGATATTAGAGTTGCATATAAAGCTGTAAGTAAATTACTATTTTGATAGGTAATCCTGGAAATCAGCTTTCTCCTCTTTGTTAATTAGCATTAAAAAGCACTTAAACACTGAAAAATGACAGAGGTTGACCAGATCAATGGTTAACAGCACAAGACAAATTGCAGCTGGTAGGTTTTATCGTGAAGTCACATTTGAATTTAGTCCAATGATTTTACTTTTACGTCATACTGAATCCAGATGTGATTTTGTGTTGATGATCTATGAGCCTCACAACTGCCACATGAGAGTGTAAAAGATACCCCCGTGCTGAGTTACACAAGACGTATGTCGAATAATTGTTCAAGCTCCAGTTCTAGTACAACTGTGAGGACATCATGATCGAACAATCAAGCTATAAACATTTGTGATGTGATAGCGCATGTACACTGTACACAGTTTCAAGTGTGTCGTGGTCATGGAGGTACATAAAAATGAACTTCGTCTCTGGGTCTAATAAATTAAGCCAATGTGGAAGAACTGCAATACTTCTGAGGGCCACTAGGGGCTGGCTCGATTCAACTTCCGTTCAAAAAGCATCTACTTTTCTCATGCTATACTAAATCCACACATTTTTTTTACAAGTCTTTATGGTGTAATTTGCGAAATTCATTCCTTCTGATCAATGTTCTGGTGGTCCTTCTTAAAATATATCTATAATAAATAAGATTTTAGGCCTCAAAGACAAATGTTTGGGAGTGTACCTGGTTTGATTGACAGGCCTGTGGTGCAGTCAGGTGATGCTTTGGGTGGGCGGGTCATATGGCCCTTGCTTTCTCAGTCGGGTCCACCCCTCACTCGTCCAAATACAGTCACTGCTGGCTCCAAAATAAAAACAAGATGGTGACGGCCAAAATACCAGGCTGAAGGCCTCAAGCTGGCAGTTCACAAACCAATAGGTGATGTTGTGGTGATTCACCGTTTGATCCGGGTAATTTAAAGTATTTTGGACAATGTATTGCTGTTTTAGGGTAAAGGGTAGGGTAAGAAAACAGATAGTTGGTGACACCATATTAAAAATTGGTATTGGCCCAACATGCAGATTTGTGGGTCAAAACTTTCTGACCTGTGAATCTGCAGGCGGCTGACTTCACCAGATTGAAATCTGTCATTTGTGTGGGCTTCAGTGGATGTGAATGAGATGCAAAGAGAATATTTACAGAGCATGGTGTAAGTATTTGCATGCCCCTCCATCCATCTGCACCTCTATGCTGCCAGGAGGACAGTATGTTGTTTATCAACCTGGCAGATTTTTTTTAAAATAATCTATTTAGCAGTATGTTCCCTTCGCTCCCACCTACCTCCTGCCCATCAGAGCAGCTGTCTATGTGCACATGGTGCAGCAAGCCAACCTTAACGTTTTCTTTGCACTGCTGTTAAAACCAATTAGATTTACAGCAAAGGAATCACCTGATTAAAAAGCTGCTCAGACCTCCACGCTCTTCCTTTCCCTCTGGTGTGTGTATTCGTGTGTGCATCTGTGTTTGTGCGCCACCAAGGGTAATGTTAAGAGCCGATCAGGTGGGGATGTGACATACTTTCTGCTTGTGCGAGTGCCTGTCTGTTTGCTAATCCATATGGGCACAGCACTAATTAAATCCAGCGGCTCAGCCATTCACACCACTGACTGCTTGGCACTGAGCAAAAAAATCTGTTGGTGTTCTGTCAGGTAAAATGACAAAACAAGCCGGGAGAGTTTATGTGTGTGTGTGTGTTCATGTCAGCGAGGGAGAAGGGGGTGTGATTGGGGGGCTGTAAAATGAGTTTGTTTGTGCGCAAGAGCCAGTGGGAGAGAGATGGTCTGAAGAGACAGAAATATTAATTCCAGTCTTGTGTTTGAAGATGGGACAGTCAGATTGTTGCCCGCTGATATAGATATCCGTGTAAGAGGCGAGCTTTTGTCAGCAGGGTTAATAGCAGCGGGGACACCGTGTCACGTGAGGCCTCCTCGCTGAGCCAACCCCTCTCTGAGACAGACTGGCAGGCTGCTCGTCTCTCCAGAAGTGGGTGCCTCACTCAGCAATTTCCAGACCTTATCAAATCTAAACAGTATAAATGTGTGCCTTCCCTCTCCCCTGATCCCATCACTCCCCAAACCCTCTTTCCTGCCCCTGCCATCTCCCCAGTCCAAACTTATTATTAAGTGAAAGGGGTTTGGGCCCAAGATTTATTCTCTGGAAATCAAAATGAATGGGATGGGAGTTGTTTAGTAGGAAATGTTGTTTTACATTCTGTGTGTGAGCAGATGTTTATGAGTAAGGGCACTTGTGTGCAGGGATTTTATAATTGTCTTCTTGATGTGTCTTTTGCCAGTAATTTCACAGCAAATGTGTTCGTGTTCTTTATGCGTTGTGTGACGGGATGCTTGATTGGCCTGTGCTGCTCGGGGGGGCTAATGTGTTGGTTTATTGGTGTTGTGTTAACAGGATAAAGATTTATGCGGGGGCAGACCAGCATGTGTTCTGTGGTCCACACAACAGATAGATAAATAAATGGAAATTGGGTCCATTTGTCACTGTCCGGGCTTGCCTGGGATGCCGAGTACCTGTGGAGAGCTGAGCCCAGCAGAGATGTGACAGTTTGTCCCCGTCAGTCCCTTATCGAGTCGTCTATCACACTTGTCCCTGCGAGCCGGCTGCAGCCCCCCTGCACGCACTACCACCGGCTCACTCCTCCACCAAAGGAGGGAGCAACAGGAAGAGCCTCGGCTCTGTTTGACTTCCTGCTGTTTGTGCTCACACCTTTTGAGAAAACTTATCAGTGGCTGAATTTGTTGCAGTAATGAAGAGCTACATGAAGCTTGGAAACCACATCTTGAAAGAGATGAGAAGAGCCCGCAAGATCAAGGCACATATTCTCCATTGAGGTGGAAATGATTTGCTCTCTTTTATCCGTGCACGCTACTCAACAGATTTTCATTTTCTTTTTAATCAAAAGTTAAGTTTATAACTCAAGAGTATTTTATTGATAAAATAAAAATGGATCAGCAGAGTGCGAAGATTTTCTCTTGTGATATGCATTTCAGCCTCTAAAATGATACGATTTCTTCAGTCAGAAATATTGTAGATATGCTGAGATGCACAAACTAAAGGGAGGTGAACTAGTAAACCTTTATTTGAGAAAATGCAGTAGTACTTTGTGTCTCAGAATGCCTTAATTGTTTACTTGTTCAATAGTAAACCCACACCTAGATCTTTCCATATGCTTAACAAAGTGTTTTGAATAGCCAAAGCATAACAATAAACTTCAGGATCCTCTCCAGACATTTATTAAGACATACAAAATACTCTGATTTAAACAATGATATATATGGTATGTTTTTTCCACAGAAAACTTATATTATCTTGTTAAAACGTCTTAAAATAACATCTACTCCTTCTCACTCATTAAAAATTCCAGAATCTGTGAATATGCAAATATTTGTTTGTGTTAGTGCACTGGAGGTTTCAAGTTTCCACTTGACAGTTAGGCAAGTTTAATATTGGAACCAGTTCAGCTTCCAAACTATTTGTGATGTCACAAATCTTGCTCATAGGCCTGACCCTTAAAACCAGATTTTCAATAAGAAAAGTTTTCCCCTTCAGCAGATAAATGTGAAAACAGCCTTCCAGTTTCAAACTCTGCACATACATCATTATGCTCAGTGAAACTCAAATGTTTTACTGTAGTAACAAGAAAAAAACATTTTTGAGTGAAGGGGGACTTTAAAGACATGAATACTTTGCAAAATGTTGTTAGTGAATGTATTTGCAACCTGGTTACTTAAACTTTTCCTCATTGGGTTGATAAAAATCCTTATCCAGATGGCATTATGTTTCCAACAAAACATATTTGCTGCAAATTAGTAGCATCTAAACATCATTTGTAGGAGATAGGATAGTTTATTAAAATTAATTTCCTCAGAGTACAAGTTATGGCATTAAATTGTAAAAAAAAAAAAAAAAAAAATCTTCTTGTGCTCAGTAAGTGCTGAGTTTAGCAGAAGCAACAGCAGTTTTTTTGGAACACAGAAGAAGTGGGTAATTACCATGGTTAATGACAGCTTTCATGGCTACATGGACAAAGAAAAGTCAAACCTCAGCAGTATAAAACCCAATAAAACAAAAAAAAAGCGCCGCAGCATCGGCCCCTTATCATTGGTTTTAAATATTATTAATCAGAATTATCAAAATTAGAATCTCACAAATGACAAATATGTGTCAGCTGTCTTGCCAAAGAATGTAAATTGTGAACTTTTAGGGTTATATATTTGAAATATCAAACCCGGCATTATGAACTAAGTAGAATCTGCTTTCACTGTTGTGTTCAGCCAGCAGTTTTTCTATTCATTTTTTTTCTGAGAGAGAGAGACGTTGAGACAGAGACAGACATGAAGCCACAGTGCAGTTGTGTGGTTTACTCTGGTATTCTGCTGACATGGGATCCATTAGGAGGGTTTGGGGGAAGGTGGGGGTGGAGAATGCACAACAGGACTGGTAGAGAGAGAGAGAGAAAGAGAAAAAAAGAGGCAAGCTCGGGCCTAAAAATCAGTGAGGGAAATCTAGCCTTTGCTGAAAGACTTTATGCAGCAGGTTTTGAAGTATAGCAGAGAAGAAAAAAGAAGATGGGGAGGAGCGAAGGCCTTGAGAGATGGTGAGATGGCTTAGAGGAAACAAAGGAGATGAGAGTAAGCAAGAGATTGAAGTTGGAAGACAGGAAAACACAAGGGGGAATGAAAAGCGATGAGGGTGTAGAGCACATGCAGAATGAGACGGAGAGACTAGGGGTTGGTGGGTGGCTGATTCAGCTGCCTTTGCAGTGGCAGAGAAACAAAACTGCGTGGTGGAACCTGTGCAAAAATGGCACACACCCCATCTGAGGGCATTGTCACTGCAACACATACAGGTGTGCACTTGCCTTAACCAAAATTGTTAATGACGCACACTATTGACCTCGTCTTGGCCTGCTAATTTGCTCCCATCCAGTCAGATGAGTCACTTAATGATAACGAGGACTGAGTCAGGATAGGTGCATATGTTTCAACAGAGCTTACTCATGGAATACTTCATACTAATGATAAGGCAGGGTGTCTGCAAGCACACACACACACACACACACACACACACACACACACACACACACACACACACACACACACACACACACACACACACACACACACACACACTTTTAGTGATCTTTCCTGTGGTGGCCAAATGATACCCTCCTTCCCTGTCATCACTGCAGTCTCGCACGCCAACCAATGGGAGTGTCACAAGTCGCGGAGACTGGAAACACCTGGAGGCAAGCATCATCCAGCAGTCAGTCATATTTATGTGGAATCAAACATTTGCAGATGAATGTTTGTAGCTACGGGGCTGCAGCAGTGTTTGCGATAGGGATTTACAGAATAGCACAGAAGGGGGGGGGGGGGTGACAGAAGATGACAGGGCACTGGATTGGCTGTATTTTCCAATGTACTTCATGTAATTATAGACGCCTCTCTCTGGGATGTACTTCTCTCACTTTGCTCACTTTCCTCAGAACATTTTCACATGCAAATGTCCACCTTTCCCCAATTGTGCTTCTGACCACAACATCAAACGGAATGAGCTATCAGAGACAAGACGGGGCGAAGCATCTAATATAATTTTTTTGCGTATAATCACGTTTTTTTTTTTTTTTTCTTCCTCTCTCTCTTACCCTTTGCATATAATTTTGGGCTCTCTGCTTTTCCCTCCCCCACGCCTTACCCGTGGACTCCGCTCGTCAGAAAGACAAATTACCCAGTGGGCTGCTCTTTTAGCTGTGCTTTCTGTACAATAATCAATTTGAGGACGAGAGAAAAGAGAAGGCTAGAAAAACGTGAAATTATTCATCAGGGTCTCTCAGTAGCGGGTTTGTAGAGGTGCGGGGGATGGTAGAGGCTACCTTGTCCTCCATGAGAGATAATTAGGGAGAAGACCAAAAAGCAGAAATGAGGGGAAGGACTACAGGCCCGCAGTGAGAGGGGAAAGGAAAAAAAAAAAACTAGAGACTGAGATGGAGAGGAGTAGGTGCAGAGTTTGGGGATTGTAGCTACTTGGAGAGCAGTTTGTTGTTATATTTGGAAATCTGAAGATGGTGTTTAGTTTGTTGTCCCAGCAACAGACAGATACACAAGAGAGGATGGAGAATAGACAGCTGGGGCTGGTGACGAGTGAAGAGGAAGTGCAGTGAGGAGGAGGAAGAGCTTTGAGCCGAGCACGAGTGTGAGCTTCAGTTAAACTGCTCGGGAGAAAAGAAGAAAAGCGCGAGCGGAGGAAAAAACGAGCCCCGGCTCTGCCTTGTGACGAGTGTTTATTCAGAGTCCTCTTGTTTCGTACCAATTAAGGGGGCTGGAGACTGCTTGGGCGCAGCCCTCCATGGTCTTCCTCCCTCCTCTGCTCAATCTGTCTTCACTCTCTTCTCTTCCTCTGCAGTCTTTGCTCTGTCTGCAATTTGGGATCATTTAAATAACCCGTCATGGATGTTTGACATTCATTTGATGACATTTTAAAATGCATTTAATATACATTTCTTCATTTATTATCACTTTCACTGTATTTCGGTATCCTTAATGTGTTTGTCTTGTGTTAATCACTTGTAATATCTAGAATAGACCTGCATTTGCCCTGTTCTTATCTGTACCCTTCCCTCGGCTGCTGCAATGACCCAATTTCCCAAGAGGGATCATTAAAGTTTCATCTTTCACCCCTCATTCATTCCTCTTCCCATTCATTCCTCCCTGGTGCAGCTCAGTCCAAACCAAACAAGCATGTCGTTTTACCAGTTTTCTGTTCCCGTCCCTCCTCTAAATCACCGCTCTTTAGCCTCTCCATGACTTGAAGGGCTTGTAAGTGCCAAAGACTACTGTTCCTAGGCTATATTGTAAGGCGAAACATTGCACGTGTTGCATTAATGTCATTTTATATGATCATTTCTGAAACCATGCTGAAGTTCATGGTGAGTAGGTATATTTTTTTTTTCTAAGCCGTCTTGGATAATTGTAAATGATTGAGAATTAGAAAGAAAAAGATGGAAGAAGCTTTCAAACCATGACTGATGCACTGACTAAATGTAATACAGTGGAGTGCTCACCGCATCATCCCTCCTCCACACCTTATTATCAATATCGAACACCTGACACGATGCGCTAAATGGCTCCAAATCAGCCAATCATTCAATTTTTCTTGTTACCTCTCTGCTGCATCTCTTCACATATCCATCAGTTGTGTGGAAATTACTCTGTGTATGCTTCAGTGTGGTGTCAAATGCAGCCCCGGTGCACGCCTTCATGTCATCTGATTCCACTATCTTCACCTGCATTGTCAGCATCTTTCCCTGTCACGAAAATGTAATTTTCCTCTGCTTGAATGAAAGCATTGTTGTGTTATAGTTGTGCATCTCACTGCAGAATGTATATCTCTCTATCAGCGTAATATGCCTCGGAATATAATGTCTGAAATATTTGTGTGAAAACAAGCAATGATTCTGTCTGCTATCTTTGCCTGATTTACTGTATGTTGTCCTTTTTTTTTTTTTTTTTTTAAGTCATACTGGGGAGTGCTATATATTTGCCCATGGCCCCTTTTCTCTCTTGGGCCCTCAGTTGTCTCTCAGATTGATGACAAAGGAAAGACTAGGGCACCTCCGGGTACATTAGGATGCAGAATGTAGCGGGAAGTACAAGCGTGTGCGCCGCGTGTGCTTTCGTTAACACATAACTTTACGTATTTTGGCACCTGCCTCCCCATAAAGCAGTCAAATCCAGCGCTGCATTCACTGTACCTCTTTGTCTCTTTGTTTCTGTATCTCCCACCCGTGCTCCTACTGTACGTCTTTGTCTTGCTCACTTTTCTCTTTGTTATAATACATTTCCCTCCCCACCGCCAACTCCTTCCTGATCCTCCTCCTCCTCCTCCTCTCACATCGCCTCTCTTTGTGACCTGGGTGCACTCCTCCCTTGGAGCATCTCTCCTGGGTTTTTGCACTTTATTATTTCCATCTCTGCCCACTTTGTCTTCTTTCACAAACAAAGGCCAGGTAGGAATTAGGGTAGACACTCATTTAAACAAAGAGTAGCCCACTAAGCGCCGGATTTATGCTCTGTGTGTAATTGCACGTGCCCTGGAGTTTGCCCCTCTTCTCTTTTTGTGTACAGTTCATGAAAGGTGCTTGTTTAGAGCTCAGCCTAGCCCAAGGATATTTTCCCAAACACCACTGCTCAGGTCACACTGCTCAAACAAAGGTTTCCATGGGCCAACGTACTGGAATACATTTGTCTCAAGGTCTGGCTACTGTCTGGTTTCTAGTTCTTTTGTTTTGCCAAACAAAAGCCTCTCTCACCAATATCTCTCCTTCAGGGGGAATTCATTCGCCCTATTAGTGGAAAAATCTAGAAATGTGTTTTTTGTCTCTGCAAAATAACAAATTTAAATTAATTGACATACTCACACACACATACTTACACGCCTCTCTCCACTAACCATATTTTATCTACTAGTTAATGTTCCCAATTACTCTGTCAAACACTGCCAACGTTTTGCAGCGTGGCACGCTTATTGAAATGGTAATGCAACCATCTCAAAGTGAAAGTCTTTCATTCACTGGCTTCTAAGTGGATTTATTCATGACAATTTACTCTTCTCATGCAGGATTACACTAATGAGAGGGTTAAAGGGTGGTGTGTGTGTGGCTTCTCTGCTTTCATGCAGGGACTCTTGCCCTGGAGAAAAAAAAGGGCCACGTTTCCACTGCCTCCAGCTCTCCATTATTTAGAAGAAGAGGACTTGATTTGGTTTTGTACCATTCCCATTCTTATTGGGACCCACTTCCTGCTATCTAAAGGATTCAGATGTCCTGCTATTGCTGTCACAATTACCAGTGACATCGTCATTTATTTTCATTGTATTTTTCTTTCTGTCTCACTTGCTTCCCACTTGGAACAGGCCGTAAAAGTAATAAAGCAATGCTTGTGTGCCACGGGACCAGAGTCTGAACCATCTGCTGGCAGGAGGTCAGGTCCCCACGGGGAGGTGTTGTTCATACAGATCTCAAGTCTATAGGTCATTGTGCTTGGAGTTCAACAATCCCCAGGTTTTGTCCGAGGCTCTATTGCCATTTCAACCTGCTGCTGTCAACACCCTGTCATACACCTCTCTGTGTCCCCTTTCCTGTCGCTCATTAGTGTCATCCACCCAGCATTCCCTCTTGTTTGCTGGTCCACCTCCTGTTAACACTCGGCCAGGAGGAATTCCAGTTGTTTGGAATAATTAATTCACACTTTCTTGGAGGACTGGGAATTGTGGTCAGTTTCCAATTTTGTATGTAGCTGCAGGTGTTTCAAGGAAAAGGACACACCAAAGTAGTTATAAAGATTTATAGCATCAGGTTTAAAATCTCTTTGTCCACAAAGTGTAGGCTGTATACATGTGTATATATATATATATATTTATTTGAGCTTCAAAAATAACCAATCATACAAGGCTTGTAGCATCAGACACCTGAAGGAGCACTTCCTCCTTGTAAATATAAGACTCCACACAAAACATAAAGGACCTGCTTCCTTTAGTCAACTTTAATTTGCAAAGAGAACATTGCCTCTCCCTACAATTATTGTGTGTCCTGAGGAAGAAAAACACTTCCCTGAAAGCATTTGCACTTATTAAATGGACCAAGCTTCCACTCTGAGTCTGATTCAACCTCCATTCATTTATGTTTTGCTTAATAGAAGCTTGATTTAATTAAATAATGAACCTTGACAAAATTAATTAGAAAATATACTTAATCATTAAAATCCCCCAACAAGCTCATCACTATTGTGTGGATTCGATTGATGCCAGAGAAAATAAATTAAACATAACTAATGGAAAGATAGATCTACTATTTTTTAATTTACTTTTCTCTTAATTGCAAAGTAATCCAATTTAAGGAAAGGGCACCACATTGAACAAAAAGAAACCCTGTGGGCCGACTCCAACAGTCCAGTGACATCAGTGTAGGCAGTGATTGCCCATGTAGCACGGAAGCTTGTCATTGTTACCGGAATGTATAATCACCCGCTCTCCCCCTTTATAACCAACTAGATAAATTATTGTGGCAACTACTGAGTTATACATACACAGTGGAACACTTGAATAAAACCCCACAGATAGAAAACTTTACAAACCAGTGAGGTTGCACCTGCAGCCCAGGGAAATAAATCACATATTTATGAAGTTATGGTTGCTTGGAACAAAATGATATATTCACGTCTAAGGACATAAATATTTTCTGGTAATGACAACCACACGTTGCATAATGAGAAGGTCAAATTAGAGCAAGTTAGTTAGTTGTTATTTATTGTAAACAAATGGAAGAAAATTATATGTGGTATCCAGGAGAGATTCAGTAGTTAACTTCACCGATATGGACAAGTAATTTTCAAACTCAAGCTTCTCTGGTCGCTGTACTGTTTACCTTAGACTCTATGGTCAATATGTAGCAGGGGAGTCCTGTGAAGCTTTATAATTTGGTCTAAAGACGGAATTCCATGTACTGAATTATTTTTATGTCTCTGCAACAGCTGTGGCCAGAGACAAGTTTTCAGGTTGTTCATCCATCTGTCCCATTTTTATGAACGAGACACCTCAGAAACACCTTGAGGAAATGACTTCAAATGTGACTCAAGCGTTCACTTGGACTCAAGGATGAACTGATTAGAGTTTGGTGGTCAAAGGTCACGTAACGTGTTTGTGGCCATAACTCCAGAAATTGTACACTGATAATTCTCAAATGTTGCAGAAATGGTGAATAGAATTTAAATCTAATCACTTATCATTTATATCCAAAAAGGTCAAAGGTCAACTGCACTGTGACATCAAAATGTTCTGCAAAAAACACTTTTACAGACATTATTCAGCACCATAACAGAACAGGAGGAACAGAAGAGGACCTTGTGACCATATTTCATACCTATATTTGAAGCATTGTCTACTGCAATGGCTACAACTTTATTGGCCAAATTTTCTTCAAAGTCTTCACCACATGTATGATATGAGTCTGGACGAACACAGTAAATTAACAAAAGTTGTGTGTGTAAATATTTTCAGAAAACAAGAAAAAAAAGTCATAAACAGACAAGCAACTGTACAGTTTGTCTGTTCCCTTAACATGTGTAGTCTTTTTTTCCTGCATCATGTTGCTGCTCAGACTGCGGATCAAATAGATTCAGCTTTTGAAAATACTAGTTTATTAATTGTTTTGGTTTATTATAAGAAAGAGACTGTTTTGGCGCAACAAGAGGAACTCTGAGTCAACCCCTTTTGTGTAATTGACAATTTTCCGAACCCTATCAGAGCTGCTCGGCCTCTGTTTTACCGAGCTCCTCAGCCACCTCACTAATTCCCCCTAATCTGCTTCATGCTCGTCTGTCTTTTCATATCTGCCCTCTCCTTACTCTCAGCGGTGCTTTCTCTCTTACATGGGGAGAGGAGCTTAAAATGGAGGTTATACAATCCTTTTAGCTGGTTTTAATATCTGCCCCTCAGGAGTGATGTGTTCTGCACGTACATCAACCGGATTAGTGTATCAGAACTTCCGAGAATTGATGAACCATCCTCACACACACACACACACACACACACACACACACACACACACACACACACACACACACACACACACACACACACACACACACACACACACACACACACACACACACACACACACACACACACACACACAAGCTGACACAGCACCATGGTACACATAAAACTCATTATTTACTTACTAAAATAAATACATAATGGAGTCTGTGAAGCGATGGCCATTCAGTTTTAGGCCTGACAGGATGCCATTCACTGAATCTGAGAGGGTAAGAGTTAAAAGATCAGAACAAATATTATAACTGGGAGCTTTATCTTAGTAAGTGAGCCACTATGTTGAGTTAATTGGCTCACCAACATAAGATAGATTTATGGCCCGCATGCAAAAAAATTCTTTGCCCTGGGACTTCTTTGAGTAATGATTCTTATGCAGTAAATGAAATTCAAATAGGGGAGCTTGGGGAGGACGGGCAAGGAATTTTTGTTGCCTTTATAAGCAGTGGGCGCTGTCTTCTGGATGCTAGTGTGTATTTTACAAATCTCAGGTGGCATAGTTATGAGACTGAGCTAATGCTTGTATGCTAATTTGTATGTGTGGGACCTTCATTTTTTTCTTTTTTTTTTCTTTATTGGATTTGCTTGGATGCAGTTCACATTATGTTATTGGCTTCGGTCGGCGCTTCTAAAAAGGGGGTACGGAGGCCCACTGGACCTCCTGTATGAATGTTTGTGTCTGCCTCTTTATTCAACTTATCTGACCAACTATTATACATGAGCTGCACATATTGGTTTTTCTGTGGAGCAGCTGTTTCTCCTGCAGCTTTCTGTCTCTCTAGACAACAGTTCGGGGTGGAGGAGGGTGGAGAAGGAGGAGGGTGGTGGTGGTGGTGGATAGATGCAGAGAGGTAGGGGGGTAGGCAGAGGTCAGGAGATAGATTGTGAGAAAAGTCAAAGATTTCATATCTGCTGGGATTGAGTGATAGCTGTATTTTTAAGGTTAGCTTTGAGTATTTTTTTGTATTTTTTTTTGTATATATATATTTCCAAGTCAGTGCTCTGGGATATTTTTGTCAAAGAAGACTGGTTTGGATTTGAGCTGAAATGAATGTTGTGAAGCACTGGGAGACATTAAGACTTCAGGACACTGTAATAGATGCCAGTACTTATTTTTACTTATTACTAGTTACGCTTGGAATAATGTGTTTTAGTGCAGTCTACGTCTAGAGTGCCACGAAACGCAGAACAAACCATAATTCCAGCTTCTGCCTCAGTCTCGCTTCCATTTTAGTATTTACATATTACAGACATGGTCTGATGAAATACAAGAAAAAGTAGTCACACTGTACCTACAAATGCTAGAATACGAGATGAATACAAACACTATTAAAAGTCATTTTTAGAGATAAAGTCGATGCTTTGCCTAATTTTTTTCATTTTGAACTTGATTTCCAAGACAGCTTTTGCTCTCATTTGTTGTAACCATAACTATATAACTTGAATAAGTAACTGATTTAATGAATGTATTTATAAACAATGTATAATGTTCCATTGGATTAATGCTTAAATAGAGAGTCTGTCATTAATTATTTTGCATTTAACTGGTAATTTGATACAATTTAATAACCTTTGAACTGCTGGCAACGTGACCGCCATCTTTAATGTGTTGTCGATATTTTAATTCCATTTTGAAATTCTGTTTTGGTCAAACCAAAACCAACAGATTCTCAAAAGAAAGTCACTTTCTCATAGCTAATAAACAGAACAGTCCTGGTTCTAACTCGCCTTAAAACCACAACTTGTTGTATGTATGTTTCAGTTTTTGTACAGAATAAATGGCATGTTATACTAATAGGTCTGATTTAACAGTGCTGGAAAGCAATTCCTTACTTTTTTTTAATTTTTTATCTTTGAATGGAGCCAGGCTTGCAGTTTCCCTCTGTTTACAGTCTTTATGCTAAGCTAACTGTTTGCTGGCTGAATAGCTTCATATTTAACATATAGATGTTTTTCTCATCTAACTCTCGGCATGAAAGCAAATATAGGTTTCCTGGAATTTCCACTATTCACCTAATAGCAAAGACACAACCATATAAAACATTTTCTGACATAAGAGACCATTTTGACAATCGAGGAATGTATTAATTTAATTACTTAAAGTAAGGGTTGGTGTCTGTCCATTTTCTCAGAAAAGAAAGCATAACATTTTTGGCGGCTAATTATGCTCATCAAGCTCCCACTCAATTGTAAAAATATTTCTTAATATTTAATGTCTTGAGTCAACAGTGACATCGATGCCATGGCATGTTCCCCTGCTTTCATTTGTCTTCTACTTCTATGAAACTATAATTTACATCTCAAACTAATGATGCACAAACACCAAATTATTCTCATTCATTCTTCAGAAAACAAAGACTCTTAACAGGCAGCTTTTACTGTGTTCCTCCACTATAATATAAGTTGGAAGCAGAAGCCTCCACAGCTGTTGCCCTGCTTTGGACAGATCTGATATTAAACCATGAATGCCTTACAGTGACACTGATCTTGACTTTGGGACATTAAAGTGATTTCTGTACTAAAATAGCTGTACAGCTGAATCTGCTGTGTGACAACTTTGAATGCAAAACGGAGCACCAAAGCAGGCTAAGTCAAAACTGCCATTTCTCTGATAGTCCCGTGCGGTGATGCAGTGTGATAAGGTCATTGTGTGTGCCCCCATCCCTCCCGATATGGGGTTTGATTGTGTTCTTTTTTGGTCCAGTTGGACTCTGCGGAGAGGATTATTGGAGCTCGGCTGCAGCAGGCCTTTCAAGCTGTGGCTCAGGCTCCAGAGGACTAACAACAAGTCAGACACTGTCAGATCCAGACTAGTGAGGCCAAGGGCTGATGCTTTGAAGTGGGCTATGAGATTCTCATCTGGAGAGATCAGATGGAGGGAGAAAAGACGACAGCAGAGAGGTGCAAAGCTCCAGTTAAATAGGCAGGCTGGATTTGACTTCAGAAGCTGTGGAGGTGGGTTTCACTGAATCCAGAGTCTGAATGCTATGAATGGCTTCAAAAACCTGTGAAATCCGCATGTGTGCAACTTGTGTGAAATAAACAAGTCTAATTTGAGAATGACCAGAGAGACGTGATAATGTACAAAGCCTTAAAATGCGCAAGCAAGAAAAAGGGACAAGAAGGAAAAACAGGATTAAAGCAAAGAAGTTTTTGAAGTTTGCACGAACATATACTATAAATATTGATGAATCTGCAATCAAGCATACTGACAAAAAAAAAAAAAAAGGTAAAGAGAGAGGGTTTAATTTGTGGTGATTGTCCACTGTATAATTCTCCAAACGTCCTTCAAATCAGCAGTTTTTCATCAGTCTCCGGTCTATGTAGCCTGCTTTTTGCAAATGCTACTGACTTAAGGGATTTCAGGCTAGACAGTGGTGTCAGCAACATCACTCCCAGGGACTAAATTGTCAGGATGTGTTTACAGATGAAGCAGAAATTATATGAATTGTGTGTGCAGCTATAGATGACAAGAAAAGAGGCTAATGCAAGAGAGCAGGAGGAATTGAAGACTGTCGAGAAACTGGGGAGAAGAAAGGAGTCTAAACATAGTTTCAGTTTTGAGAATCAGAGGACTTACATTTGTGTATGCTTCTATGGTTTTTACTTGGGCATGCATAATTTCCCATTATAAGGTAATAAGCAGATACATTTTCTCTCCTGATAATATAAACAGTCAGTTTTACAAACACATGTTTCTGATTATTTGGATTATTTGTGTACTCGATAGCAGGACGTGCAAAAAGCAACCAACTTTTCCTTGTTCACAAAGACATGCACACTTATGAGAACATTCGTCGCTAACCTTCCCAAGCTCCCTTCGCTTTTAATCCTTATCTCCACTTGCCTTACTTCTTACACTGACTCCAAAGCTTTTACAAAAAAACACAAAAAAATACATCTTTAACAAAGAGCCTTGAGGAAATAGCTTTCAAATCCTAAGGAAACATTTGGATCTCAGAATAGTAAAAGCAGATGTGTAACCTGATTGCTGTTGGAATTAGAAGATAGTATCAGTCAATCAATCAACACACACACACACACACACACACACACACACACACACACACACACACACACACACACACACACACACACACACACACACACTGTACACAGAACTGTGATGGTCTCACTTTCTTCCTGTCTGAAGTAACCTCAACCGTGTTTTTCTGTCCCACGAGGAATGCCTTTTATCATGTGACACGGTGGTGTTGGCGGCAGCGGTGGTGGTGGGGAGTGAGGGAGGGGGGTGGGGGCTGGTGGGGTCGTCAGACAGCTGTTTCCCATCAGCATTCAGTCATCTGCAGTCAGCCAGTCGCAGCCCCTGCTCAGAGGGATCAGAGGGGCAAAGCAGCGGAGTGGAGCTCAAAGACATGCGGGGGCCAAAATGCGTCCAATTAGAAGGTCATCCCAATTTGTTCTCTCGTATCCACGGCGGTCATCAGGCTTCTCGGGCCTGCTTTGCCCAGTGTTACGTACAAATCCGTGTAGCCAGAGGTGAACGGGTTTGCAGCCATCTGGGAGTGATTATGCCTTTTTCCTCATTGTTTCCTGTCTTTTTCACCCCAACCCAGCTCCTCTGAGCTACGCTGTTTCTGCCTGCTCCGCGTTGGCTCGGCTCCCTTGGCTTGTTCAGGTTCTAAGCCCCTCCTGTAATTTAAGACTGGGAATGCTTAGCAGCAGTCACTCATGCACAGGCGCCTACATTAGCACATGTTGTTCACCTCGTCAGGAGCAGAAAGCTGCTCAGCGATATGGAACCAAAGCTTGTTTTCATTATGATGAACCCCATTTCTACTTCATGCAACCCAGTTCCATTTTCTGTCTTGCTGTAATCTTGCAAATAACAGTCTCATACTGCACTATGAAGCTTTGCATGTTAGTGAAGGCTGCTGGAGACAGGAAGGAGAGCTGCCTGTGGCCAACAGAAATCACCCTCTTCTGATGGCCTTCTTGGATTAGATGCAAGTTTTGCTTTGTCTCCAGTTCAGCTTGTGGCTGCAAGAGCTTCTTTTTTTTCTGCTCACAGGCTACTCGTTGTGGAAAGATGATAAATTGCTGTGGTAGTTTTCTGCCTGCTGCTACAGTGCAGACGTCTGGATCCCACCTTTCTGCAGAGCGTTATTGCAGTGTATCTTCTCGTCTTACTGTCGGCCATTAAAAGAACCAACGTCCTCAGCAGCTAGTCTCAACAGACCCTGTTAGAGTGAGAGAGAAACCCCATGAGGGATCCTGGGAGATTGATGAATGATGGCTATAAGATACAAGATAAATAGGAAGTTAACAGTGTATTACTGGGAATGTATTTGAAGCAAGTGATTGTGTGCTGCACTTTAAAAGTGTGCTGGACAGAGCTAGCAAACAACCCTCCATTATGCTGCCATCAAATGGGACTTGGAAGGTTATATTTGCGACATGGGAAGTCAAGTGCGCAATATCCTGCCGTTCAAGTGGTTTAAGTCTCGAGTACACTGTTGCTAGGTGACTAACAATGCAGCGGGTCACGGCCTAGTTTCTATCACAAAAGTGTTGATAGTTTTGTGCTTGTTGCATTTCGTTGCCGTGCTGGGAACAAGAAAACGTAAAGAAAAAGCTATTTCCCTGGGCTGTGACATTTAAAACCAGCTTATAGTCCATGTCAGAATTTCTAAACTCAGTCACAGCTCTCACAAGTGGGAATTTTTAGTTCTACTACATCATACAGTCATTGAAATGGACTGAAAATGAATTGACACAACAAACACAACCGCACTCCAAGACACTGATAATATGAACAAATATTAGGATTTACCATGGTGCATTCATGGTCAAACATCATTAAACCCCCCCTCTGTGTATTCTTCTGCTTGTCTGGTGTGTTTTCCAGTTTTACGGGACGACTTCAGACAGAACCCCGTTGATGTGATGGTTGCAGTGGGTGAGCCGGCGGTGCTGGAGTGCCAACCACCCCGTGGACACCCTGAACCCACAATCTCCTGGAGGAAAGACGGGGCCAACTTAGATGACAGAGATGAACGCATCACGGTAAAGGATCCTACTTTGACCTTCAACATTAGACATCTTCCTGAATAGGGCTGCAATTATAGATTTTGTTCCGTTATTTTATTTTTAATCGGCAAATTATCAAATTTAATAAATTGGAACGAGTAATTTGTTAATCGATTACGAAAGTTGTTTCCCATACATTTTCTGTTGCTCAACTATTGATTTATCCGGTAGTTGTTTCACCTCTAGTTCTGACCTTTAATGTAAAGTTCAAGGAGAGATCGTTGCATGAAGTCAATCACGTGGCTTCAGAAACACTGTGCTGCACAAACCTTTTGGCGTAAATCTTTGATAGTCAGTCGCCCTTTGTGGAACTTTAAAGAACAAATTACCTCTCATCTCAGTAGGAATGCAACGCTTATGAAGATGAGATTGCAAGATATTTTTCATCATCGCTAAACCTCTATCTGGTTTTCACAAACAAAAAAGCCACTTGGATTTATTTGGCACCGAAAAATGCTAACAATAAAATAGAGCTTCAGAAACAAGAAGTACATATGATGCTGCTTTGCCGCATATGCTGTACCTGACAACAATAGAAAACAGCAACAAATATGAGCTGCAGTATCACATTAATCTAATACATTATATTTGTCATGTGGCATGCAGCACGCAGCAGTGATTTTATTTTCATGTTTGTGTATACACTGAATATATTTAGCATCTGATGGGCTAGGCAAGTGAGAACGGGCCTCTAATTCCTCTAACTCAAGAAAACAACCAGGTTTAGGTAACTCAGATAACCGTCTCCATGTGTATGTGCAGGTGTGTGTGTGTGTGTAGATTTGTTTATTTGAATGTCTCTGTGTGCTCCCAGGAGCAGATTCAAAGCTCATGTTAGTGTGGAGTGACAGGTAGCGTCTCTCTGGGGGACTGTGATGGACAGAGCAGCTATCTCTGATTTAAGGAGAGGGACAGATCAGAGCTGAGGGGTGGGGTTGGGGTGTGGGGTGGGGGTGGGGGTGGGGGTGTGGGCTTCTATGAGGGAAATACAAAGGCTGCTTTCTGCTTTGTACTTTCTACGTGCCTGCCTTTGTCCTCCCTAATCATCTTTTCTATATGGAAATGTGTCTTTGCCGTGAGTCAAAGAAATTACTTACTGTACAAAGACCAAAGGAGTCCACCACAAGTGATTCATGGCAACTTCCCATCCTTTTGATAATCTCTCTTTTGGCCTGGACCATCAGTTATTAGTAGTGATAGGAGGATAAAGTTGTGACTCCTGAAAATATAATTAATCAATAATTTAAGTGCATTTATGCAACAAAAATCACTCTATAAGCTACCTCAGAATTTGTATGTGTCTTCAGGGTATACAGTGAACCCTCGTTTATCGCGGGGGTTACGTTCCAAATAGAAACCGTGATAGGCGAAATCCGTGAAGTAGTAACCTTTATTTTACAATTGAAATAGATAGAACTGGACATGAAATATATCTACGTAACATATAGTTGTAATGTGATTTCAATGCACGATGCAAATCCGTGAAGCAGCGAGACCGTGAAAGGTGAACCGCGTTATAGTGAGGGTTCACTGTACAAGGCTATATGGAGGAGAAACAGAACACATTGAAACGGAACAGAGAGGGAAACTGAGGTTTCAGTGTCCGAGATGGAGGATAGACAAACCACATTTGGATTTCGTAGCGATGGAACTGCTGCTAAAAACGATGAGTGGTCAGTCCTGGAAATAAAAGAGCTCTTTGGCCCGCTCTTTAATCAGCTGCTAAAGTTACTCGTGCAGCAGTATTTACACCAAACAGCAAAAAGGTTGCAGAGCAGAAGTATAACATTAGTCAGTGGCATTGGTCAGATCATCTCGAGAAATACTTTACTGGCAACATTACGGTGCTGCAAAATTTGATATTTGTTCATCAACGGATGATTATTACATGGACACAGTGGTCGAAGTGCCCACATGCAGTATCTGACACACAAATCTCTTAATCCAGGACTTAAGTAAGTAATGTCAATCACCTGAATTTAATATGGTTATGCTTTTTATTAAACACAATGGAGCTGGCTCTATGAAACTCATAACTACAGTATGCAGAAGATTAAGAGCTAATAATAAATTATGTCTTCATATCATAGGTTTCTCTATTTGATATTTTCAACTACATTGTGTAACTTGTATTAATAACTCTTTAAATTTCATGCAATTACTTTTCATGTACAAATAGGCCACACAAAATGAAAATATATATATATATATATATATATATATATATATATATATATATATATACATATAAAGCCAGACTTCGATATGTATATTCTAATATTTAATTTGGCCCAATTAAAGTTGTAATAATTTGCAAGAGCTAAAACATCAGACATCCTTGTAGGAATCCTAGCAAGTAGCAGAGGTTATACATCACTTTTAAAGTGCAGCACACAATCACTTGCTCATTCATGGCAGCATAAACACTCGTGTTATGTTTTTAGTCAAACATGGAACATTTTACCCCGTTGTGATCCCAAACATCCAACCCTAACCCTAATCCATTGAATGCTGACAGGAATGACTGAATCTACAATACTCGCTCCCAAATTCCCCCACGTGCTCCCCTGTGATTGCTAGTGGTTGGCATTGTGTGTCTGCAGTACACACAACCACAAGTCACACCACAGTTTGTTAAGTCTTCCTCTTAAAACCGCATCGTTTACAACAGATTTGAAATGTCTGCCGTAGTTAGGCCACTCTTAGTATTTATTTATTTGGTGGACAGTGCGAACTGTTTGTGGTGGAAGGTTTAGCCCGGAGGAGGCTGACTAATAAATGAAAGCCTGCTGGTCTTGTCCCTGCAGCAGCAATTTAATGATGTATTCTATCTGTACGCTGGTGAATGGAGAGTACCCACCAAGCCAGGTGCTTTCTAGCATGACGCCGAAGCACCCAGCCCGCTTTATGGACGCAGCAACTGTAGGCAGCCTCGACCTCTGACCCCTGTTAAGAAATGGCAGAGCTGTGCTGTGTGCTACGTGTGTCTGTGGCAGGCATGCATGAATAGTTTGATTCCTTCGCCTAGTGTGAGTAGGAAAGAAGCAATCTCAAAGCATAATAACGGGGCAGAAAGTTTAATTGAAGCTGATGCCTGCGAGAAGGTTTCAGATGTCTGGTTGCAGAGAGTGTCTTTGTGTTTGTTTTTTAGGTCTTCAGATCAGTATGTTTTCACTATGCAGTACCACGTCTACTCACTGCTGTTCTGGTATCACCTCTAACACTGGGTAGCTGCAGACTATGAGAACAGAAACTCGCATTCAAAGCACTGTAAAGACGGCTACCATGGTCTGTGGGGGCGTAGTGGTGGATAGAAAAGACTGAAAACAGCATGGAGCGCACATGTCATCGACCTTTTTGTTGTGTGGGTGTGCCTGTGTGTGTGAGCATATATATGGAAGGGAAAGAAAAAAAGTTTGGGAAAGGCAAAGTAAGCTGACAGAACATCTAAGAAACATCTCTACAAAGAGGCCGTGTCTTTGTTCCCAGGGTTCTCGCGGAGCACTAGATATGAATTATGTAATTTCATAATAGGTGACCTTCCGTGCAGCTTGAAAGACAGTGCAAATTCTATTCCTCAGATATACAGAGCAATACTGATGCACACAAGCTTGCACAACACTGTTGTTATCCCATCAAGTGCACAAAAAAAAAGGATTATTTTCCCAGTGGAAAACAGCCAAAGATGTAATTATATGCGGGTGGCAATGTCACACAGAGGAAACATTAGCTGTGGCCCATTTTATCATACAATTTCAAAATTTACAGCCAAATCATTACATGCATTATGAATATGCACAAGACACATAAGGTCGGCCAGATCCTGTGCAAATACAGCAGTGCAAATATTTATTTTTCTCTGCTTTCTTTTAGATTCGGAGCGGCAAGCTGATGATCACCAACACCAGGAAGAGCGATGCGGGGAAGTACATCTGTGTTGGAACCAACATGGTGGGAGAGAGGGAGAGCGAGATCGCCGAACTCACGGTGCTCGGTAAAATTTGTCATTGCGTTTCACAACGTTGCAGCGCTTCACTTTGTCTAAGTGCTCTCTCAGTTCACGTGGTTTTAGTTTGCCGGGCCAGCGTACGAGGTTTTTTGTCTGCGGGGTATAATAACCCATTAATTATGTTGATTATGCAGCTCTACTATCCAAACATGCGCTGAATGTCTACCGCTGCTCCATCTGAAACGTTATAACCTTTAAATATAAGAGCTCACCATGGTACTGTGCATCCAACACCTCCCACCCCTAAATGCCTGATTCCATTCTCTATTCTCCACTCCACCCCCCCTTCACACACACACACACACGCACGCACGCACGCGCACACACACACACACACACACACACACACACACACACACACACACACACACACACACACACACACACACACACACACACACACACACACACACACACACGCGCACAGACACGCACACACTTATTTTCCTAACACTTTCCATTCCAATGTAGTATCACACGGTTAGATGACCTTGGTTTGGGTTGCAAATATACAGCGGAGGGCCTCATAGAGCTTTTCAAGGCTATGATCATAATCCTGCTGAATACAGAAACAGGTCAATGTATGCTGTTCTACAAGCTATAAATAATAAATTACTTAGTTTTATGAAGATAGACAGGTGTTAATGTCTACAATTTTGAATATAATTTTTCCAAACTCAATGATAAAGTTGATGACTGTCTTTTATGTCTGGTCAATTTGTTCCTTTTTTTGAGGGGATTATCTTCTTGATTAAATTCCTCAAGCAATTGGTTTGGAATCATGGCAACCTGACTTTGATATAAAATATTCCATTACAATTAATGATATCAACTTAACAATTTAAGTGAAAAACTAAAGCTCTGTGCAGGAATTTGAGAATATCTTTGTGTTTGGTATTTAATCCTTTTGCTTTAATGACAGCATACGTGGACTTTAAATGTTTGTCATAACCTCATAACCCATGTTATCCCAGCCTGATCTGACCATGTTGCAAAGAGCATCTTGTGACTTTGGGAATGTTTGGGTTTCTCACTCTATAAGTAAATGTTCAGTGGGTTTGAGTTCAAGTGACTGTGGACAAAAGTCTATGACAGTCAGAAGTCTTTGGTCCTTTAAATAGTTTGTCAAAGCGTTAAAGCGTGTTTGTGCTCATCTACAGGTAGTCAGGTTGTGGTCAATTTCAATGCAAGTGTCCAATTAACAATGTGGGCTTTATTAACAATTGGAATAGTTTCTGGGGAAAACCTGGTCTGATCTGGAGAGACGGCATCCATCCTACTTTGGATGGTGCAGCTCTTCTTTCTAGAAATATGGCCATGTCTCTTAACACCCATAAAACCTGACATCCCAGGGTTGAGGCCAGGACGCAGAGTTGCAGTCTTACACGCTCCTCTGCAGCTTCTTTAGAGCTGTCACTCACCCAAAACAGTCAACATCCAACAAAGGTTGTGTCTGTACCCAGATCACTTATATTTAAAAAAAAAAAAAAACTCAACAACAAATGTATCAATAAAAATCTAATAAAAATTGATCCTACCAAATTAATGGATACAAAAATTTGACAATTAAAAGCGGACTATTAAATATCAGATCTCTCTCTGTTAGTAGATGACTTAAAACTGATCATCAGATTGATTTATTCCATCTCACAGAGACCTGGCTGCAACAGGAAGAATACATTAGTATTAATGAAGCAACTCCTCCCAGTCATATTAATTATCATATTCCCGGAGATTCAGGCTGAGGAGGAGGAGTGGCAGCAATCTTCCACTCAAGCTTATCAATTAATCTGAGACCGAAATTTAGTTGTTATTCATTTGAGAGTCTGACTCTTAGTCTCTCACACCCAAATTAGAAAGCACAGAAACCGATTCTATTTGTTGTTGTTTATCACCCACCTGGTCTTTATTCAGAGTTTCTAACTGAATTCTCTGAGTTTTTAAAAACCCTGCAGCTGGTCCAAAATGCTGCAGCAAGAGTACTGATGGGATTTAGCAGGAGAGATCATATTTCTCCTGTTTTAGCTTCTCTTCACTGGTTTCCTGTTAAATCAAAAATATAATTTAAAATTCTCTTGCTGATTTACAAAACTCTGCATGACCAGGCTCCATCATATCTTAGAGATCTTATAGAACCATATAATCCAAGCAGAGCACTTCGCTCTCAGTACGCTGGTCTGTTTGTGGTTCCTAGAGTTTACAGAAGTAGAATGGGAAGCAGAGCTTCAGTTTTCAGGCTCCTCTCCTGTGGAACCAACCAGCTCCTAGTTTGTGTTCGAGGGGCAGAAACCCTCTCTGGCTTTAAGATTAGACTCAAAACGTTCCTTTTTGATAAAGCATTTAGTTAGGGCTGGCTCAGGTGGACCTGAACCAACCTTTAGTTATGCTGTTATAGGCCGAGGCTGCTGGGGGACCTCGTTACACGCTGAGCTTCTTTTCTTTCCTCCTACTCTTTAACTGACTCATACCTCACCATCTTTTTCTCTCCCATAGTTTTTGCTTATTGTTGTCTCCATTCAGTTCCCTCGCTCGTGTAGTTTCTCTTCTTTCTTTTGCAGATGTCTCATCATGGAGCTGCATGTCGCTGCTCTGCGAATGTCGTCTCCACCAACAGTTCTTCTCTTGTATCTCTATGCTGTCCTTTTCTCTCTCTGCTCTCCTCTCACCCCAACCGGTCGAGGCAGATGGCCGCCCACCCCTGAGCCTGGTTCTGTCAGAGGTTTCTTCCTGTTAAGAGGGAGTTTTTCTCCCTTAAAGAGGAGTTTTTTCCCCTCCCAGCTTATGTGGAAATTGTTGAATTGTTGGGTTTCTCAGTATAATATTGTAAAGTTTTGCTGTAAGGACTTTGATGTGTTAAATGCCATGAAATAACCTCTGTTGTGATTTGGCGCTATATAAATAAAATTTAATTGAATTTAATTGAATTAACTCCAGAGTAGTTAAGACAGCCCCAGACATGACTATTCACACCACAGCGTTTTCCTGTGGGTTTCATACACTGTTATATCATCCTCTCTTCTGTTGGTCTCCTTACATACACCCTTCTGTTACTGCCACAAAACTAAAACTTGGATTCATCCGTGAATAGTTGGTTCACTGTGAAATGCTGCTATGGCTTAGGCCACACTAAGTGGTATAGAGATCGCTATTCACCCTCTCCAACTGCCTTCTTTTGACAGGACTTTTGTGGATTGTCTTCTTTATGTAGCAAATTCTGTATCTGTGATGTCATTGCTTTTCTATCTCTCAGTGAATTGAGCTTGATGTGTTGATGCTCTGATGGTGTGGTCATTCTTGATCTGCCTTAATGTGCTTTTTAGTGTCATTCCCTGCCCCCTTAGAAACCTTCAGTCTGTCTATGATTTGATGCAGAAAAAGCCTCTCTTTGCTTGGAATTACAATCTGTCTTGTGACTCTTTTATCTAGTTCTGATGCCATGTTTCCCACTATCACAATGCTGCTTACTATACCAGGTTCTACTGGAAGTTTGAGGCACGGACATATTTACAACAAGTTAACAATAGCTGCAGGTTTATTCACCTGAAAAAGCCTCTGATGAGCCGAGTTGTATCCTTCCATGGAAGTAGCGTTCAAAAGCTGCTCAGGAGGATTTTCTGAAGGAAATTGGACCTTTTGTTCAAAGAAGTTAACAAGATCAATGCTACTTCACTGTTTTTTAAATCTGGCTGCTGACCTAGAAACAGTGCAGAATTTTAAATGTCCTCTTCATTTTTACATTTCATAACTTTTTATTATTTTATTTCTTCCAAATCCTTTCATTATTTGCAGCTTCACATGGAAATCTGACAGATTTTAAACGTGGTCTCAGATGTTTGGATCACACTGCAGATGGCACTGAGGAGCATGACGATGGTGAAGATTAGACTGATATTTGTGTTTCCTGCTGTTGTGCTGCCCCCCAGAGCGGCCGACCTTTGTGAAGCGGCCCAGCAGTGTAGTGGTGTTGGCAGACGAGAGCGTGGAGTTCCACTGTGTGGTTCAAGGAGACCCTGTTCCCACTGTCCGCTGGAGGAAAGATGATTCTGACCTGCCAAAGGGCAGGTAACTCACAAAGGCCCCATACATACAGTAATTTACCATGCAACCATGGTGTTTCAACTTGCTCTTTCATCTCTTGAGTGTGTGTGTGTCCGTCCTGCCTGCAGATTCGAAATCCTCGAGGACCATACCTTGATTGTTCGCCAAGTGACCTCTTCAGATGAGGGATCCTATACATGTGTGGTGGAGAACATGGTGGGGAAGTCTGAAGCATCCGCCACGCTCACTGTGCACGGTCAGTACAACCCAACCTTCACACGTAATAACCTCCAACCATAGCACCACCTTCTCGAGAATATAGAGTTCATACACTTTTTCCAAAGCCTCAGGTTTCCTTTTCATGGATGAGAAGTGTTTGCCTGGCAGTTGTTCCTGAGCTAACTGGAGAACTAATCCTGTCTCGTAGTGTCACAAATTAGCAAGGAGAGACCTTTACACAGCTTTGCCTTTTATGAAGACCTAGTTTTCATCATTGTGCCTTAGGTTTCTCTCATCAATAGTACAGACAGGCAGAGTTATCTCTGGGGTTTTCATGTGTCTGCGCTTTTTTTCTCCTTCTCACTTCCCGGCAGAAGGTCATATAATGTCTGCAGCCGTCACCAGATCTAAATAACAAGCAGTATAAGAGAGTGCATGAGTTTGTTGACAGTGCGTCTCATAGTAATGTGAGCACACAAAGTAAGTGTTTATGTAACTGCGGAAAATGGATTCATTTGGTCCAAGCTGTCCTGCCACAATGACACCCTTCAGTTCTTAAATCAGTGACAGGAAATAAGCAGTCAGACACCTCTTGTAGCTGCACAAACCGACCTAAACACATAAACACACACACGGCGGTGACACAGTGGGTGACATACTGTGTACTGTGAGGACAGTAGGACTTAATTACAGATAAGGGAGTGCTGCTTGCATGCTGGGAAGTGATATGGCATCAATTACATTGACTTCCTCTTCCTCCAAAAACCTGAGAAAATGAGCGTCGAGGGGAAGCATTGCTAATTTTAGAAGTAAATGGAGAAGAGTAAGGATATGGGAGATGAGTAGAGGTGTTCTTTATGGGAAGAAACAAGAAGCTATCAAAGTGAATGCATGTCTCATAATGAAATAAAAAAAGAAATACTTTCCCTCTTAAGCTCTGGCTTTGCTCATATCATAGCCACAGTCATAACCACTGAATCATTTGTACTGACCTAGAACATTTGGTTGATATTAAACAATTGCCATTTGAAACAGATGTAACAAGCCAAGAAGCTCATTGTTAGTATGTAATGACATTCCAGCATTGCACTCATTAAAATACAACCCTATTTCCAAAAAAGTTGGGAAGCTGTGTAAAATGTAAATATAAACTGAATGGAATGAGTGGCAAATCATGTAAACCCATATTTAATTGAAAATAGACCAAAGACAACATATCAGATGCAGTTTTAACCTGCATTTGTGTATGCAGAGACAAAGTGTGTTCACAGACAGTGGTTTTTAGAAGTGTTTCTGAGCCCATGCAGTAATTTTCCCTTCAGAATTGTGTCTGTTTTTAATGCAATGCCACTTAAAGGCCGAAGATAATGGCCATCCATTATTGGTTTTCATTATTGTCCCTTGTATACTCTGGATTCTCTGAATCTTTTAATGATATTATGTACTATAGATGATGAAATCCCCAAATCTTTGCAATTTTATGTTGAGCAGTATTTTTCTTAAATTGTCACGCTTTTTGCCCACGTAGTCTTTCATAGAGTGAGAACCTCTTCACATCTTAACTGCTTAGAGAGTCTGCCTCTATTGTTACATGTTTCATATACTGTTGCATTACTGTTACAGAAATTCAAATGAAAACAATATATAACTATATATGTCTTCGCAGACCGGGTGCTTGAACCCCGCTTTACCACAGTCATCCCCCTCAGTGTTTCCAAAACCAGCTGCTTCGCTGTAGCACTTCATTTCACTATAAATCTATTTAACAGATGTCAAGATGTTCAGTTGTTCCCGACTCCAAATGTGTCATTGTTTGTGTGGTGCACTTATTACAGTCAAGGTCCCTGGATAGCACCAGCAGATCCCCGTCCTCCCCCCCCCATCCCAGACACAATGCTCCCTTGCTCACCCCCTCACAGCTTTGTGTCCTCATTGGGCGATTATAGGTTTGTTCAAATATGCCTCTAGGCTGGCTGGCTCATTGAGTCAAACCAGCAATTACATATACTTTTTCACACGTCACAGTCAACAAGTCTGCTGCTGGGCCTAATTGAGAATAAACAGTCTACTTTTACTGCTATTTTATTTGTTTATTTTTGGAGTATGGAGCACATTAACATTCTTTTGACTTTTCATTCCTAAAGCATGATCTGCTTTCATGCACACCATTTTCAAACTCTTCTGTATGTAATGGAGCTTTGTTCAGGCAGGCAGGGAGTCAGAAAATACTTTTCTTCGCTTATATTGGGTTCATTCATGTAAATGTTGTGTTTGCTGCGGGGGTTGTGATCTCAGGAACTGTCTGTCATGCTCTCTCAGATTCTTCTAGAGCATCATTGGAGCAGAGTCACCACCAAACACAAATATAGTACATCATTCTGTAATAAACAGTTAAATCTGACATAGCATCCTGCCTTAACTGTATATATATATATTTATATATACAAGAGTCGGTCATCCAAAATAACCATGGGTCACTTACATTAGTCATTGATACTTTCCATATTTCACTATTAAGGAGGACAAATATTTCTTCACTTTTTAATGAAATACACAAAATATTCTCATGACCACCAGGTTTGGTAAAGAATGTTAGAAACATAAAAGAGAATTGATGAAATAAAAATATAATTCACTGCAAATGAAAAGCACAATTATGAATAATGCACTTGTGAGAATTAATAAACGGACACTGGGCCAGGAGCCCAACAGGATCAGGTTCTGTGGGCTAGAGAGCCTTTGTTTGAAATGACAAAATGTTCTCAAGCCAACTACAAAGAGATGAAAACTGGCTCAAAATGATTCAAAACTACAACAGAGACAAACAACAAATACAAAGAGATGCAAAAAACGACAAAATGAGCACAAAAAGATGCAAATGACTGAGGACACGCAAAACAACTTCAAATAGAGGCAAAATTAATCCAAACAGATACGAGATGGTTACAAACGCTGACTAAAACAACCACAGAGAGGAAACACAACCACAGAGAGGAAACACAACCACAGAGCGAAGCAGAGCAATGACAAAGAGTTGTAAAATGACCACAAAGAGATGGAACTGCAACTGTTTTCAGTTCGTAGAAGGGATATGGGGTGGTCTGTTACACGCCTGTGCCCAATCTCATAATCTGTTCATGCTTTGTAGATACATGTTTTCTTGAAAAACTGTCCTTTATTAGCTGTTCCATTGTACATACTCATTTAAGCATGTACCAATACTGTGAAGTGTATCATTGTAGTTGGGTATAACCCTGATCACTCATTACATTGCTCTTTTTCTTCTGTCTTTTCCCCTTGTAGTCAATACTGGTAAGTTGTCATCCATCCCTCATCCACCATCAGACAACATCAGGAAATCATGAGCGCCTGTCACTGTCCTATGTGCACTGTAATTCCATCCACCTCTACAGTATGTAATTCCTGTCATTTGTGGGTAAATGAATATAAATTTAATGTTTTTTCATTTTAAAAAAGGTAAAAAAATTATTCTTTCTTGCTACATAGGCACTTAGGCTTTTTTTCTTGAGCTTTTTATGCATACTGAGATGTTCTCAAACTGAGAATGATGAAAATGTGTCAGGCTGGCAGGTAAATTCAGGCCTCTCTTTTTCTGCAGTGCCCCCAGCGTTTGCCATACGCCCCAGGAACCAGGTGGTGGCAGTGGGCAGGATGGTCACCTTCCAATGCGAGGCCACCGGCAACCCGCAGCCCGCTATTTTCTGGCAGAGGGAGGGCAGCGAGGTGAGACTGACCCTCAGTCTGTCATCACGCTAAATCACTACTCAGTGTAAATAAAGATAATGAATGGGTTTCTAACTGCGATCCCCCCCATCTCCCCCTCTCAGAGTCTTCTGTTCTCCTACCAGCCACCGCAGCCTTTTAGCCGTCTGTCTGTCTCCCAGATGGGCAGTTTGACCATTACTGATGTTCAGCGCTCTGATGGCGGCTTCTACAGCTGCCAGGCTCTCAACATCGCTGGCAGTGTTATTACCAAAGCCCTGCTGGAGGTTACAGACTGTGAGTAAAAAGGGAAGGAGTGATGGAGGGCAGATGGAGGGGGGGTTTTTTTTTTTTTTTTTTTTTTTTTTTTAAGCTTCTTTCTTTTGTCTTTTGGCTGAACACACTACTTTACTGCTGCAGTGTTTCTTTGTTGAGCAGGTGTATTAGGCTACAGTTTTGCTTTGGTTGGTGAGAGAAACCTCACTGATGGGTGTGGTAGTTGGCCTTGGTTACTGTCAGGGGAGGGATTTCATGACATGCTATTCACATGTTGGGCTCAGAATCTTGTTTCCGTGGGGAGTGCCTGTATAGAGTTCCTGCCCTTATCTCGCTTACCTTTTAAAATATAACATTTCCTCCTTGAAACTATTAAATAATCTAAAAACCAGGCTTTGTTTACAGAAATACAATAATTATAAATCACTATAACCTATTTTGCATGAATACAGCACAGTCTTTGTTCTACTCTGCTGCAGTCGTTTTTAAATTAAGACTGCAGTATTGACATATGATGTCATTTCCAGGTTCTTCTTTTTAATGGAAAGTAGTCTGAGGGACTCTACTCCAAACCTGACATGATAAAATAACTGTGTTAATTGCTTTAAAAAAAAAAAAAAAGCAATTTAAATGTGCTTGGAGGCTCACACCAGTAATTACACACCTGTGTGATTATTAATACACGTGTCTGTAACTTTGTACTATGTACATACATTGTATTAATGAAGATAATTGCTTCAGGTGTTAATAGACAGTTAATGCATTCACACACGGAGCTGTTCATGTAGCCCTGTTAGTTATAATGGACAATCTTCTGCTCGTATTGGTCATGTGTTTTGCTATGTGTTCTGCTGCCACTGTCACAGTGAAATGAGTGGAGTCTGCTCTGTGGAAATAGGGGGAAAAGTAAAAAAATAATAAAGGGTGGGCAGGGGGTTGTCATTTTTTGTGTGTGTGTTTTCAGTGGTCTGCACTTGTACTTGTTTCCTTCCCCTCCCCCCAAAATTCTCTCCATCCCACCACACTCCTCTCATCCCCATTTGGAGTGGTGCATTTGTATGGTAATAACTGGTTCGCATTACCTCTGGCAGTTTTCAAGGCATGTTTCCATCACCTTTTTTTTTGTTGGTATTATTTATTTATTTATCTAGAACTCCTGCCCCCATCCACAGGGTTTTAAAATGTAAGAGAGAGAGAGCTCTGTTATCTAAGTGGAACTGTTATTAGTTGGGCTTTGCCGTCATGATTGGATCCGGCTCCAGCGGTACCTACTACCCAAAGAACGATTAGTTGCTCTCCGCTGGAGGGGAAAAGTTGATTTCTTTTTCCTCCACTGCCTGCACAGCCATCTAAGCCTATTGTTCTCCCCCTTTACCAATTTTCCTCTCAATATCTCTCACATCTTATCTGTTTTTCAGCAATTCATTTTCTCTCTTTTCATCTTTCTTACTTTTATTTCTGTCTCTCTTTATAGCTTTGACCTTTTATGAACATCAACTCCCAGTTTCTATTTCCATGAGACGCTGTTGACAGTGACACTTTTTTTGGGGAGTTTGCCTCTTTTTGAAAGTGAAAGTCGACACACTGACAGGAAAATGCAGAGATAAAGAGAGATGGGTGACAAATTGCCACAAAGGTTCCAGTCTGGATGAAAATTTTAGATGTACGATCACATCATATGCATCTTAACAACTTGTCTACCCGACACTCCCACTCGTTTTCATATTTATGTACTATTAATCATGTAGTGCATTAAAAACAACTTGATCCTGAAGATTTTGTGTTGATAGTTTGCAGATGCATTGGATATAACAATTTTATTATTTAAAGGAGGAATTTTGGAATATCTCCAAAATATATTTCCCCAATTAAATTAGTTGTATATTGTGTGTATAGAGTGTATTTCATACTAGATGGACTGTGGGACATTAATGCCACTACTAAGATTGAAAACATCATCAATTATGAACCAAATGTTTTCAGGTATATAATGACTTTATATTTACATTTTGTAGGCAATGTTGCCTTTTTCCTGAAAGTGTCTAGACTACATTTCGTAGTGTTCCCAGTGTGAATATACTGCATACTGTTATCATAGGGTTTCTGTTTTATGTAGTAAAACAGTATAATATGCAATGGGACTACAGGGAACATGTTAACATTGTTATTCTTTCACTTTCCTCCCTTTGTGTTTTATTAGCTGGGTCAGACCACCCTCCGCCTGTCATTAGGCAGGGCCCATTCAATCAGACTGTTCCTGTAGACAGCACAGTAGAACTGGATTGCCAGACTGCCGGCACTCCACCTCCTACAGTCCACTGGAAGAGGGATGGTGTGGTGGTGTCTCCCGTGGATTCCCGTATGTCCCTCACAGAAACAGGATCACTGAAGATTCACTATGCTAAGGTAGGAGATTTAGTAATACAGCAGTTAGTGAGAACAGGCACTGAGCCAAACCAACCTACTAATGTCTGCCGCTGCACCTTCTCTTCCCAGTTGGGAGACACAGGCTTCTACACTTGTGTAGCTTCTAGTCCCAACGGAGAGGCTTCTTGGACAGCGTACTTGCAAGTGGAAGGTAGGTTATTCCAACCGGGTAGACTATATCGTGACAGGTAAGGTGCTATTAAACACTACGTGGTTAGGCTGAGGAAAAGATCATAGTTTGGGTTAAATGTGACACACTTTTTATTGAGATATACTTTTAGGCACCAAAACTACTTGGTTCGTGAACTCAAACATTTTTCTCTCCCTACTCAGACTTTATCACTCTTTGTATTTTTGTCACATGACCTCCTTCTTTGAGCCTGGTCAGGCCGTGTACTTTTCACGCTTAGGTGAAGCAATACGTGACACTTACACAGTATCCTCTACTGGACATATGGGTGTATTACACACTTTGGCCTGATAACGGGCTGGGTTCTTTATAATGAGACCCAGCTTTAAAAAAATATATATATAAATGCTCGAAAAGGAGTCCTGCGTGGTTAACTTTTTATTTAATTTATGGGTTTCTCTCGGCAGAGTTTGGAGTAGTAGTCCAGTCCGGTCATCCTGCAGACCCTAACCTGATTCCCAGTGCTCCATCTAAACCTGAGGTGACTGACATCAGCCCTACCTCCGTCACTCTGTCCTGGAAGTCGAGCCTCGGTGCCGGTGCATCACCTACATCTTACCTAATAGAGGCATTCAGGTTAGACATACATAGAAACCAACATGTTTTAATGACTTATTCTATATACACATATTGATGGAAAAAAAAATCCCTTGCATCATAATTTTTTTCACCTCTCTCTGAAGTTATACATTAAGCAGCAGATGGATGACCCTCGCCGAGCATGTGAAGGCACAGACCTTTGTCTTGAGAAACCTGAAGCCTGGAGCTATCTACCTTTTTATGGTCAGAGCAGTGAACGCTCATGGTCTCAGTGACCCGAGTCCAATCTCTGACTCGGTCAGAACACAGGGTCAGTGCCGCTTTTCCATTCCTTTTTCAAAGTTTTTAAGACCCATGCAGAGAAGCATCATGTTTATTTAATCTCAAATGGACATGTAATTTTTGCTATTTTACGTCTTTCCTTCCCTCGGTGCACATAGATAGCACCTCCACCATGCAGGGAGTGGATCACCGCCACATCCAGAGAGAACTGGGAGATGTTGTGATCCACCTGCACACACCGACCATCCTTTCGTCTTCAGCTGTTAGGGTGCAGTGGATGGTAAGTGAACCATGTTGACTGTCGTGCACATGGATCAGTGCTTTTATGCTACACATAGTCAGAGTTAGGGTAAATATGAGAAAAGGTCAAATGTGCAGTTTTGTCAGTACATGTGAACACATACTGTACATTAATAAATTATATAACAGCCAAGGTGTCAGGCCTTGAAAAAAATCAGCAATGTCAGAGTTTTTATTATAGGGATTACTATAGAGCAAAACTATACTTTCCAATGGGTTCTCTGTTTTCCCAAAGAAAAAAATGTGTGATATAAAGATACAGTGAATATAGCATGTAAATGTTAAACAGAAATTTAATAGCATAGTTCATTTTCTTTCTGTTAGTAGAAAATAAATCCTCAGCACAGAAAAGTGAATTCATTGGTGCGATATACTGCACTTTGCGTCAATCACATAAAGAATGTATATGCAACATTTTTATGTGGAAACCTTAAGAGAAATCTATTAAGGCACTCCTTCTCATAATAACGTGGTTAAAATGGAAAGTGCTTAGTTCTCTCCTGGCTTGATTTGAACCACGCTGAGTGGAAACTATTACTGACCTCATACTGCGGTTTATCGTGAGAACTCACAGATATGAGGAAATCTGTATCACCCTAAAGGAAAAGCATATTTAACGGAGTTTTAATAGATTCTTTCTGTAGGATGTTCACCCTTACATACAGTGAGATTATGCTCTAACCTCTTAGATGTAATGTGGCATTACTACAGTGCATTCATACATCTGTTTGATTCAAAACCAGATGTTTAGTCGCTTATCTGTCATGTGCTATGGCGTCTAAGCAGCATGTTTTATCTCTGCTTGTCCTCTAGGTCGAGCAGCAGTCTCCGTACATCCAGGGCTACAAGGTGCTGTACCGGGCGTCTGCTGAGCACGGCCAGCCCGAGGGCCAGTGGAGTGTCCTGGAGGTACATTCCCCGCGGGAGGACGGGGTGGTCATCGGTCAGCTGAGGAAGGCATCCATCTACGAGTTCAAAGTGCGCCCCTTCTTTGATGAGTTCCAGGGAGCTGACAGTGAGGTGAAGGTGGTCAGGACATTGGAAGAAGGTTTGTTCTACAGTTTCTGTAAATATCAAAGAGAAAATGACCAACATTGGTGGCAATACAAAAGCCAGGGATTGTTTTACTCAGTGTACATCAGCATAGAAGAGAGTCTCATTTGATACGTCTCCTTGTTTAACTGTATGCCTCATTGTCTTAGCCCCTAGTAGAGCACCCCAGGGTGTAACAGTTACAAAGAGTGATGCCAATGGGACTGCCATCCTTGTTTCCTGGAAACCGCCTCCAGAAACAGAAGAGGCTGGAGTCATTCAGGAATACAAGGTAAAAAAAAAAAAAAGAAAAACCTCCCGCCTTCCCTTCTCTACTCTGAATCATGTGTATTCCAGTTAAATTGCAAGTCACATCTTTGTAAAAACTATGGGTGCCACTGTCATCTCATTTCCTCCACACCTTCTCCTGACAGGTCTGGTGCCTGGGTAACGAGAGTCGCTACCATGTGAATCAGTCGGTGGACGGCTCCACCTTCTCGGTGCTCATCTCCAGCCTGGCACCAGGAATTCGCTACAGAGTGGAGGTCGCAGCGAGCAATGGTGCCGGACCCGGAGTAAAGAGCGATGTTGCTTTCTTTCAATTAGGTAAAAGTAAAGGAGTACTCCGTTAGTTAGATGTCATAAAAGTGGTTTTAAAAAGAGTGACAGCATCTTAAGGTGAAGACTCGTATTTCAGAGCCTCTTTTGTTTGTACAGTAAAAATTTGAATTCAGCATCATGCTGCAGTTTTCACATTTTTAACGCTTTTCTATCTTTGCAGCCCCCTTTTTGAACACACTGAGATCTTCATTTGTGCTTTCTGCTGCTGTTTTTCCTGCATAATGTTTGACTTTTCTCTTTCTGATTTCACTGATCAGACTCTGCAGGCCAGATGATGGATATCAGCGAGGACAGAGACACGTTGTCTCAGATTTCGGATGTGGTGAAGCAACCTGCTTTTATCGCTGGCATTGGCGCCACCTGCTGGCTGGTTCTCATGATTTTCAGCGTGTGGCTCTACCGTCACCGCAAGAAGAGAAGTGGCCTCAGCAGCACATACACGGGCATCCGCAAAGGTGTGCGCCTTTCTCTTATGTCTATATTTTAGACTGGTAGACGCACAGATGAATATTTATAATAATAAAAAGCCAAATGTGTGTGCTACACAGGTTATGATATAACCTCTGTGATTACATTACAGAGATTACATTACAAGGTCGTTACGATGGTAAGGGGATCAAGACAGGACATATTGCCGTCACACTAAACAGCAGTTGTCATTTCAGTGATATTAGGGAATGTTTTCAGTGGCTGATAAGCAGATCACATCAAAGGGTAAAAAAAAAAGAAATGCTCGGGTCTAATCTTCCTTTGACACAAAGACTTCAGAAACAAATTTGCATTCGGGACTATGCAGACATTCAAAGGCTGACCTTTAATCGCCTATTTGTAGAGTCTCATTTCCTCAGCTCTGCACAGTTGTTGGAGGCACGGGTGTGTCAACCTGCCATTACCATGTCTACTGCTATTTCCCCCCTGTCTGTCGGGTTGCCTCTCACCACCATTAACCCTCACCTGGACACTTTAGTCAGAAACAGAGGCAGACAAAGACACAGGTGGCTTGTCGGTATTTAAGAGTTTGTACACAGCAAAGTTTTATATGAAGACGCTCGCAGAAATTACACGCATAACACACAGCAAAACCTCAGTCTCAAAACTAAAAATACACTTTTTGTAGTATACGTTAACACTAAAGTATTAGTCTAACGGATTACATTCTCTTTCCCCTCCTTTGTCTGTCCCTACAGTCCCGTCATTCACCTTTACACCTACAGGTATGTAAACATGGTTTATATGATAATATTGATATTTTTTGTATATGGCAAGTACATTTGTAATCATTGGGTATTATATTTTACACATCTAAACAGCCAAAGATGCATCCCCTGCCTTTGAGGGATCATCAGAAGTTTAAAGATTAGATTAGATTTGACTTTATTAACCCCACTTTGGGGAAATTCGGTCGTCGCAGCAGCAAAAAAAAAAAAAAAAAAAGTGCACACAATATGAAAAGAAAATTCAAATACGTATAAGATATAAGAAATAAGATTGATTAAAAAAAAGTATTATTTTAGAATAAATACACAGACTATTTACACACACACAAAAAAGACTGCACAGTGCTAAAAAATATATATAGAAGTGAAACTTAAGTGGGACTAAAATCATTGCATTTTTGTTTTCTGTATGTCATGAAAATATGTCAACCAAGAGAAATTCAATTTCAAATATGAGCTGAAAGTGATTGGATCGTAATTTCCATAAAGTAGGAACAGAAGTACATCCAATATGCAGACTATAATAAGGCAACAAAGTATTTTTGCATAGACATCTGTGGGCTGATAGTGCTCCAAACCCCCCTGCTCAGTAGGTGAAGTTCATATGATCAAATAAGAAAAATATAAAATATATTCCACAGGAGAATTCAATTTATTTCATGTTTTACTGGTAGTAGATGATTTAGAAACTCTGCCTCAAACACACTTTCTAAGTCAGTGGTGGAAGTATGTTGAGATGGGTAAAGGCACAGGCAATTATTTTGTGTTGCCTTCACGCAAATTAAACCAGACAGTCAGATTTTGTGTCCTATGGATGGAGGCGCGCATTGAAGTAAGTGCAGACTTGTGACTTAAATTTTTTTTTGCTTAGACTCCTTCCCTGCCTTTCATGTTTTTCCTCTGCCTTTGGCTCAACCTCCTCTTGACAGCTCATCAAGGTTGAATGTTTTTCTGTTTCTCTTTGCAGTCGCATATCAAAGAGGAGAATCTGTGTGCAGTGCTGGCAGGTGAGTGATATTTTTGTCCCTTTGTGTTATATAAAGAAATACAGAAGAAATGCACTTACATTTTGCAAACACTAGGGGGAGGTGTCTTCCTGCTCTAAATGAACTGTGTGCATCTGCTCCACCCTCATTCATTAATGATTTATGGAGCTGGCAGGTGTTGATTGACAGCTCTGTGGTCCTCCTTGTTGCAGACCTGGCCTTCTCAGCATGGGTGAGCCTCTAAACCAGCTGTGGCTGCCAGACAATTGGCCGAATGCATGTGCCAATCACAAGGACTGTAGCATCAACTGCTGCAACAATGGCAACGGCACCAGTGACAGTAACATGACCACATACAGCCGACCAGGTTAGTGCACAAGGGAGTTCATCTTATAGCCTATGAGATAAATAATGTGCAACCAATAAAAAAAATTTTTAAAAATCAAATCAAACACCTTGTGGAAATGCAAAATGTTTGTCTCATCCTTTGTTCTCGCTGTGTTCATGTGATGCTTTGTTTCATGCACTCAGCCGACTGCATCGCCAACTACGGAAACCATCCAGACAACAAACAGGGGGGACAGCTTGGTTCTGAGACAGCCATATACAGTGACGTGAACCTCTCCAACAAGCTCAATGAGATTAAAACATTCAACAACTCCAACTTGGGCTACGCAACTCCTGGAGGAGATTCATCCGCCACATATGAGCCCATCCCGTATGCCACCACGCAGCTCATTCAAGCCGGCATTAAGAATAAAGCAGCCACCGGGGGCTCTATAGCAGAGCCTCTGGATATACCCTGCTGGAAACAGCCCCCCAACCTGCCTCCCATACCAAAGGAGATGGCAGCACAGATGCAGTACAACATCATGGAGCAAAACAGCAAAGGTAGGGTCAGATTTGATGCAGCATGTTTATGAAAAAAAAAGAAAGATTCTGCAAACGTGTCTGCTGCTTTGTCTTTAGATCATTTCCAAGGAAGCGAAGGAGTGATCCATTCTAAAACTATCCCCTACAACCAGAGCCGTGATCACAGCACAGGAGGCTCACACCACAGCTCAGACAGAGGCAGCAACAGCACCTCAGGTGAGGCCAGCAACTTCTCCGCACAGTGTTTAATATTAATGAGGCAAACCGCCTGTCTGTTTACCTTGATGTTTGTTTTTCATTTCTCAGGGAGTCAAAATCAAAAGAAGGGAACACGGGCCCCAAAGATCCCAAAACATAATGCGGTGAGCTGGGGAGAAGCGCTGCCTCCTCCTCATGCTAATGCCTGGGAATGCGATGAGTACAGCCTGCCCACGGAAAGGAGGTGAGGGGGAAAAGATGCACGTACTTCTATACAGTGCACACTGAAATATTGTCCTAGCAGGGTTTCAAAAGAACTACTATGACGTAGTGCACATCAAAATACCCCAATACACACACACACACACACACACACACACACACTTTCTTTCTTGATTGACAAACCAGTGCATAAAGTAAAGTTAACAGCATTTTTAAATGTGTCATATTAAACTACAGCTACTGCATATTATGTTGCTCATTAGCCAACTGCAGCCCACCAGGTTATACTGACTGGAAAAAAAGAAAAAAAAAAAAGAAGAATATGATGAAGTAGTCAGATGCACACATGCCTAATTGGAGGTATGCTGTGAACACCTGCAAAACCCTCTGTCAACAAGGTCTCGTTGTCACAGCCAACAATTTTAACCGAGCTAATTATACTATTTAGATTTTTGTCACTGTCACACAGTTTCCCATTACAGCAGGGTTTATATGATTGGAATTCGTGAAATGAACAATGAAAAGAAGAGAAACATGCCGTCGAGAGGCATTTTGAGCAATAAAAAAACAACAACAAAAAAAAGCTTATTGTTTTCTATGTTTTCTTATGAAGGGATGTTATGATGGTCTTGAGACCTTTGACTGTACACAAAAGTGGAGGTATCCTCCGGGTCTGAAAACTTAGGCCGATGCGGAAGTGCCAATAGCTGCAATACCACCGAGTGCCACTAGAGCTCGGCTCCAAAACGTCTCCAGCTCCATAGACTCCCATTCAATTTCTCTCATAAAATTCTAAGTAAATACATGTTTCCCACGATGTATCAGTGTTGTTAGCTCCTCCTTCTTATTAGTTTCCTGGTGGTCCATCTGAACATAATCCCGTCATTAATTAGAAATGCCTGTGCCTGTTTGATTGACAGGCCTGTGGTGCAGTCAGGTTACAGCTATCGGTGTGTGGGTCAGATCGAGTCAGATCCCCCACTCGCTCCCCCCCAGTTCCTCCAAATATGGTCATTTCTAGCTCCAAACCACTCCAAACTTGCAAACTGGCAAAAGCCAAAATCCAAACTCGAGGCTTCATAACGGCCGTTCACAAACTAAAGGGTGACGTTACTGTTGGTTGCTGCTTTGTTGTGACTAATATGCTTAGTCACCCCCCCCCCATCCTTTAGCCATGACCTTATGTCAGCTGTCCTTTTCTTATCAGTTTTGATCCAGAGGAGAGAATAGAAGGCTGCCCGACTCCACCAGTAAGAGGAGCGGCCTCATCCCTCACTGAAGTGTCCTATAGTCACCCACCTGCAACATCATCACAGGGAGACCTAAGCAACGGACTGCACAAAGGGGCCGAACACCCCAGGTAACCGGCTTTAATTGTCCTGACAATCAATGAAACTGTTTTTTGTAACGGATTTTATCACAGATTTTTTTTAATTTTTTTTTTTAATGCATTTTACAGCCAACGCATCACCAGCCACCCTCGCCCTTTTTCCCCAACACACACCTACAGCTCAATCCCCCTCTGCCCGGACACCGACGGCCAGGAAGAGAACGATGATGAGGAGGCGGAGGCGGAGGAAGAGGAAACAGATGCAGAGCTTGCTGAAAGTCACTACAGCCAACACCACAACCATCAGAAGCACAAACACCAGCTGAACCACCCCTCTCCACACAAGCTGCTTCTCCATGGGCTGGAGCAGACGCCAGCCTCCAGCACCGGGGATCTGGACAGATCAGTCACGGGGTCCATGGTAAACAGCTGGGGTTCGGCATCCGAGGACAACATCTCATCAGGCAGGTCCAGCGTCGTCAGCACCTCGGAGGGTTCCTTCTTCACAGATGGAGATTTTAACCAGGCAGTGACCTCTTCGCGGGATATTGTGGGCCTGCGCATGTGTAGATACCCAGACGAGTCAGGTGAATCCAAATTCATATATTTATTTACTTTATTACGATTCCTCTGCACAAGAACAGGATGATTCCACTATTGTAAAACACAACCAAAAGCCAAAACATGATATGGACAGATTTGATTGACAGCTAACAGGCATTATAAGAAAGAAAAACAACTGGAAACTGTATTACAGTTTGAAGCAGCTGTTGCTAAAACCTGATTGGTGCTCGGAGGTGCATTACATCCTCTTTTTCCCAACAGAGAGAGATCTGTGTTCATGTAGCACAGAAAGAAGCCGGTGCAGAAATATGTTGTGCTACTATTTTTCATCATCATAATATAATTTTAAATAGAACATTTCAAACTGCTTGACAAGGAAATAAACGCAACATGAGATAAAAATTACTGCATAAATCATTGACAATGAATCAACTGTAAGTTTACTGGTAGATGTGATATGTAATTTAAACTGGTACCCACAAACATGGACATTTTTTTTTACCAATCCTGGCATCCTTATATTGGCTGCATGTCCAGAATAAAATTATTTTTTAAGTTTTATTGATTGTGTGTATGTGCTTAAATAGAGCAGCCTCAGTAGTGACTAGTTTCTAGATCTGGAATGGTACTTGGGGCCGACAGGCTTCCTCTGTTGCTGGTCCAAAACTTTGGAAAAGTCTCCCCCTTCAGATCAGGTCGGTGTTCACCGGTGTTCAAATCTTGATTGAAAACATTACTTCACGCTGGCATGTCCAGATTAGGCCCAATCTTATTATTTTCAGTGTTATGAATACCTCTGGGTTTTTTGGCCTGGTATTTGTTGATTTTTGTCTTTCATATGCTTTTATTGTGTTTTTATTGTTTGGTTTGTTTGAAGTCCTCATGTGTTTTAATCCTGTTTGACATTGTGCAGCACTTTGGTGAAGGTATGTTGTATTTAAACACGCTTTTTGTGTAAACTGACTTGACTTGAACTTTGAATATCTGTGTAAAATTGGTGTGATCATTTCAGGCCGGCGGCACCAGCGACCCAGTAGCCCCATGTCAACAGATAGCAACATGAGTCCTGCAATTACACATAAAAGGCCCAGGAGGCATAAACAGAACCAGTCTGGTCAACAGGGTTACCAACCCAAAGATGTCTTCAATGATGGTAAAGAACCAAGAATGAGATTAAAGATTTACTACTGCGTATCTCTTCATAACTCTGAACATCTCTGTGCTGTCTACTATCTGCTGTGTCCACAGACTCCTGCATGCCTCTGAATTTCACCAGCCAGATGTCCCATGGTGAATACAAAGTGAGGGGGGCCACACTGCCTAGGATGGGCTCTGGGGAGGCCCGGGGTCGACGAGGCAGCACTGGGACTCACAGGGTCAGAGAGGATATGTTGGAGCAGAGGGAGAGCCATGAGAAGCACAAGACTCCGCTCGCAGCGAAAGGAAGCAGCAATAGCCGACAGCACTCAGGTACCGGATGGATTAATGTGCCCAATGTGGAGCTTTATAAATAAGTGATCAAATGTGTAGCTGAATCGTTGTTTTTCTTTCAGAATTTGGAGACATTCTTCTGTACAGTCGTCCCTCTTTCCCATCAGGTCAAGCTCAGCGAGAGCCAGATGAGTCTAATTCACCCAGCTTTTTGTCATGTGGAGAACCAAGGACCAAGCAAGGAGAACAAGTGGCCCCTCCAGGACAGGTTGAAGAGGTGAATGAAAACCAAGAATTAAAACTCTCTATATAGTTTATATAGTGGAGATAGAGTTATCTCCAGTGTGAACATGTTTTTTTGCTAAACGTTTATATTATTATCCGTGACACAAGTTAACACTCTAATACATAAAATGCAGGCAAAGACACTGACACTGTTTTATTTTCACAGTTCCTGAAACGCTAAGAGGCGATTTGAGCACAACAGGAATGTCCTACAGTTGCTTCAGACAAGAAAGGACTTTGACCTTTACAACATGGGAAAAAGACTCTAAAAATACTGCACAATACACAATATTGTTTTATACTTCAAATTTCTCATTAGGTGTTGGAAAAAAAAAGAAGAAAAAGAAGTGCTCTCATGTTTAAGTCTGTGGACTTCAATTTGATGCACTGTTTGTTGCTTTTACTTTTCGGTGACCAGCTTCCAGGAGCCTGAGCCGCTGGTTGCTCAGTTTAAAGTAAGACGAATACACATTTGATGGCGGTTGTGAGTGTCTAGAAAAATATTGTCCATGATGACTGCTTGATGCGGTCCGTGTGATCTTTGTCTTTGTCTCGTTATTTTACTGTAAGTGATATACAGTCATTACCAGCCATCCTTGTAAATTGTTTACTGCCACAGAAGTGCTTCAAATTCAAATTTTATATAACAGTGTTAATGTTTTATAAGTGATGTACATCTTTGTCTTTGTATTATTTGTTCTACTTTGGTTATAAAAGCACAATCACTTAATTTTATTCAAAGTCATTGTTCTATGAATTTCAGTCTGGAGGAAATCAATTTTTGGATTCTTGTTAATCATCGGTTCACTTTAGACTGAGAAAAAGATTGTTTATTGTGGTTGTGCATTCAGTTTTGCGTACATTTGAGCTGCTTTCATTCAGATTTGAACTATCTGTTGTGTGTACTGAGAGAATTGCATGCAGATTCACCTGTAAGGGGGGGTTATACGCAACATCTTGACTGCTTTGTCTTCCCTTTGGGATGAAGAAAAGTCATGGACTGGTTCCACTTATTGTTTCTCTCCGCTGAGTTCATTTCATCTGCCCCTGTGTTTCCTTGACCTTGAGCCTAACTTCTGCTGTAGGGCTGGACAATACACCAAAATTGATCCAATTACTGACTCTGAATGTCTTACCAATGTAAATTCACTCATATTGTAATAAAGAAGTTGCTTGAAACCCATATAATTAAACTAGCTAGAACAACCAATGAGATGAAGTTCAGTCTAACAGTAGATTTCCCGATTCCCCAAATCTTAAACTGGTCATACTGTAGTTAAATCTTGTAAGTCACTTCAAGTTTCTAATAAAATATTAAAAGACACTAGTGGATTAGCAAATGAAAATTGTTTATTTATTATTGTACAGATTAATGTACATTGTGCTATAGTTTTTGGTCATATTGTCCAGCCCTATTCTGTGAGTTATGGAGGGAACAAATAGTCACTTTAACTACTCTATTTGAATAAATATTGCTGTTCCTTAAGCAACAACAACAAATGATCTTTGAATTCATTTCTGCATCACTCTAATTCCTCTTTCCAGTGTCAAGAGTTGATGAGTTTCAACCATGCAGGATACGGTATCGTAAAATGTGCCCACTACTAAACCAGGAAGAATGCACTGCAATTTCCTCTCATTCCAGCCATGTCTTCAAAAGGGTTTTACAAAGTCCTAACTAAGGTAACACACACACACACACACACACACACACACACAAAATATGGAGGGCGCTATTTTCAGGTCCTTTTTTTCTGCTTTTTTCTCAAACACATAACACAAATTCTTTTTACTTTTGATTTCATGATGATGAAATCAAATGACATACATAGGCCTACACACACATACAGAAAGGCTCCCATCATGTTTTTCTTGGATGGGTATTTAACCTCTGTTTATGGAATTATATTTGATGGATTTGGTTCATAAAAAGGATTCTGGACAGAGAAGAAAAAAAAAAGAAGTGAGAACTGCACTTTGTGTAGACGTTACATCAAGAAAAACCTACAGTGCAGTGTTTAGTAAAATGTTATATTTTAAATCAAATTAAATAAAAAATGATAGTAATCCAAAAGCCATTCTTTGCAGTCACATATTTGAAGTTGGAGGAGATGTAATGTTTACCCCTTTAATTAAAATAAAAAAACTCTTCAGAGATATTTATTCATGTTTTTGTACTTCTGTTCCTGATGTCCAACCATGACTTGGTTTATGCTGGATGTCTTTAAGTATGTCCCATAGGTGCAGCAAACGCATCACATTTTGCATTTGTGAGGTAAGGAGGATCAGGGAAGCAGGTGAATGGAAAACTGAGAAGGTGTGATGAGATCCGCAGTTTAATTAACCTCACTTATGAAGCTTCAACAAGAGAGCAGCTGTACGCTTTTGAAATGAAGGAAGTGTTTCACAGATGTCTTTCAGAGAGTGTCAGGTAGACTCAGTGGTGCGTCATCCACAAATAATTACAGTGATTTTATCATTACACTGAGCTCGTTGTGACTCATTTAACAAGCTGCATCTTGAACCAACTGCGCACAGCAGTGAGGTGAGTAGGGACTCTGACCTCTCAGACAGTTTTACCTCACTTTGGGTCCCTTGGAAGACACAAACTCAGGAATGATCTCAAGCCAAGTGTGCGAAAGCAACCCGTGTAATTTTACAATTTTCTGCCAAATACTCCATTCTGGACTCTTTAAACGTCAGATACCATTCATGAAATATGTCATCCTGAGTGGCCTTGTACATTACTTTCATTAGGTACTGCAGCTACCCTTACAAAGTATGCACTGTTGCGTGTAGTACGTGTACAATTGGGACATACTTCATCAGAAAAATGCGCCTTTAACTTTGACCCGTTTTGTCATATCCGTTGCGATCTGTAGCGTGATATTTGAGGTAAAAATAAAAAGGAACGCTACTTTTTAATGCCTCTTCTTCTTATCCTTCTTCCTTTTGTGAGCGTAGCATTAGTGCCATTGACTCTCTGCGGCTCATTCGACATGACTTATTGTCCTGAATATGACCGGATGTAGTAGGACATCCTGGTATTTTTGGCATGCTATTTCACACACTATGTATTGGGCTGTACTGAATCTTTTTCTGGCATACTAAATAGTATTACAGTAAGTGTATTGGAACATACAGTACATTTCCGATATTTCTTCTGTACAAGTCTTACAGTCAATCGCAACATGGTTCAATGTCTGCTTTCTCATGTCCCGACTACAGTACCATGCACAGAGTTTTCCTCTAGAATGGTGATTATTGATACAAAAGCATGGGATATATGAGCAGAAAAATGGACTGCAAAGGAACACTGCAAGGCTGCATTACCTTGACTTTTACACAACGATCAGGATACTTCACAGAGCCGGCATCGGTTTGCTCTGTAGTGCACATGCTCCTTAATGAGCACCCTATGAGAGCACGCCTACTTAATGCAACACATTTTATTCCATGTGTCCTGGACAAGTATGTGTTTATCCTCCAGACTATATACGTCTGTTAGCTATTTTGAAAGATCACCTGAGATTCTAGTTGCCCTTTCAGTTTGTTGATCTCATATTCCATATTCCACAGCAATATTCACACCAACCTTTAAACCATGTTAAATATGTGTGCTTGTATTATTTTTAACTGAGGTAACGTATATGGCTTTGATATTCTACTGACGTCAGAGCTCCTCTTTCTGTGCGTCCGTCACAGATCTTGATGCAAACACAAGACAATAATTAACAAAAGGCTGCCACACAGCTCAGTCCACCAGGCCTTGTAATCTACAATGAAATGATCTCATTAACACTCACAACATGCACAGTAACATATACACGAGCTCAGGCGGAGAAAAATGCAAGTTGTGACTGATCACTTCAAGGACAGCGCTCATCCCTGCAGAGCACTGCAGTTTAATTGGCCATTAAACTGTTTCACAAGAATTCTTTAAGAACTTCGATGACGCACAGTTAAACGGATAAACTGCACGATATACAACCCCTGTTTGTCAACCACACACACGCAAAAAAGGATGGAGTGTGATGTTTTCAGGTCCTTTTTTTTCTGCTTTTGTCTCAAACACACAACACAAAACAACCTGGATTATTCTTGAATGTTTTTTACTTTCCATTTCATGACGATGAAATCAAATGACATACAAGCACATACAAAAAGGCTCCCATAATTTTTTCCGCAATTTGGTTACGTTTAGGTACCAAAACTACGTGGTTAGGGATAGGAAAGTATCATAGTTTTGGTTAAAATGTGTATTTTTATGCCGGTAATGTTATGTATGTCACAAAAGATCTCCTTTTGGTATCAACAGCTTTAACAAAACAACACTATTTGATGCTTTGGGAGTAAGAACAGGTTGAGCCTTTCCCAAACATTACAAGTTGTCGGCTCATGTAAATGTTGATAAAATGAGCGAGAGGAATGTGCACCTTCCCGTGAATCAAAGAAATGACACACTGGGGATGGACAAAGTAGGCACCATGTTCTGTTGGTTGAATATACTAAAAATGGTAATTTAAGACAATATTGATTCCTGTTTGATGTTTAACCCAAATGACTGAAAAATATACATCACAATGAAAGCGGTTATGTTTTTTTATATTTATAATGGGTCATGATTACTACGTTAGTTTCAGAAGCTCTAAAAAAGATATGTTATCTGCCGTGCACTAGCTGGTTGACAGACAAATATAGTTGAACATATTTGAGCATTTAGCAGCTAAATTATTACAGGATTCACTTGTAAATCTGTCCTTTTATGAACATTTATCTGGTAATACAGTTTCCAGATGTATGAGCCATTTCTGACATTTGATTAATGACCAACCAGAGACCAGGAACCAATAGTCATAATTCTAATAATTAAACCTTTAATTCTTCAATTAAATCCCCTTCTGGCTCTTTACCGACTCTTTCAGATTTGGTTCTCAGATCACATACTGTCAAGGGTAAGAGGATCAAACAATGACAGTCTTTTTTTGACCTTGCAAGTAGGATTGCACTTTGTAGAGAAAGTGCCATCTTTGTTCCACTTCTGCTTTAACGCAGCAGAAGCTGAAACACTTGGTGTGAACAGAGCAATGTAAAGAACCACTCAACTAAAAATCATCATTTTCAGAAGTTTTATTTTTCCAAGTCCTCCTGTGGACTCAACGATCCACAAAAACACATGACTCAAGGAATTGAATCTCTGTCACAGTAGTGTGTAACTTGTAGCTGCAGCGGCTCTGCTTCCTTCAATCCATCATCTGTCCTCACTCACTTGCTTTGTGACAGCTGGTGAGGAGGCTAAATGTGCAAGAAAGACACGTTTTTCTCAGTTTGTATCACAACCTTTTTCTCAAACCAAACTGCACTGTTCTTGAAACATCATGGTCATGGTTTTGATCTTTCTGCCCTTTCCATTCAGTTTGCTCCCTGTGTTACTCTCTCTGCTGACCAGAGGTCCCCATTCTCCTGCAGGCCACGCCCACCTCACCTGCTCCCAGTTCCCCAATTTGCTGCACCTGCAGCCACTTTGCAATCAGCCCACTCTACTGAGTGGGCTACTCACAGTCTGCCACTCTTACCTTTTCAGTATTGTGTTTCCCTGCCTGGTCTTTTTGCACCTTTTATTCTTTATCAGTTGAGTCCTGTTTGCTTCACTTAACCTCACTCACGAGTGTTTCTGTTCTTTCGCCTGATGAACTGTAACGTAATCTTTGAGATCTTAACTGTTGCAATCGAGTATTTACAAAAAAATGTTGGTGTTGTTTTTATTTTTTTTATAGGCTACACAATAAGGAAAGGATAACTAAACACATAAAACCTGTATAAATAAAAACTTCCAGAACCCCATCCACAGACTCCAAGAAGGCAGGATACTTGAAGGTGACCCTCTTGTTCTCCAGGGAGAATGCCCAACACAGTAGGGTTCAGCCAGGGACTTGTGCATATGCCCACACCCGTCTGGTGCCTCTCTCCCTGGGCAACACAGTCCTTTCACTCTGCAGGAGTTTGGTTCCATAGTCAATACTGTGCATGGATGTGAGCCCAACTAGTTGATACTGCTTCAGCTCTTTCCCCGCCAGAGAGGTCACGTTCAAAGTCCCTAGAGCTAGTGTATGTCACCAGGGATCGCCATGCCAAGGCCCCTGGTGACATAGACATACACTGCACCCCCACCCGATACTTCATTCTGCAGGCAGTGGGCCTACAGGGTGGCGACTCCATGCTGTTTCTTTTGGCTGTGTCCAACCGGGGCCCCATGAGCCAAATCCTGACCACTAGACACACGCTGGCGAGCTCCCCTCCAAAGTCTGACTCCAAGCATCCCAATCTGAGTGAGGTTGTGCTGCACTGAAGGTCACCTTCCATTTGAGTGTTCTCAGACGCAATTGCTGATATGTCATTGCCTTCAACAAAAAGGGATGCATTTATGAGGTTTAACCATTTTCAGCAGGTGAGAGGCACCATGGCTACACTTTCAATAAAACCCACGAGACCATCTCATGTGTCCCACTTCTGCAAAAAGGCTGCTGACCTCTTATCTGTCAACAGCTACAACAAAGTGTGAATTCTATTTTTTTACCCCAATTATCACTTCAAGCTTGAGTGATATAACTGGTGCAACTACGTGGTGTAGAAGGTACACCACTTCAATGTTCACATAACTCAATTTGAGAAAAAAAAAACCAAATCACCATCAAAGGTGGTGATTACATTGATTTTTTTTAAAAAAAAATTAGCAATTGAAATGTGCATAAACATTATTTAAATTAACTTTAACATACAATATTATTTTTTACATCACATTTACCAAGTCATTCATGCAATGAGCCACTTCATGAATTATTCCATTAACTGGATTGCAAGCAAATAGAATTCTGAGCAAGATTTAGCTTTTGTGAGAAAGGCTGTTTTCTTCTCCAGGAAAACTATTTCTCAGCACCATGAATGGCTGCTTTCACCCCTGTCCTTTTCTTTTTCTTTTTCTTTTTCTTTTTCTTTTCAAGGACAACTGTCTACAGTGGGTTATTCAAGTGTTTGCCTTGGTTTCCAAGATACTGTGTGTGTGGGTGTGTGTGTGTGTGTGTGTGTGTGTGTGTGTGTGTGTGTGTGTGTGTGTGTGTGTGTGTGTGGGTGTGTGTCTGTGTGCTTCTTGTGCATGTATGTGCATGAGCTGCCAAGTTTCATTTTCAATTTTGCCATGTTTATCCAGCAGATTCTCTGCAATCTGTTGACAAAGAGGCAGCCATGACAGCTAGGGCAAATGTGGCAAAATTGCACAGCGGCTGACAGAAAAAAAATGGAACTGACGGCTGTCAACTCTGAACAACACTTTGTAAGGTGACAGATCTATAAAGGCAGTCTGGCTGAGTGCTGTGCCGCAAGTGAAAACGTCTTCTCTGACCTACCAGCTGAACTGCACCATATGTGATTTAGGTGTTCAATTTTCTCCTCTTATCAAAACACCAGTCGTCGAATCTTAACATAATCCAGAATATTATTTTGCATCTGCTGTGATCGTCATTGGAGATTTGGGAGATGGCCTCTTAAACAGGTACACGCAATCATTCAGGCAATGGTATTTGCAGCATAATGAGGTTTATTGAGGATGTGCAGAGAGCACTGTTGCAGAAAAGAAGTCTGGAGGTGATGAAGACATTGATTAGCTTCACAGCAGTGAAATAAACAGGTGGTGTCAGAGATAGGTGGCATTTCTCAGCTCAGTGTTTTCTATTGCCAGTGACAAACAGGGCGCAGAGGTTGAGGATTGCAGTCACGCTGTTAAGTGGGAAGTTATGAGTGGAGAGGGGTGCAGATAACGGGCTGCGAATTTATGATGTGAAATTCATTGCGTGTTGTATTTGAGGGAGATTACTTTCTCTTAAAGCAGGCAGTTGGTGAGGAATTAGGAGGTGTCAGAGATAATGAATCTGGTGGCGAGGTGCAGCAAATTTGCTTATGGAGCCATATCACTGTCTGCTGCTATAAAAGTTGACTGTGGTGCCAAGAGAGGACTTACTGTAGCAGATGAGGAGGGAATGGTAAGTTGTCAAAAAGCTGCACTCAAGTCAAAGAGGATGATAGCACGGCTTCATCCGGCCTCGGGGGCATTAGGTCTGGTATCAGGGCACAGTCACACGCTGACTGCCGGTTATAAAGATTATAAAGTGAGATTTTCGAACACAATAGGAATTACAGGGCTGTTACAAAATGGATGAACAAAAGTAGTTGTCGGATTTTAAAAGCAATCACAAGTATATTATGCCACAAAGTAGTAGAAATGAAAATGAACGAAATGTGTTCGTAAATGCAGAAAGTACTTTGCTTCCATTTTTATTTTAGGGAACAGGATTAGTATAATGTAATATAGGAAAAACAAGTCAAATTAAAACAGCAAGCAGCGATATGCGGGCCCTCGCATGCTGCACGTCGGGCAGCCAGCGGGTCGGGACCTACTTAATTTTTTTTTTTTTAAAGTCATCCAAAATATGACAAAAATGTCCAAAATATCGTCCGAAATATGATTTTTTTTTTTTCATAATTTGGACATGTATGACTTATTTTTCATATTTCGGACGACACACAAGTATCACTTTATTTTTATATTTAGGACGACATGCCACAGTATGACTTGTTTTTCCATATTTTGGATGACATGCTACAGTATGACTTTTTTTTTTATCATATTTTGTACGACATGCTACAGTATGACTTGTTTTTCCATATTTTAGATGACATGCTACAGTATGACTTTTTTTTCCATATTTTATAGCACGGTGGTGCATTGGTGACTCCCAGTCAGAAGGTTCCAGGTTTGATTCTTGCCCTTGACGTGGCTCTTCATTTAAGATGTTAATGTCATCCTTTTCAGGACGAGTCTCGAACCTAGAACCTTCTGACTGGAAGGCAACAATGCCAAACACTGCACTGTTGATTGCTCTTCCATAACATGTTTAAAAGTCATATAAGTCAAACAAGCATGCAACAAAGGCAGCAAAATGGTGCACTTCCAAACCAGCGTTGTCATCTCACAATCAGGAGGTTCTGGGTTTGATAGGGTGCCTGGAACTTAATGTGTGGAGGATTGCATGTTCTTGCTTGAATGTAATGTTTTACTTTATGGACTACATGCATAAGTTAGTCATCCATATTATGGATGACAAACTTTACTTTTAGGTTTGTAGTTTTGCAGGAACATGCAAATTCCACATAGAAAATACCAGGCGGGAATAAAACCCGGGAGCTTTAGATTGAGACGACAACGCTGACAACTGCACCACTATGCTGGCTTCCAAAACTTGAACAAAAGTCATACTTATAGGATGTCGTCATAAATAGCATACTTCTTTAATGTCATCCAGAATGTGAAAAAAACGTCATACTATAAGCATGTTGTCCAAAAAGTGGTAAAAACAAGGTCATACTATAGCATGTCATCCAAAATGTGAAAACAATATATATATATATTAATATACACACACATATATATATTTGGACCCCCCCAAATGTCAATATTATGGTTATGCCCTTGACCTCCATAGCTTGTTGTTGTTTACAATTTACACGTAATTGTAACTGTAATGCTAGTTGCTGTTATCAATATGATCTGCAGACCAGCTTGTGGCCTACCTATTTATTTTGCAATGGCGAGAGTTGTAAAAACTAAATTATTATAACGATAGGCTTACACACTTGATTTGCAGCAATAACACTTGCTTTATAACAGGCAGGAAACATAATAGCAGTTTTTGTACGTCTTGAACCTTGAAGCTACGTAGATTTCACCTCCCCAGTGTACTTACTCATAACGTTGTCGTCGTATTTTTCTAATGCATCTTCATCTCCAAAAGGCGCTTGTGCTGTAACTGTGGAAGGATGCCCACTGAACGGGGGGGGATAAATGCCTCTAGGACAGACCATAGGTAGACTTATTGAACTTGGAAATACTGTTTACCCTTGAAAAATTATGGAACAAAAGTTTAGTAAAATGTCCAAATCTTCCAGTTTCTTTGAAGAATTAACCAGCTGCCATCGCCTCCAAAACCATACAGTTTGTTCACCTCATAATGCAAACAACATTTACCGTGCAACCTATGGGTGTTTGGGCATACAAGGATTGGATTGCAGCAACAGAAAATTATGCATACATTCATAAATATGACGATTGCCATATTTTTTTGTTATGGAGTAAAACAACAGTTTTATTTGACTATAGAGAACAAATCACCTCCACTAGTTTGTAATAATGAAATCATGAAATTATACTTTAATATTTAATGTAATACAGGGGTCCTAAAGTAAAAACTTTACTGGACAAAAGATGCTCCAATGTACTGTTTTCCTTCACATTTATGTAAATTGAACAAAGATTGGCCTCCAATCTAGTTGTGAATTATATGTACACATCTTCATCTTCATCTCCTCCCTTTCAGCAGATGAATGTGAGAACAGCCTCGCTCTGGCTCAATGAGATTCCCATGACAACACGAGTAGACAATGTTTAAGTCAAGATTTCTGGGGAGGAGGAAGAAAAAAAAAAAGGGGGAATATTGCAGAGACAAGCTGTCATAACTGGAAAGGCTTGAATACAGATGTGCTCTCCAGGGGAGCCGCCAGTAACTAGGGGTGTGTTTTGGTGCCGGGATTAAACATCAGAACTTTTCTCTGGCTGAAACCTAGAGACTGTGACTCAGAGAAAGTAGGACAAAGATACATATCAATATTTGCTTGCATCTGTATTTACTTAAATAGCTTCTATCAGAGACCTCCAGGAGAGGCTTTGCTGCTCCATGTCAGTGGCACAATGTGAAGTGGCAACATAAAAGAAGTAGATGAACCATGTGGGTGAACAAGACGAAAATAAATTGGTCACCGAGGGAGAGACCACTGGCCTTTAGCTTACCCTCAGGGTAGCTGAGCCACAGAGCGGGACTCGCGGTCTCAGGTGGGGTGCACGTAAACCAACACGCTCTTCCAATGCTGCAATTAGCCAAATGTCACGAGTCACAAATCAGCCTTTTGAGGCAAGGTTACTCATAATCATACTGAAAAGGTTGTCCACCACATGTTGGGAAAATTGCATGAAATGACACCAATCATTCTCAATTGAGATCCAAGAAAATCCCAGGAGTGAATAGTTGCCTTTCTTTTCCTCTTAAACCAGCAATGATAATAATTTGCAGGATATAATATTTCAGTTATTACAGTCATATGGCCTACTGTGTAATCAATGTAAAGTCTAGCTCTTGAGTGCAGTATTACTAAACTGAAAAAGCAGTTCAGTTACCTGAACTTCAAAATGTGAAATATGATGGCTTGATTTTTGAATTCATAATGGGGTTAAGGTTAGGTATTATTCTGACTCTACTTGTGTCTAAAATTGGCTTTGCACTGGGGTGAAAGCACTACACACCTGAATATCTTGTATGTAAATATGCTAATATTGTGTTACATGTTGAATAAATATAACAAGAATTGTATGAGGCTAACCTGTCATATTTTTTCATTCATGTTGTCCTAGATAAGAAGATTTACCCATATAGTCTTCTTTTTATTTTATTTGAATCCATAATGAGGCTCTTGTCGTGCACGCTGACAATCTGAGTTCAAATTACAGCAATTTCTTTCTCCATCACCCTGTTTTTTTTGTTTGTTTTTTTACCTGCACAGGGGCAAAACTCTTGATTTTGAAGTGGGTCCTCTTTTTGGGTGAAATATGTTAATTTGCAAATGTCTTGTTTCAAATAGAAATATTCCTGAAATAAGCTCATAGTCTTCTTTCTATTATGGATATAAGATGTAATAAAACACCCAACCTGTAAAATTTGCATCCTCAAAGGTGAACCTGTCACTTCAGTCATACAGAGGTTAAAGGTCGGGGTCAGGTGCAGACTAGCACTCCTGCTCCTCACCCTGCTCACCCCGGGTGTTCCAGTTTAAAGATGCAGCATGCATTTATATTAACACTGAAAAGGAAAGGAAAATGTGGCACAGAAGCCGGTAACATCTTACATCATCATACCGTAGGTTCAAACCACCAAGAACTCTCTCAAACACTTGAACACCTTCTTTTAATTTTTCCCAGGTTGATGACTTCCTGTCCCATCATTCAAATAGTGCTTGCAAACAGGAGTTGATGCGTGTATGAATTATTTTCTTGGAAAAAGAAAAATGCACGATCCTTTTAGATGCTTTATTGTCATTATAACTACTAGTGCGTTCCATAGAAAAAAAGGACCTCCATTACAAGCATTTTTCAGTTGTTTGTAGCAGTGTCTGGAGAAGTGAAGCAGTTTGAGGCCAAATTGCTCCCCTGAGAGCTGGAAAATAGGATCTCAGCAATAAATTTGTTACAGTAAACTGATTTTTCATTAAACCAAAACCACAACATCCCACAAAGTCAGCACACCATTCCGAGAGCTGTACATCAAGCTAAATCTTTATGAGACAGAAGTGTAGCTGTATTAACGCAGGTAGAGTCCTGTAATTGGGCTCTGTGGGCTCAGCTATGAGTTTCTGCTCTTCCATTAAATTCAAATGTACTACAAGCTGTTAAGAAGGGCTTGTACAACACTTGGCGATGGGGTGTGTGTGTGTGTGTGTGTGTGTGTGTGTGTGTGTGTGTGTGTGTGTGTGTGTGTGTGTGTGTGTGTGTGTGTGTGTGTGTGTGTGTGTGTGTGTGTGTTTGGGAGGAGGGTAGTCCCTGTAACAGGGAATCCAAATTGCATCAAAGTGATATAGAACAGCCTACACAATACTAATTCTTCTGTCCTTGTGGCACTTCTGGAAACCAAATTAATTGGATATAAAGTTTTAGAGGTGGATTGCACATTGTCCTCCCCGTCTGCACAGTATCTGCAGACTGCCCTAATCCTTGCCCATCCATTTCAAGATACAAACACTGACAGGCTGTGACCACACTGTGTACAGCACCTATTGTCCCGTCGCCTGAAGCCATCCTCCCCAGTGCTGATCTGTAACAAAGTTACCTTCACATAACAACAGGGACCTGCCGTGTGGTCCAGAGATGGACTCTGAAAAAGGATCCAACGTCAGGCAGCTTAAGTTTAGGTGACGATTTAGACAAACTGTTCATATATTGAAGCAGTGTGTCAGACAGTTCTCGAAATGGATGCACCATTTTCACATATACGGGTATGCCTGGATGTGCAATATCACATTTAAAGCATGCCCTACACAGTGTTATGTGGAAACACGTATGAAATGCAACTAAAGAGGGGACATTGGTTAAAATAAAATGAGCTAAATTCTTCTTTTCTTCGCAATGATTTCATGACTTTTGTCACAGATGGCAATTAGTACTTCACCAAAGTAGTATGCAATGAGAAAATATAATACTATTTTCTTCCTTTTTAGCTGCAAGTGTGCAGTCCATCTCGTAGGTAAAACTGACTGTAAATGAGATGCGAGTAAAAGCCCATACATCATTTTCCAGTCTAAAATCTAACCGATTCAAAAATCTGGGTACAAACAGGGTTTCAGACTCAGGCATTGTGAGCAGTTCATTTTCACATACACATTTTTTATTTTGCATCAAAGGATTGAAAAATGGCCCTACTGTGTGTGGCTGTGTATTTCCTGAGGGCAAACCAATCTGGCATGTAAAGATTCTTCAAAAGGGAGAGCCATTACCAGAACAATGATCAGAACATACAGTAACCATCCAAACATGTGAAGACATCCTGAATCTCCTGGGCAAGAAATACTAATCATTTGCATTCTAAAACTTTGCAAAACATCTTTCAAATTTGGCGGTCATTTAACTCTATACAACTTTTTGTAAGTTGACGGTGTAGATTCATAACCATTCAGCAGTGTACTACAGTACATAACAACAAATCAAAATGGTATCATTTCTTTGATGTTTAACATCACATATTTTTTTCAGTCCATCTTGCAATTGCAATCTACGCAATTTGTCTGCAGGTGACATTGGGACACTTGAATTCATTTTTCTCTGCCCTACTAAAGTAATAAAGTAATAATGCACGTGGCTTTCACTTTCTCATTTCCCTTTACTGTCATGTTATCTTTTGAATATTGCACATGATTGTGTCACTGGATGTAACTGGAAAGGAAACACATATATTATTTATGAACATATTCTTTTTGGGAATGGCAGAGAAGTATCCATTTTCTTATGTCTTTGCTTTGGATATCACAACTGATGTGTTGCTTTGTTACCATTGAAAAATGTTATGGTAACCATTTGCTGAGAACCATTGTTAGTATAATGCATAATAGGATTCCCAGCAAGAAATATGAAACACAAGTTAGTTATTTTGGCATATTAGTTCCAAGTATTTACCTGTGTTTTTTTCCCCCTTGTATCTCTCAATATACTGCGAGTATTTCTCAAAACAACTACAGCACAGCCAAGAATATATCTTCTGTTTTATGTTCTGCTCATCATAGACATCCCTCTTTGCCATTATGATTCTCCTCCTCAGCTCAGCTGACAATGAGTTTGTGCTTATTTTCACCAAAAACGCTCTGTGCAAAGTACAACAATACAGTAGCTTCATCGAAATAAGCTAACAGTTTGAGCATTAATGAAAAATGATTCACAGTAATAAATCACAAAAGAGACAACATTGGGTTTGGCTTGCATAGCAAAGCAAAAGAAAGAGAAAAAACATTACAAAATATATTTACAAATTATGCAAGTCCTTTTTCATTTCAATTAGTCATTTAGTTGTGTTTTCTTCTTCATCTCCACTGTGTGAACGGTTGTACACCATGTGACAGAATATAGAAGCGGACATATAACATACTCTTTTGAAGAGGGGGGGTGGGGGTGGGGGTGTGTGTGTGGGAGGGGGAGGGGGGTGAAAGTAACACTGTGAGAGTGGTGTCGGTGTCTGTACATGACATTTACAGCTCTGCATTTCATCTCGCACAATTTTGCTTCTTCGTCATCATTCGCTCTCCTCTCCGTCTTCTGAACATCATTCTGTGTCACTCGCAGAGAGAAAAATCTCATAGCGCTTATAAACAAGGTGTCCTGGGACAGGCAGCAACTGCAGGGAATGATGCCTCACATAGACTCTGAAAGAGAGACAGGAAGACACAGCAACAACACTGTGAACTCTGGATGACACTGAATACTCCACTCTCAGTATCTGCATTTCCATTAAACTACCTCAAGATACATTTGATCCTGATATCTAAAATATTTATACATTATTTCCTCTTCATATAAAAAAAAAAAAAAAAAAAAAATGTCACTGTAGCTACGCATTAAGTAATGTGTGTGTTAGTTGTTTCTAAATTTGTGTATGGAATCAAATTAGTCTTAAAATAATTTAACAAAATCAAAATGCGGGATTGAAGTCAAATTAAAAATAGAAAGTCATGTAAATAAATTGAAAGCACAAAAATGAGCTCAAAAGTACAACTAAGTGTAAAATTATACATTTGATTATGATATTCACACCTTTCTTACAAGCAGAATTTCTCTTCAGTTTAGCTGCTTCATTTTTCAAGTGGAAATACTTCAATTATTTCCCACCAAATACTCCTATTTCTCAGACCTGGCTATAATAATACGAGATAATAGGAATTTCTCTTAGGTTATTATAAGCAATTCTACAAAATCATATTAATAATTCAAATAGGTAAACAAGTAAGCCGATTAAATGTAATGTTTTGTCTATTATTCTTTGTCAGAGTTAATCAAATGAAAACTATTACATGATTTAGTAAACACGGGAGTAAAAAGGTTTAGTACAACTTGCATGTTATTGCTCTCTGTGCAGTATTTGATACACCCACTCATGTGTGATGTGCACACTGATGCGCCCCCACGAGGATCGACACTTACAGTGCTCCCTTTTCTCTGTGCCGTTTGTGGAAGGATGCCCGTTGTGGGAGGGGTCTGTGCCAGGTCTCTTGTGGGAGCCCCTGCTCAGGGTGGCCCTGTTGGATGATGCCGTGCCACTCCAGGAAGCCATATGCTGCCGCTCCAGCGTCGACACGGTCACCATGCACTCCTCAGAAGGGTCTGATGCCGCAGCTGCCCACGAGCCGTGCATGTGGGAACCCATGCCGTGCAGGGACTTCATCGCCGGCGTGTGGGCTGCGGAGTGGGTGGTCGATGAGGGTGTTTGGCAAAGGATACAAATACGATATCATGATATATAAGCCCTTTGCACTGAATTTACCATAACAGAGGATTCTTTTGATAAATAATGGCTGAGAGTATTGAAGTCCAAACTTACCGTCTGTGTTGGCGCCCCTTCGTCTGGGAAGAGTTCCAACCTTGTCTGTCTGAGGTTTGTGGCCGGTGAGTGGTGCCCTCTTGTGTCCAAGGCTATGTGTGCCCTGTGCGCCGCGGTCCGCCGTGCCAAAGCTATCGGAGTGACACTGCTGGGAGGCTTTACCTACAACGAGCGAGACTGCTATTGAAGATAAAGGTTCAGCTAACAAGTATTTGGCTCACACAGAGCAGATCAAGCCAGACATTTTAAGAGTGATGCAGATCTACAGAGTCAGAAGGATTAGTGTCAAAATTGAAATCAACAAAGACAAAGAAGTCAGATTAATTACTGGATATGTTATGCAAATCCTTTGTGAAACATTCTCGTCTAAATGTGGTATCTTTAAACGAGGTGTAAAGAGGATTCGCGCACTGTTTCCATCCCACTGGATTTATGGAAATAAGTATAACTCCTTCATACTTCTGCTTCTTCAATAGTGTTACTAAAAGCTTTAATCAGATATCCTAAAGAGCTGGTTTTTTTTCTTTCTTTGGAGCAATGTGAGGAACTATTAAGGAACAGACATCACAGAAATATGTGTTAACAAATATGTCATTTACAGCAACACTCCCCAAATGCAATCTGGCTCCCCCTGTGGAAATACTGCTGCCACAGTGACTTCATTCATGGTTTGATTTACTGGACTGAAGACATTCTCTCAGTGGGCGTGGGCACACTTCTAACACAGTGCCTCACAATATGTGACAGCTAAAATATGAGTTGATAAATTGTTTGCATTGCTAATGTTTGTAAATATTTTTAGTCACGCTGACCTATATTTTGCCCTGCAGCGGCTTATTAAAAGTGTTGAAGAACACATATTCTCAATGCACAAGTCAATCTTAACCTATCAAACAGTGGAATCTAAAAATGGTGCAGTTGCGTCCCTGTGGGAGAGGCTATCAAGTTTCTCTCTAAAGAAACTTTCAGACAGAAACCTATTTATAAATGCATCAAACCTTAAATGTTAGATGTGTTACTTCTCGGTGAGAGTGCTAATAAAGTTGTTAAAAATATTGTACGTTATGGCTTCGATGTCTGTCCGAGGATGACTTCAAGGAACTTTTAACAGGCTGTCTGAATATCCGTTTGAAAAACAATAGTGTTAGTTTTAAAAGGGTACCCACGATATCCGTTTTACTTTTGACCAACTACAGTTCCTGCATCACCTTTTGAGCGTCAATCACTGTCCCTGTTGGCTACACTAACATGCTCCTAATCTACTATGTAATATCCTAAAAGACTTAGCACTATGGGGAGGGAGGAGGGGGGTTAAGGGAGGGTTTGTATGTGTGGCACTGAATCATCTATTGTATGCTTTGGTCTTTGTTCTATGCAGTGTGTCCATAGGCGATAGTTCAGCGAGCCAACACACTGCACTGTGATTTCAGCCTCAGTGGCCCAAACCCTGTTGGCAGGCTGCATGTTGATATTGGACAAATCTGCTAAACCCCGGATTAGTCAAAAAGCTGATGTTTTTTGAACATCCAGTGCCATGTTTTTAATGTTGTTCTGTAATTTCTGTGCATCACAGACACACGCAAACATCACCCTTTATGTGTCACGGAACTACTTTTTAGCTTCCCACACAAAGAACACACTTCTCCCTGAACCGGCACTGAACATTGTCAATGGAGTTACAGTTTAGACTGTCCAATATGAATGCAGCAGTGGGTTGAGTGGCTGTAGCCGCTTCAGCTACATGTACTGTATGACAGGTAAAAGAAGGATTGTCCCCCCTTTTACATATCAAAATTGCAATTTCAAAATTTCAAATAAAAACATTTCCATGCACACTATCTTGGTTTGTTAGTGATGATAACAACAAAAAAACTATTTGAGCTGCACAGGGAGTAATAGGTATGTCAAAATCTGCTTATTTCCTATTCATATACATGCAAGTGATGAGTTTGACTTTAGCTATCCATATTCTTAAACGCAGGGTGCTTTTAATGAGACGAATACATCCAATAGATAATTGTGAAAAAATAGTCCGTTTTTCATAATGAATTGTTCAATTTATTATTTATATTCATAAAATATAGATGTATACATGAGCGAAGGGCATCACGAGCTGTAAACACCTTTTTTTTTTTTTTTTTTTTTTTTTTTATAAATCCTGAGACAGTCTTTTTAGCTTAGAATTCTTAATATTTTTTATATAGTCATTTATTATTATTATTTTTATTTTCTTTATGTATCACTTTTGTATTCTTTTACTTTCCTTTTATTGTTGAGCATCCTCTGTTGGAATTTTGCATCGCAGATGGTCTGTAAATAAAGTTGAATTCAAATTTGTTATGGTATTTCACCATCCCCCATGGCATGATTGACAATTATCTGAAACGGCATTGGCCACATTTCTCATGTGTTTGATGATATTTTGAACTGAACGAATGTGGTGATGTGTTTCCTTTCAGGACAGTTAGCTGTGAGCATGAACTCCTACATCCGTTTCAAAGCAATCACTTCTATGAATTATAAGACATACCTGAGCCCTCAAGGTTATCCACACTGTGATCAGGAGTGTATTCAAAGCCACACAAATTCTTTGACACCACAGCGTATCTCTCCTCTTCCTCTTCCTCCTCGTCTTCTTCAGAAAGGAGTGTGGCTCCCAAATCAGAGCCCAGTGTACTGGACATGAAGTCCATTGGGGTGTTGGACACATTTGGACTGCTCTTCATGTGCCTAATTAAATATGGGAAAATACAGTATATGAATAAACGAAGTCAATTTCAAACAATTTGCCATGAAAATGCTGCAAAACAAGTGGTAGAATGCAGAATTAGTGGATATTCAGAAGGGTATGGATGCAATGTGCAGAAACCATGAATGCCTGCAGTGATTTCACTGATTACTTTCTCAGCGCTGGTGTGCGTTGTGCTAACACAATGGAGTTGTAATTGGACTGGATAAAGGATATCTGGATGGGCAGGGCTGTCACCAACATGCCTGTTATCTCCCGCACAGCTGTCCTCCATGATGGCTCACATCCCACCGTAGAGGAGATGCATGCATAATTACCAACTCTATTTACCCATGTCAGACCAGCATGTAAGACTAAACCCTGTCATTACCCTCCAACACATGTCACCACTGACTTGTCAAGTTTTCCAATGCTCCATCAAAGGTGTAATCAATGGAGAGATGGTTTTATCGCTCGCAAGACACATGGACTGCAGGTTTGGGCTGACACATGTAAATACCAGCATTATAAGATGCTCAAACATCAGCCATTGATATGCAAAACCCAAACTATCAACGGAAGGAAATGAATAAAATTATAGGTATCTCACCGACTGTGCAAAGCAAACATTTAAATGACGCTGCGATGCCTTCAGGCAGTGTGAGGCTTTTGAATGATTCAGATGAGGTCTTTTGTTTTACCAGAGAAGATGTAAGTCATTTTAGAAAATAATGACTAAAGGATCCTCACCACGCCTGCTTGGCCACCTCGTACTGGTAAGCTCTGGTCAGCTCATCCAGGTGGGCCTGCAAGATGGACTGCATTTCTTCATGGTGGGCGGAGGTGAGAGAGGAAGATGAGGGCTGACTGAAAGGAGCTGCTGCAGGCGAGGAGGACCTTCCTCTCAGGGGAGGAGTCGGACCTCGCTCCTCCTCAACTTCGTTGTCCAAACTCTGGTGGCAGTAGGTCTGGACAGACATGGGCGGGGCCCAGCTGTTGCTGTCATATCTGGTATGTGGACAAAATCATTTTTTATTAATCATCATATTGAGTTTGCCCTTACAGAAAAACATGAATTTCACATGTACAAACATTCATGTGACCACATAGCCTAAACATGTGATTGTGCACATGAGAAACGTGTATTTTGCACATATGAAACATGTGGTTTTGGAACATTTCCATAGTGTAATGTGTGTAGCCCATGTAGATTCCCATGTGAAAACTTTTCCACATATTTTTGTTATCATATGTTGCAACATGTGGTAAACATGTGTCAAAGGTGCGATCATGTGTCCAATGTGAAAAACATGGGAAACTCATGTTTGTTTCTGTAAGGATGTCTTCAACTATTCAGCTGTTACACAGACAATATGTACATTTTACGACACAGAAAATATTCTTAACACTTAGAAATAGTCTCTACTTTATGATTATTTCCCCCAAACCCGTCATAAACTGACCTAAATGTAATCCTTTAAACCAGGGGTGTCAAACTCATTTTAGTTAAGGGGCCACACACTGCCCACTTTGATCTCAAGTGGGCCAGACCAGTAAAATCATAGCATAATAACGACAATACTTCTCTATGTTTAAATAATTGGTGAAGGTTTTTGGATGATGAACCCTATTTTAAGGTCTTTCTACAATAAACTAGAAACATAAAAACCAAAAACTCAGACATCAGCCCACTGTTTATCTGCCTGGGCTCTCCTCTGCAGATTCCCTAGCAGCGAGCGCTGCTGCCTCCGGAGCAGACGTCGCATTTACGCTGTTTTTGAAGCAATTACTGGATCGATTAAAACAAATTACAAAACGTTTGTACTCCTAAACCTCCATATTCTCATAGAAATGCAATTTATGTCTTTCCGTAATTTTCACACTTCGCAAAGTCATCCGGCGGGCCGAGCTGGACCCCCTGGCAGGCCGTATGTTTGACACCCCTGCTTTAAACATTTTTATTCTTCCACAAGGCACATTCATGTGCTGTCCAAGTGTTGTCCAACATTGTGCATTACTGTGTTTGCATGTGTTTCCTCTGCCTTTCTATGTTTTGTGTGTGTTTCAGGGCAGAGATTGATGAGATATGAATGCATCTTACCCTCCTCCGTGGTTTTCCTGGGGGTAACGGTCAAGGTCAACCTCGGTCCCGGGGAGAGGGTGCATGGGTGGCGGAGGCAGGGGCATGTTCGCCCAACATGTCCCATTTGATTTAGAGGTTTTTGTTCCACCCTTCACCTTCTTTTTCTTCCCAACCTTTGCACCTGGGGGTAGGTAAAGAGGAAAGAATGTTTAGCCTTCTCTTACACAATATCAAGAAATCTCTACACCAATACTCCACACTGAGTTCACACACACACACACACACACACACACACACACACACACACACACACACACACACACACACACACACACACACACACACACACACACACACACACACACACACACACACACACATCCAGCGCTGCTTTGAAAGCTATCTTCTATTTTTTCTTCGCTATCTGAACTTTTTCAAGCCTGTCTCCCACCCGGTGTTCATTATGTCTCTTTTTTGTGTGCTGACAGCACATTAGGACTTTTTCTAAATGTTGACATTTCTTAAAGAGGCATCAAAACCTGCGGCAAACCACTTAAAGTTGCCTCCATACAGCCTCTTCCCACTTGCTCTATTTTATCTCTGGTAAGGCTGACATTTAGCTGAGCACACAGCCTATTGTGCAAAACTACAAAAGTACAGACAGAAACGCCTCCGTGACTTTACTAAACGTATATAAACTAAATAAATAACTCCGAACACCGAGGCATTTTCTGCCATCACTAATCAAATTAACCCAAAGAAATGCGTCATGATTGTGTGACATTTCTGGGCTAGATAAGCTCCCAGGGTACAATTGTGATGAAGACAGAAGAGTAATTAAGAACATTATCCTTAGGGTCCATTTTTAGTGAATATGTAAATAAATTCCCCCCTGTCCATTTGGCTCTTTCCCTGATTAAGTTTGTAGTAATTTCAATGACGAAAAAAACCCACATTGCCCGTGATTTTATGTAAAAATGTTGCAGTGCTGCAGCACACGGAGACTAAAGTTACAGACACAAGGGTGCAAACGGCGGACCACAAGACAAAGAGAAAGGAATTGAGATCGTGCTCGTTTCATCACGGCTCTTACCAGTGCCAGGGCGTCTGTCAGTTAGCGAGTAGCCCAGGTTTGCTATTTCCTGCTGGGCCTGGAGAGAAGCCTTCCAGCGGGGATCTGGCCTGTCCACAGCCAGCTCGTGGAAGCTGTTGGACTGGAGTATCTGAGTGGTGGCGTAGGGGGTGGGCTGACTGCCTCGGGCCGGGCTGCTGTACCCTGCCTTCCCCATGAAGTCGATACTGCTGTAGATGGCACCGTCAGACAGCATGGTGCCCGTTTTCTCCACGGCTGCAGACGGCAAAACATCTGAGATGAAGAGGGGTGAAGACGGAGCGAGGAGGGGAATGGAGAAAAAATATCATGGAGAGATGAGTTGACATGAAGTTAACGATCTTTAAGGTCATTAACACTCCCTGCTGCTCTGGCACTCTCTATTAGTTAAATACAGGTCTCAGATGGACTTGATATAAATGAAAGTGATTATCAACAACCGTAATTAGCATGCAACACTCTGTGGGAGACGGGTGGAGTTTTCACATGAGGGATACTCAAACAGAGCTAACCTTCAGCTCTACTGTCTCGCACACATAAAGCCTGAGGCTCACCGGGTTCCACTGAGCTTTGAGCACATGCAAACGTACAAATACACAATGCAAACCCGTATATTTGGATTATCAATCTTGTACAACCTCAAGAAATGCATAACGGCAAGGCATGGCAAAGAATGACAGGGAAGAAGTATATCCAAATACCAGAAATTTAAGCCAAATATCAAGCTTGTCAAATCAAATTAGCAAAATATAGCCCTCAGAGGAGCTTTTAATTTGTGTGCGTGTGCTCAGCCTGTTTGTGTGTGCGTGCTTATTTGTGATATTCTGTCACTATGCTTCCAAAAGGATGAGTGTCAAAGCTGTCCAGCCAGGCATTGCTGAAACCGTATCCTTCATCACCCCTGCCTGTTTACGTTTCTTACCTCCTCGGCCAAAGTTGCCGCCGCCCTTCGGACTTCCCAAGCCGCCATTAGCCGGGAGGCTTGTGGAAGGCCATGAGTCGGCCAACCAGGGCAGGCCTTGGTCACCCGCTTTCAGCAGCCCCGGACGGCTGTGAGAGGATATTTGAAGTCGGACAGAGAGGAGGGAGACAGAGAAGCAGTGACATTGTTAAATATTCAGCCTACCCCTGGTAACTGTATTGCTCATTTTCTTCCTGCTGCATCAACAACAAATTGATGTGAAAACTCATTCAGCATATTCTCGCCTGTGGAGCAAGCCCAGCACACGGACAACAATAAACAACAGAGAGACATAAAATGGCAAGTCTATAAATCAGACTTCTGCCTCCCCTTAACTCTACCACCCCTTACTCTCCCCGGAGAAACAAGGCAGGCCTAAATACACACTAAATCCACTTTAGAGCCTTAGCACAACAGAAATTTACATTTTAAATTGAGAATCATGGACAGCCTCTGGCAGATCAGCTACACTGCTGCACTGTCTCCATGGCAACAGAGACAGCAAAAGCCCATTAGGTGGTTTAGGAAGAGCTACCATGTCATTTTGTCTTTGTGAAATACAACAGTCATGAATACAGGCTCCGACTTCAAGGTAGGAAAGTTGTGGGCAGCAATTCACGGAGGAAATAAAGAAGAAGAAAAAAAAAACCCAGCCGCCTTCGTATCAGCAGCTGTAAAAATGGCTAAACATTCACATGCCAGCACATTAAGGGAACACATTCTGCTCGCATATATTTACTTAATATGCAACTACACAGTGAATTTCCCACTGAGCCTGATGTGCCAAGTGCCAAGGGAATTGTTCACAGCTGACTTGGTGATGGCTCAAAGGTGTTCAAACAATTACGTCAATAATTTCCATTTTAAACTTCACGAGCATATATATACATTTACATACATTTTCTCTGAGAAACACGCCAACACCACATACAATAATGTGTGCGTGCACAGTCAGTGTGGAGAAACACACTCGTGCAAAAAGGGGTTTGGCAAGAATCAGTTTATTTTTAGTTTATTACTTGCCACATTTGCTCTGGCTGTGGGCTTATCTGCTTGCTAAGGTGTGACAAAAAGGAAAGAGGAAGCAGAGGAAATCCACTTTCTGCAAAGCAAATTCACCTCTGTATTCATATGAAGGAGTTACTGAAACAACAGCAGAGAAAGGTAGGCTTAACTTTGGGCGATTTGAGCTGGCAGGAAATTCTCTTGGTGGCCGAGGGGAGTCTCAAGGTCCAACACTTTGTTCCCCCCCACATACGACCCATGACTGTGTGCACTCCGCCAAGCTTATTAAACAGAACATTCATCACCTCTCCCCCTCTCCTGCGACCTCTCACACTTCCAGCCACCTCACATGAACCGAGAGCCAGCCCGTGAATAAAACAGCTGCCCACCTGCATTAATTGCTAGCACTCACTTCAAAGGGGTGATTAATGGTTTCATCAAGTGAACACCGGTGCAAATCACCCACTGATACAGTATGAATAAGCAGAGGGGAACATGTATGCAAATTCCATTCATCACAGGGGAACTCTTCATTTCAGCTTTTACAATGGGCTCGTGTCATTGAGAAGGCAGAGTGTGTAGCACGGAGATGTCAGCGGGGGGACTCTCGCTGTGCGGTTTCTTGGTTTTTAGAAGTTAAATTCTCACCTTCCATTCCTGATGAGGCCTCTGTCTCGTTGGAACGTGACTTGCAGAGAAAAGAAGGGCGAGAGAGAAGGAAGTAAACTGCATTTTTGTCCAATGACGTACAGCAGCACTGTCAATTTAAATGACTGATAAATTATTGCTGTCCAGAATGCAGGCAGCTAAATTACTGTGGCATTTTTATATGTAAGAACACAATGTAAAAACATACCTGCTCGAGTAAAGGTGAATGACTGAACTGCAATTCAAAAAGACAGAGAGTACACATAGTGTCACGAATCACAAGCGCAAATATCAAAAAGATGAAGTCATATTCTCATGCCAAAACAATTCATGAAACTGGGTGTAGAAATGTGGATGGAGTCCGTTCATTTATGCTTTGTTTGTTCATCCATTACTGATGATGTGTCAGCGCCGATCAGATTTAGATGCATCTAACCATTACATTCCAGCATTTTCTGAATTGCACCAATTGCCCTCAGGGTTAAAGGTTAACTGAAGGTGACACGTTTAACCCTTTATTTGCACTGGGGCATCTGCATCCTCATCATAATTTCATCTATCTATGGAATTCTTCTAAATCACATTTTGGGGAAAGAGGTTTGTATCAAGAAGTACGAGGAATAGGAGGTTCATTGTGAAATCATTTTGCAAATGTGACACCTCAAAACACAACAAAACAAGCAATTCATTCTGCAATCTCTTCATTATTTAAAATTAAGTTATTTGAAAGATATTTAACATTAAAAAAGAAATCACAGAATATTTTATGTGAATGCTTCTTTAAAAAAGAAACAGTATTTTCAAAATGGAAATGTGATGTTTTGGAATTAAACTCCTCAGTTTGTTGTGAGAGAAGGGATCAGAGAAGCAGCACTCAATCATCTAAATCCCTGTTGAATTAGGAAATCACAGTGCTTTTTCTCTCTCTCTCTCTCTCTCTCTCTCTCTCTCTCTCTCTCTCTCTCTCTCTCTCTCTCTCTCTCGCTCTCTCTCTTTCCCCAAGTCATTGTGAAAGCTGCAATGCACATTATGATAATTGCAAACAGCTATATGCTTGACTCGCAGCGGGATGAAAGAACATTCCATACCTAAACCTCGACGTACCTCATGTTAATGTGCAAACAACACCAGCCGTGCTCTGATAATGGAAGGGGATGTTAAATTACTTATCTCGTATGAATGTATTAGAGTGTTGAGGTGTGGTGCTGATGGAACTCAGCACAGTTGATGCACATCAGTGCACAGTGAATTAAAGTAAATAGGGCCTATTTCCATCTGCGCTGAATATATTTCCTTTTGTTCTGCATTTTAGCCAGCTCAAATGGAGTCACATCTGCGATGACATCAGCTTTCACTCGAGAAAGAGACCAACTGCGCTTTGAGATCCTGTGTTGATGCAAAACCATGTCAAATGATTTTTCTCTTTTTCTTTTACCTGCATAGTTGCTGAGTCCCTTCCTCTTTTTTCTCCTCCAGTACAGCCAGGCACTGAAGCCCATGAGGACAATCCAGCAGGCCCCTCCCAAACCAGCGATGAAGGCCGGCTGCTTCACGACGTCGGAGATGCTATTGTTGCCCTCCGATCCTGTCATCACGTCCCTCAGCTCTGCGCCTGGAGGCACGAATACACACACACACACACACACACACACACACAAACGATGTTTGAAAGTCAATTTAATGTGAACGGACAAATAATTGTGTTTCAAGTGTTGTGTATGAAAATCTTTTGGGATTAAATAAAAACTCATTGCCATCATGGTCCTCGACATAGAGCAAAGCATGTCTCAAATGAGACCAAAAACAATGTACAAAAACAATGAAGACTGCAGTCAAATTATATGAAATTATATTAAAATGTAAAATTGCATGCAGGGCTTTTAATAAAAACAATAAGCATGAAACATACTGTATATCAAACATCAGGAGACATGGACTACTGGGACAGCCAACAGATGAGGCCATGAATAAATGGGAGGGGGAAAAAAACACTCGTGAAAGCAAAAAACAAAACAAAAAAAAAAGCAAAAAAGACCCCAGCATCAGTGCATCCAATATAGAGTTAATCAATTCAGCAGTGCACTTATCAACTTGAGCTGCAAGACACAAGATTGACAGAGCAGCTCTGACAGAGTTTGATTTTCTGTTGCGGCTACTGTGCTGTGAAATTAGATTCACAGTCTCCAGCAGGAATCCCCCCCCCTCCCATCATTAAGCTTCAGTCCACAGGCCTGTTTCCCTTTCTCTGGGCGTTAAGGGTGTTATTATATATCAGTCAAAAGTCACAGATGAAGAGCATCTGGCCTGGGCTCCCATATTGATTCTGGGTTTATATACTCTGGGCATCCTTTAGCTATTTCATAAGATGTGATAGGCTGATAAGCTCCTACAAAAACACTGTCTACTTTGTTAGCACCAGCTGCCCACATATTGAAGAGGATTATTGATATGGCTAACAGTACTTGGCACAGTGTTACCAGACACTACACTTAATGAACCACTATTGATTTCTCTGTAGACGTCTGCGTTGTAAAGCGCAATCTTCTTTTCTTCAAGTGCGATAAATTGATAAATCATTTTTCCAGACCCCCAATCGGTGATGGAGACCTCGGTCCCCCATTTTGAGGTCATTCCATTTGACTCCAGGTCTGGTGTGTGTGTGTGTGTGTGTGTGTATGAGTGGATTACCCAAGATGATGAGTTGGGGTTTGCTCTTGACCCCCACCCCTGCGCTGGTGCCTGCAGCCACCTCCACACGGTACTGCACTCCGGTCTGCAGACCCCCGACTACCACTGAACGGATGGTTGCGTCCACAGACTTATTGACATGAAAGCGGGTTTCGTTGGCCAAACACCAGATCTGACAGAGACAGACACAGCAGACATATTTCAGTGTAAGGGTGAGTAGCACATGACTAATATATTCAGTGTGGAGGAGGCTGAAGAACCTACCTTGTACTCCTGGATGATGCCATTCTGCTGGTCAGAGGGAGGAGGGTCCCATGACACGCTGATGGATGTGCTGTTATGGTTTCCCACCGTCAACACTGTCACTTGTTGTGGAGGCGCGCTGGGTGCTGATGGGTCAAGGGGGTAAAAAAGATTAAAGAAACAAAGGATATACATAAGAATTAAATGACTTAGCATATTGTTTTTACAGAGCAGGGAGGGGTCTCATGTTTTTTTTATCATGTCAAAGACGGATTTGTCTCACCCTCTACCTCAATTCATATTCATACAGCAAGCCATACAAGAAGGTATTTTCTAAGACAGCCTGGCAGATGGCTAGCAGAGCACTTCATCTCAATTTCTTATCTTAATGGGGAGATTCTTTTTGCATAGCTGGGATGCACTGGGACCAAAAAAAAAAACCCACACACATACTTCTTCCCTTTTTAGTTTAAGATTCCAATATGCTACTGGCATCATATACACACACACACACCAAACATTTCCAAATTGTGCTTTTCCATTTGCTCAACTGATAACCACTCCAAGCAGATCAGCAGGAAAGTTCCACCGCCAAGAAAAAAAAAAAAGGCCAGTTACTAACGTCACTTCCATCACGTGTAAATAAATGATTCCAAAGTTCCATTTTGCATATTTAATTTGAATGAAAATGGTCCATCACCACATCCCATAATGAGGGCTTTGAGATGGCTTGTCATCACAAATGTGGGGCCTCGGGGGGGCCAAATTCAAAACTCCCCTCTTTAATAGGTCATTTTTTTTTAATTTACCGAACTGACCCGATAACCTTCACGGACAGATCAAATATTCAAAGAGACTGCAGGCAGCAGGAGGCAAACACCACGTCTATGCAACGGAGCAAATCATCATCTCTGGCTGAATAGACGAGCCGCGGCCACATGATTCCCATTAAAACTATCATTACGTTCTGACTGAGTGGATGAAATAACTACTCCGAACCCAATTAAGGAGCTGCAAAATAATAATGCGGACTGCGGCGCGTCCATGTAAGCAAGGCATTGAATTCCAAAGCTGTGCGAGAAGCCAAAGCAGGTGGGCCATTGTCTTGGCCAGAGTGCAACATGGGTACTGTGAGTTACATCCTCCAGATGGGCTTGGTTCTGTAAATAGCCGGCGAGAAGAGCAAACACGTGCAGAGTGTCTCACCGAGGCAACAGCAGGCCATATAAATAGTGTACGTATTGGCAGATTTAACCTAATGAAGCCATATTAGAAGAAGAGTGACAGTCCTGACACTGACCTCTGCCAGCAGTCTAACATCTGGAAATCTCAACATCTGGCTAAAAAAAATTTCACGTAGTAAAAGTTGTTGAAACAATAGTTTTCTTTTGAGCTACAGAGATGAAACAAATCTCCCTGCATGATTTCACGTGTACTTAAAAGAGAGGCTTTAAACAGATATGGCATGTCTGCAAAATATTTGACAGCCTGGCAGTACAAAGGAATTAAATCAGCCATATGAGATGCAGTTTATTTTTATTACATTTAACAAATTAACTCAACCCAGTTTTGGGATATCTATATTCAGCCATTTGGACAGTATTGACTTTCCAAAGCAATTACTGTTTAACAGACTCGCACAGATGTACTGTCCCAATATTGAGATGACTCGTCTGTTCACGAAGCAAAATGACTTATCTGATGACACGGCAGCCAAATATAAAACCCAAACTATCATAGTAAGATCTATTAATGTTGAAATATCATCTGACACAGATGTAAATAATCTTAACTCTTTGCTTAAAACAGGTATGAACCAGCAGGTAGACTGCAGTGGAACGAAGTCCACCTTTACGGATCATTTGAACCAGCATGGTGAACAAACACGACTCTTCCTGCGTGGCTCTCGGCCCTCATCATTCCTCAGGCAGTCTATCATCTTTTTGGAGCAAGTTTCACAAAAATCAAATCATAATTATATTTCTGCTGAAAGAAAAACAAACAGACAAACACAAACATCCCTTAGAAAATAGACTTCAATCCGTTGCTTGAAGATTTTTGAGTTCATAAACCCACAGCCAGGAACAGTGTTTATCTCTTTTGATTATTTGTCTTTTAGATTTGATTTTGTGTGTGTGTGGGGGGGGGGAGGGGGAGTATATGAATATGAAGCTGTTGAGTGGGTGAGCACAGCTGGAATATGCAGATGTTGGACTTTTACATTTGCACATGATGACAGAATAATAGCCATGTCTAGTTGTCTGTCAGTTTTTGGAAATAAATTCAAAAGTTACAACTGGCATTAAAAATCTCATAATAATTTGTGGCCAAACAGAACTTAAAGGTGTATTTCAAATGTTATTTAGTTAGTTCTGTCACTGTATGTCTGTCATTCTGGATATAATACTTGCATAAGCATAGACATTGATTTCAGTTGTATACAGTTTTCCCACTGCCATTAAACCACAGAAAAGACATTAACTTAAAACTGTATGTATTTCTAATTAGCTGATGTGAGTGCACCATGACGCAAGTAACCTCCAGTTCTGCAGATCGGATTTTGCTGCTGCTGTTACAGCAAAGACGTGGAGCCTTCCCAGACAGTCCAAGGTTTACATTAAGAGAAGACAGGAACCATTAAGTGTTCTGCAATTTCCATATGTACGAGAACAATCCCCGCGGATACATATCAGCTGGAATACCAGTAATGACTCGGGATAACATTACTATGAGTGGCCACAACAGCAGAAAAGGTCAAAGATTGTGTTCTTATTAATATGACTAATACTGATATTAAGACTGATGAACACCGTAGCCAGAGAGTAATTTAAAACAATTAATGCTTCCAATGTCTGACGGAACCGTTCGGTTTTTACTCACAGCTGTGCAATTAAACAAAAGGCACTTAAGCTGCTTAATGTTCTGCTGTACAGGATATGAGGCACTAAACATAACCTGTTATGCAAACAAGTACATAAATTAGGCTAATTAAGTTGTGATTTTTTTTTTTTCCAAACATTTCTACTGTATGTCTGCACATGTGTAATGTAAAGTAGGATTTATTCCATACAGGATGGTTTCGTCTTTTCTCTTCACTCTAACCCTAAACTCACACAGTGAAACCAGTATATTCTGATGTTAGCAGCTCTTCCTGACCTCGCCATATCATTTCTTTTGTTTTGCCATCAACAGTGGTGGAAGGTTATTGGGGTTCTTATAGATGACAGAACCTAACGCCTCTCACTACAGGCTTGTAAGGATCATTAGTCCTAATATACAATTCTCTCTTCATGCAGTCGGCTGCATTATATGTTTGGACATCTATAACCCCCAAGACACCCTCCAGTAGGCTTTCACAGAAGCAGTAGCACATTCCCAATCTGCCTTGAATGATAACAAGTGTTTTTTGTCTCATATGACTCTGCAGAGTAGCACATTTTCGGGCCGCAGAGTGAGATCAATCCAATTTTTCCAGTACCATGATGGCTTGTTTCCAGGATCCCAACTGACTAGAGTATGTTCCTCAGTCTGCGTAGACCTCCAATGATCCTGTGTGGCCATTTTAATTGGGCCCCAGTGAGGTGAATTTTCTGTTAGTCCAGAATTTTACCCCTGTTCTTAGCCAGTCCTTATTCTCCTGGGAGGAGGAAGATGCAGAGCTGTGATCCTCTCATCATCAAACACAGATGATTTGGACTAAAGCTTTCTCTTGCATTGTCATGACATGCAGTGCAGACCATGTTCTATGCAGCCCAAATGATGCAGCACCTGAATGCAATGGCTTATGTGCATGAATCATAGTAGTGATACTTTATTATTTACCTTATAAAATGCAGTTTGAAAAAAAGAACTGGCAAGAGAAAACATCAGTAGATTATCAGTAGATTGAATTTTCTCTGTTCTTATGGAGATATAGAATAATTTCCAGTCGTTGCATCCTTCTGGGCTCAATTTGCAACAATTGGAGCAGCCTTCAACCAATCAAATGCGTCGAAGCCGGCCAAAACTAAGACCACTGCAATTTGGACGAGCTGGGGGGCAGTGAGCGGTGGATCTGACTTGGTCTGATTGGAAATCCAATTATACAGAGTCCCGCCCACCGATAGGTGCAACCTGACTGCACCACAGGCCTGTCAAGCAAACAGACATGCCCCCAAAAACCCAGCTTTTTGAGCCTTATTTCCTTATTATTGACAATATTATTTGTATGGACCGTGAGAATACTAATAAGGAGTGACTTTAGCTAGCAAAACCGAAATAACTCCTGGAGAAAATGTAGTGACTTTTAATTTCACGAGAGAAGCTGAATGGGAGTCTATGGAGGTGGAGGCAACCTCAAGTGGCACTTGGTGATATTGCAGCTTAAGGCACTTCCGCATCGGCCCCATTTTACAGACCTGAAAGCTATGTCCGCTTTTATATACAATCTGTGGATGCAATGTTAAATACTTTTGTGCCGCAGTTACCAAGGAAGACTCAGTCGCTGATCAATTGACCTGCACAATAGGAGGACATCAAGAAGGGTTACCACCCATAAAGCTCATCGGTGTGTGCATGTGTGTGTTGTTAGACATATGAGGGGTGGGGGAGGGGGGAGAGAGAGAGAGGTTGGGGTGGGTGGGTGGCATATCATGCAAGTGTGGACACAGACATGGCAGCAGGGGTCCACAGAGGAGCACTGAGGGAGAGCTGAGCTCATGTCAAGGGAGACAGTTTCTGCCCTCCCCCCAGCCCACCGAGGCCCCGGGTTGTCACAGAACCCCACTGCGCCGTCTGGGAGACCTGTTTTCACACACAGGGGACATGGCACTGCAGCGGTATGCGTGTGTGGGTGAGTGTACTTGAAATGCCATTATCCATTACTATCTAGCCACGGAGCCGTTACCAGCGGCAACTAAATATAAAAGTAGGTAGAAACATTTACACAAGAGCGTCAGCTCACGCATTAGTAACTATATCTTATGTTCTCTTCAACAGTAAGTCGGCAGAGAAATAGATTTTCGTCAGAAATGGGAAATCATTTGTTGCTTACCTTCCTCCATGGTGCGTGCTGTCATAGATTCACTGTCGGCGCCCTGGAACTCATTGAAGTACGGGCGCACTTTTATTTCATAGACAATGCCTTTCTTCAGATCAGAGAGAGTAATGTCCCTCTCCGAGGCAACCTTCAGGTCTTGAATCTGCCATGGCCCCGGGGAGGGCAGCCCTGAAGTTTGCCGGTACAAAACGCGGTAGCCTTGAATAAACTGGGATGGATTCTCCACCTGAAAGGAGAGGAGAAAGACATAGAGTGGGAAAAAGACTGTGATTGTGTGCGCTGTGTGGTGATGATGTGGGAGGTGTCATACATCTGTGTAAACTGCTGTGGATCAGCATTCAGCTTGTGCCCTCTGTCAGTGATAGTGCATGCTTAGTTAGTCATACAGTTAGCAGCAGAGAGAAGCAACAAATTTGTATGTAGTTTGTATGTCCTTAACAAAATGATCTGTGCATCTAAAAGCCTCATGAACGGTGGAAGTAGCTTTATCCTCTTGTTTGCCCTTCATACATAAATAATCAAATTTATGTGGTTGGAGGTACGAATCAAAGTAAATGCCTGTCCTTTGTGCTTATTTTCCGACTGCTTCAAAAATGGCTGCAAAATGAATCACGACCTACAGAGTAGTTACTTCACACCTGCACTCCATTCCCAGATGTTATTATACAAAGTTCCTTGTAGCAACTGGACATATGTATGATTCATCATAAATTTGAGTTGGTATCTTTCTTTGTTCTCTCACAGGACATAAGACATATATAACTGCCCACCTAGTGAATATAGTCTCAGAATTACCCTACAGATATTGAGTACACAGGCCAGGATGAGGTCTGAGTTTGATATGAATCCTGGGGTGGCATAGTAACAACTAAACGACGCCGATGACACCTCCATCTCGCTGAGTAACAGATTGCCCAATTAAAGTTGACTGAAATACAAAATACAAAATGGGAAATGTAAATTTGTGCACCTGTCCCACAGGACACACAGACTTTTTGAGGTCAAATAACCCATCCAGATCGACCACAAACACAGTTTATCCTGTTGCCGTGTCACTCTAAAAGCTGTATTACAGCACATGGTTGTCATACTGACAAGCATGAAATAGCAGACTAGTGTAAGCCCATCCTAGGTGTGTTATTAACCTACAGCAGCAGGCAGGCAGCAGGGACACCTTGCCAACAGACAGAAATAACATTTCCCAGATAAAGCACCGACTGCAAAGTGCTTCCAGAAGTGACACATGTAGCACCTAATGGTGATGTATTTGTCCTGAATAGAAACATTAGTCTTGATTCCCGCATCACCTCAAACCAATCTAAATTGATGCGGCAGCAGCTGTTCAGACTATGAATGTGTATCCATCCCATCATGTTTACTCTGTGTGTGTGCCAACTAATCCAAAACACAGTGACGTGCCAAGTAGAAAGTTCTCAAACAAGCTTAGGCCAGATTTGTTTCACTCCTCTGAAGGCAATAGTAGCACAACCACTACGAGCTACAGTAAAATATATGTTTCAGAGTTTGTGAGTACTCACAGTCCATGTGACCTGCACTGACATGGAGCTAAGAACTACAGGGTTATGCATGTTGACCACCACGTCCCCCAGCTCCTTCTGCACACGGCGGTGGTCCACTCCCTGGGCTGTGGGACTGATGTCTGGGAGATAGAAAGAAATGGTGTACACCGGAAAATTGCTGCTTATCATTAAATGAGGCAGTATAATCCATTCTTATTATACCTTGAGTCCGGACAGGCTCAGACATTGGGCTTGGGTCCCCGAGCCCTTGAGTATTGACCGCCCTGATGATGAATAGGTACACAGTGTTGGGTCTGAGGTCCTTGACTGTGAAATCAGTGGTCTTCACATGGTCTGCCACAGTCTGCCAGCTGTTACTCACTGACTGACTGTAAAAAGAATACGTGTAATTAGCTAGGGAAATATTTTTATTACTATAGAAGAAATCTAGGCAGTGTACTTGGGGAAAACTAGCTGTGCTGAGTCAAAATGATGCAGTAATGACATACCAAAATCACTAATGACATTTTTTTGATAAACTTCTTGTCATCATAAAAAAAAGAGTAATCTGTGTAACAATCATGAGACAAAAGGGAAATTAAGCAAAAAAACAAAAACAAAAAAAGGCTAAATCCTGTGTGTCAATCAAATTCTGCTTTTTATTTACCAAATAATTATTATACATTTTTTTGTACCAGACCATTTTTCACTAAAATTAATTTACAAGACAAAAAAAAAGGAGCAATTTTGGAAGTTTCTGCTTGAATCTGCCCGGCTTGCTTGAATGCAAACAAAAAACATCCACATCTGTTATTGCAATGAAAGTTCGGGGTCACTAAATGTTGCCCGAGGCCATAGGTCACAGACGTACCCGAAAGCTTCGATGACATAGGAGGACACTGGGGAGCCCGCCTCTGGCCCCGGTTCCCATGACAACGAGATACTGCTCTTGGTAACATCGGTGACCTCTGGCTTGGAGGGAGGCCCTGGGAGGGCGGTTGCATTGTGAGACATGAAGTCGACGAGGTCAGTGGAGTCTGAGGAAACAAGAGAGGGAAAATAAATATCCCCTAAAAGCTAAGAGTATCAAGCAGTGTTATGCTTGATATGCATAAATGTGTGGTAACTCTTCATATGAACTCTTTCTACTGAAGCAGACCTCTGACATCCAAGTAGGCACTCCACGATGTTTCTCCACTGGAGCTGGTAGCAACACAGGTGTACAAGCCCAAGTCAGACAGCTGAGGAAGACAGATTAATATATTATCATTCAGATTTAAACAAGCTCCCATATCATGACAACAATCAGGCGGATGTAAGAATAGAAACCAAATTCAGCACCAGAAAAGTCAAAAGATGCTGCATCTATTAAAGTGACCCATGAAGAGTTTCTCTGCTCATCCATTTCACAAATAACAGCTTCTGTGCTGTGTTTTCTCTCTCTCTCTCTCTCTCTCTCTCTCTCTCTCTCTCTCTCTCTCTCTCTGTGTTGCTGTGTTCAACTCAATCCAATAGCCTTTGTAGCTTTGATCCCAGATGGTTTCTACAAGCTCTTACGTCAGTCTGGGCTTTCAAAGGAGGTTCGCAGCTAGTAGTACAGTAAAAATGCATTAACCTCCACTTGGCTCGAGAAAAGCCGAAGAGTGGATGAGAGGAAACTTTTAACACCGGCCAATGAAAAAAAAAAACAGATCCCAGTAAAAGCTTACATTAATTTTCTTAATTGATTTCCTCCAATAATGGTCATCCGCCATTCCCAGAGCCATCAGCATTATCACCACCGGTGCTGACACAGGAAGTAGGAGATATGACAACCTATATTATATAGGAGCCACTATACGCTATCTCTCGAGACAAGGAGGGAGAGTGACATAGGAGGAGCACTTTGACACCATGACAGGACACTGTATATTGCAGATGCTCCATTATATTACCCCCTTTGGACTCCTCTAACTGGTTCCTGTCCTTGAGTCCTTGAGTCCAACTTCTGCTTCAGAGATTCAAACTAAAGAGCAGCGTTTAACGACTTATAAAAATCAATACTCACTATTCATCTTTTAAAAACAACCTGACTGCACTGGTCCATTTGAATTACGTTCAGCTGACATCATCTGGCATATGAGCAAATTTCTCTTTCTTTTCTTTCACATGCAACACAGGATGTGAAGCACCAGACATGTGTGTTTGAGGTTTTGCTTTTGTGTGTTTGTGTAGTTCGATTTTATTTATAGGTCCCCACTGAAGAAGACACATTCCACTGCACTGTGTTTGGATAACTAGCAGGTCAGTAGGATGTGAAATGTGTGCAGTACGATTCTCTGCAGGAGATTCAACTGATATGATGTGGAGTAGATAACTATACTTTAATTTGTAGGTAAAACCTTATCTAAAAGATTAATTAACTATCCTTTGTTCATATTAATTAATCCTCGGGATCATTGCAAGTGAAACCTGATTGCTGCATTTATGTCTACCACTTCAGGTATGACAACGAGGAAGAGAAGCTTGGTCAAACACTCTGCTCCTCAGCGGAATGCTTGTTGCGATACAGTTTAACCCAGATTAAAAGATAAATCTGGTTTATTGCAACTTCATATCATTTGTGGTTTTGGCCATCATTTGCATTGGTATTCTAAGTTAATTACTGAGATCTGGGAACACAGCAGCTTAAACCTGCTATTAAGGAGCCTGAGCAGTAAACACTCCTGCATGTTATCTTTCCCAACCAGACTGTGCTGTGGCTCAGCAGTCACTTCAGTACAATTTTACCAAAAGTACTGCAAATAGTGGCCAAAAATGAAAATAAAAATCAAATAAAAATTAACTAGAATTATTCTTTAAAGGTCTAGAACAGTGGGCCATCTTATTTATTTGTTTATCATCTTTTTGTAAATCACTTTGAACAGCATTTGTCATATTTAAATGTCCTCTCTAAGTAACCCGACTTAATGCTATGCTACATGCACAACGCTTACTCCTGCGTCTACTGTATGTATTTCTTTTTACTCCGCTATACTCACCCTGGTACCCTGGATCTGAAGGCTGCCATGCTCCAGTAGGGAAAACCTGGGGTCCTTTCCGAGCAGATTGACCCCATTTTTACGCCAGGTGACTGTGGGCTCCGGGTCCCCCGACGCCTGACACCTCAGTAAGGACACACCTCCCAGCGCCTGTGTTTGGTTGGACGGACCCTGCCGGATGATAGGGGGTGGGCGGTCTTTGAGGGCTGAAGATAACAATCAGGAAAAAGGTGTTATTACTCTTTGAATGCATTCCTAGGACTGTAATTTTGATGTCACTGTCTTAGCATGACACAACGACTTTTGTCTGACAAAAGTAGTTGCTAGATTCGTGAAAAAAAATTAAAGGTGACCTTATCACAAGGTGTTAATTTGTGATTGCAATAATTACATTAGTGGTTGCAGGCCCAAGATGTTAAGATTCAATCTGATGGATTTGTTGTGAGAGGAAGTGAATGTTTTGTGAGCCTTTCCCGCAGTAGGACAGTGTGCTCATGGCACTGCATCACACCTTTGAGCTTTAATTACTAGGTGAGGATTAACGATGCTTCACCCGTGGTGCTAATTACCATACCTTCTTTATAACACCTCTCAACACATTCATGCCTGTCCCCTCTCTTCCTTCTGTGACTCATGGATGCATCTCCTCCCTCCTGGCAACCCCCTGTTCCCCTCCTCACCTCCCCGTAAACACACACAAAACTAAACTCTGAATTAGCATGCCAAGCAGAACAACAATACATCTCTTTTAAAGCTTTTTAGAGCATGTTATATCATCCAGAAAACAGCCTGTGCACTCTGAAACAGTAATTTCTGGAGTGTTGAATCTCTCTAGGCCCTGTAACTACCCCTCGCTTCCAATTTCCTCACCGCTGCTCTCCACTGTTATCAGGTCTGTCTCTGCTCGCACAAGTGTTTACAGCACGCTCCCCCTAACTTATCTTCCATCGCACCTCCTTCAGCACAATGAGCAATACAGCAAGTCAAGCAGAAAAGCAGCGAAATCAGGTGCAACTAGGTGCAGCAAAGCGTACAGTAAGAAGAACCACGTGTGATATGCCACTTATTATAGAGGCAGAATTGTTTGCATTTACGTGGCGATACAAACATCCTCTTGCAGCTCCTGGGATTTAACTGATATGTGAAAATGTTATGAACATGAAAATAAAGTGTCACCAATCAGTCTTTCATAGGGATCTGACTTTATTACTTGTTTTCCAGGTGAACATTAAATTAGTTCATGTATTGGCTAAAAATAAAGAGTGGCATAGCATGTTCAGGAAAGTATTACACCTACTGTACAGTAAACTAGAATTATCCCAAATGATTAGGTAGCAAACAAAAACATTACATTGGTGTTTCTGATTTATATGTAGCTCTGTAGAAATGAAATCATATCCTGCTGCTTTAGTGACAAAGGTAATAATGAAATGTTCCTTTCTGAAGTTATTGAAGGCATGGTGGGAGAACAATCACGAGTATTGTGCCTGCTACTGAGTGAGTTTTATAAAATATTGATTGGATGATTGTACATAATCACAGCATCTATTTCAACGGAAACTACTACATCATAGCTAGAACACTAGAGTTGTACGGTACTGGCCCAGATCCTGGTTTGTAGTCTTTGATTAAGCACAGGTGGCAGCCCACTCTTTGGTTTGTGAACTGGTAATTTGAGTCTGGCATTTTGGCTTTCTCCATCTTGATTGTTTGGAGCCAGAAGTGACCATATTTGGACAATCTGGGGAGGGGTGGATTGGACTGAGAAACCAGGGACACTATGCTCGCCCACCTATACCGCCAACCTGACTGCACCCCAGGTCTGTCAATCAAACCAGACATGCTGTCAAAAAAGGGCATCACTTAGCTCCAGTTCTCAGATTGCACTTTATGGCACTTCCACACTGGCTTCAGCTTTCAGACGCTGAGACCATGTCCACTTTTATAAACAGTTTATGATCAACTATCAAAGCAGAGTCCATCATTAAGGCATCTTTAGTGTCATTAGGCATCAGTCAGAGATGGGTTAAAGTATACCAAGTCTATCTGGTATCCAACACTCACGGCTTGAAATATGGCTTTAAAAAAAATGTGTAGCTTCACTAATGTGGAGGGCAGTAGCTATGGTCAGCTGGGATTCAGTGCCGTTACAGTGGATGTTAGGGTGATCCAGTTTCCTATATCCATAGAAAACAGTCATGCAACTTCTGCGGCATCTTGAATTCTATCTGTAACTACACCTTACACCTGGCCCTCGCATTGCTGACTCTACACAAGAACTATAGCTTCAACTCCAAGCTGCAACAAGCACCATCCTTTCTTGTCTAACAGGATAATGAATACATATCTAATAAATCCAAGGTAATGTTAAGGTGGAGCACTAGTCCATATTGGAACATCACAAAGTTTTCATCCAGTAGGAGGAGGACCTTCTTAGACACCCTTAAGAGAGCTGAATCTTCCCATCTTAAGGAATGCTAAATATGCTGCTATACAACCTACAAGCAAAACTCCCCCAGGCATCATGCCAATTCTCTCCCCATCTTTGTTTACAGCCATCAGTCAAAGGCATTTATTCCATCCCTCGTGCTCTACACCTCACATTTTGATATTGATCCATCTCCTCTGAGTGACAGAACAGGAGTCATTTCCCCTCCAAAAAACACTTCAACAGATGTTAATTTAATAATGTGTGGGAGAAATAGCCAAGAAACAAATGGAGAGAAGGGCATAAACAGCTCCCAGCTGGCAGCGGTGGAGCACTTAATACTGACATTAAAGCTTTGTCAGAGAAAAAAAAAAGTGTAAAGTGTCTCTCCATCAAGAAGGCAGTTTTGTTTCACACAGCTTCAGTCTTTTCAGTCTTTGCCGTAGTAGGGTAAAAATAAAAAAGGATGATTGACGACAAGCTTTTAGAACATACGGATGCATCTTCGCGAGTAAATACTAAGTGTGGGCAGATTAATAGTTTTTGAAACGCTGGCATTCACTGTGTGGATAATGCTGCAAGCTTATGTGTGTGTGTTCTGTAAAACTGTAAAGCCCAGTTTGCATCAAAATAGAAAAATAGACCAACATTAAATAAAGATTACTATTGCCAAGGTTCTTAAATTAGAATGAAACTAGAAAAAGTAGTTCTCATATTTTCACATGCTGTGAGTAAACCTTTTCTGTCCCCGTATGTGAGGATAGAGTGTGGATGTGCTTTTGCATCCTGCCTTACCGTCTGCTACCTCAAGCTGGGCCTTGGCCATGATGCTTCCCGCCACAGTGAGGGCTTGGCAGATATAGTAACCTGCATCCGAACGCTGTACAGACGAGATGGTCAGCTCTCCATTCACAGACACCCGACTGTCCCCCTGTGTTGGCTGATTGGGGAACAGGAGATCCTGCAGGAAGCGAAAGTGGGAAAATAGGTGAATAAAATGGGCTACCATATGTGCAGGTAGCACAAAAGCATAAAATCTACAAACGAGCACCTCATTTGAGAAAGATGATGTTTTTTAATCTTTAATTATTTGCATTAACAAGCATAATTCTACTTAAATGTGAACAAAAATCACCTCTTTCAGCTGCACCTCTCTGAATATTGTATACTCCAGTATTGAATTGATCAAAGCCTAGCCTAGATAGTGTGTCCCACGCAAACTTCTCAACTGCTTTAAATTGATTACTGGGACTATTATTGCATATATCCTTTACATTATCAGTGAATGACTATGGGATTGATTGGTTTTGAGTAGTTGAAAATATATATTTCTAACAAGGCTGCACTAAACTCATCTGTGGTGCACCTCAAGGGTCAATTGTGGGACCCCTGTTTTTCTTAAATTACATGTCTATGTTTGGTCACCTAAAAAAAGTCATGTATAGTAGATCAATTTTATGTCGATGACACTGACATCTTCCTTCCACTAACACTGACTTAAACTAATCTGAATAATTACTTTGCTAAATTACATTAGGGAAAGACTGACTTTGTTGTATTTTTTGGACACAAACAATTTAAAACTAAAATAATCACTGTTGTGTACAGACATGCCTTAAATATACTGACATATTCTCACAGTTATGTACACTTTAGGTAAAATAGTGGATCAGTTTCGCTCCGTACAAGGTCTGAATAGCAGTTTACCACCAGAGTGATAATCCTGCTTTGATAACCTGCAGTCATGGTCGTAAAATTGAGGCATCAGCGTTGTCCATTTCTGCACCCCAGGCAGACAAGCTGATGGGCAGGAAAGGACATTAGCCTGCTTTCATTATGTTTAATGACTCTAATGCAGCACATGACATTGTCTCTTGCTAAGTGAATTGGCTAGTCAGACTAGATTGATGATAAATGACCACTTCATTATACGTATGTGGAACAGAACCACATTCTGCCGTTCTCGGGTTTGATGCTTTTAGTCAGATTCGTGTCCATTTTTAATAGCTGTATTTTAGATCATTTGTATGTGGTTGCAGAATTTATATGGTGGGCTTGATAGAGAGCTAAGGCACATATGAAGAAGTCAATTTTTTCAAATTCAGCATCCTCACCTGGCTACCCTCTCGTTGCCAGAAGACAGTGGGCTGAGGTTTTCCCCTGGTCTCACAGGGAAAGGTAGCTGTTCTTCCTTGAGCCACAATCTGGTCACGGGGTCGTACCACAAACTGAGGTGCCTCTGAGTTTAAGGGTAAAATAAACCATAACACAATAGCAACACATTTGCACAGAAGTGTGTTTTTTTTAGTGGGACTACCAGCTGCAAACTAAAGGACTTCATGCAGTGGGTCTTTGCTATTCTTTGAAGAACTATTTCTTTTCTATTCCAGTCACACAAGCCATTCATCCAGCTGCCAGGACATCAGAATGAATGATATCAACTAATTAGAGTGCTGTAATGTCCATCTTTATTCAGGTTTTTTAACCAAGGCACATTAGCCATTGCTGGAACCCAATTTTGAAAGAAGTGAGGTGGTAAATCTACAGTTTCTACTACAGACCACCAGGGGAAGTCATGGGTAGATAGGAACAACGTAGATATGCATGTCCAATATTAGTTTGATGATAGTGTTTGTGGAATGCCACAACAGTACATGCATACTGCACATGTGCGTGATCAAAAACAGAAAGAGAGCAACGCATGCACAATGGGATCAGCTCTTACTTACCGACGGGGCGAGCTGGTGACACAACAATGGTGTGGGTGAGATTGACACACAACACAAAGAGAAGGAAAGCAGAGGAGTAGGACAGAGGGAAAGAAAAAAAGAAAAATGAAAATCAGAAATGAATGAGATGGAGTTGGGTTTCCATCCATGGAAGTTCGAGGGACAAGAGGGGGTAAAATGCTCAGTCACCAAGGCAGGTGATGGCACGGGCCTCAAGGAAATGGCACCTTGGCAACATTAAGAGGGAGGAGGGAAACCGATGCCAAGAACAATTGAACAGATTCATCTCTATCACTTCATTTATGCCATAAAAATAACTCATACACACAGTTAAAATGTCTGTTTGTATTCTAGTTTTATGTAAATGAAGCTGATGTTTGGCAAGGAGAGGCTTATAGATTACATTAGACTGATAAATGGAAATTGTAACGCTTAGATTAATAACTGTTATCTTTGTTGCCTCTATATTCAGTCAATATCAGCCTAATTTAAAATGTAATCAGTGAAAATATGTAAAACATATCACAAATACTAAATACAACATCTAAAGGGACGTTCAATTAAGTTCTATTTATTTACGATTATTGATAATTGTTGTATTCTTTTAAAATATCAAGTAGTGTTTACTATCTTACAGCAGGTTGTGTATTAGCCATTTGTGTTATCTGTTGACAATATAAATTTTTCAAGCAAAAATTCAGCTTAACATAATATACATTATTTGAAATACACTTTAATAACACGGCAGCACCAATTTTGAGATTGGTTATGTTATATATTTAAGGTATAAATGTGCATTAATATATACACAAATAATAGGAAAAAGAGTAAAAATATTCTATAAAAGTATGATAAATATGGAATGAAATGTGAATGTTATGAGATCTGTGACGTACAGTATGTATGATGATGTATTATGTGAGTACATAAGTGTTAAGTACATGATATTAGTTGATACCAAGTTAACTGTTACATATCTTAAGTTATGTAAACAGTTATAATGACAATATAGAAAGCAGAGAGAATCTGAGTTGCAAGTGCAATATACATATTTTATTATTTTCACATCAGCCTTTACTGTAAAATAACATCCCCTCGCTGATGTGGTGTAAATATGGGGTGAATGGGCCGGCTGGAGAATGAGCCCCCCAGGAGAGGTCATAAAAGTTCACTTAAAGCTGGTTAAATTGTTCATATCTGGAGCCTAGCTGGAGATCTGCAGCAATCAACTACATCAGCCCGCTATATGAAAGAAAAGCTGAGGCCAGACCCAGCCTTTCAGCAGGGGGCCAATAATGCTCATAAAGTGGGCAATAAAGGTCTGATTGTCCTGTGGCCTGCTTTGGGAGATACAAAAAAAAATATCACGGCTGGGTTTATGAGATTTGCCACGAATGGGTCCAGCAGCAGTTACCCACCTCTGATCGTCAGGTAGGCAGAGGCCTCCGCTTTACCCACACGGTTCTCTGCCAGGCAGGTGAAGGTTCCTTGATCACTGACTGATGCTTTCTTTATCCTCAGCAGGAAGTCCTCTTTTTCATATCTGATGTCATACCTGGCGACAGACAGAAACAGTGACATCAAGGATGATTTAATAAAACCTGACGTTTGATAACAGTCGTATGCAAATTAAAATGCTAACTTTAAATGAAGTAAATACACAAAACAAAAAAACACACAAAAATCAAGGTTGTATAAACTTGCGTGTGATGTGACACTTTGTAAAGGCTCTGTCATATTTGATAGAATAAAGACAGACTTTCTAAAGCAATTGCTACAGTGGTAGAAAAAGGGGAGCAATTATACAGAGATGAAGGCATGGCAAAATGAAAGGTGCTTTCAGCTGGAACCCTCACCGTTTCCACTATTTCAATATTTATAAAGACGAGCCACCCACTGTGGTGCGGGCTGTGCAGTATACTATGCTTTATGTGTGTGTGTGTGTGTGTGTGTGTGTGTGTGCGTATGCGTATGAGAGAGAGCAAGGAAAATAGAGGACGGCAGAGAGAAAGGGAGAGATAGACAAACAGTCTGAGACTAAGGGAGTGGCACAGTCTGACAAACTGAATTTGATGAATGAGTCGAGCAGTAAGAAATGACTAATTCATGGAGATGTTCCATGCATCAGTGTGTATCCACCAGTGCACCATACTGTAAGGCAGCAGTGGTGCAGTTGGGAGAGAGAGAAAGATCTCAGCTAGTAGAGTTTAGATAAGCGCCTCAGAGGGGCTACAGATGGAATGAGGAGAGGAGCAAGGAGTCGGGCTCTCCCTCTCTGGGGTCTCTTTTGGCGTGAGAGATCTTGTGAAATTGTCTAGCCAGCCATACCGATTCAGAGATGGGAGGCAAGTCAGGCAGAGAAATGGCACAAGGGGTGAGAAAAAGTCACATTTGAAATAGATGTTCCAAAGGGTGTGGGCAGAATATCGATGCGGGTTGTGGGGGTCTGTCCAGAGTCTGGTGAGGACTCCATTCACAGCATATCTCTGACCCAGATACAGACTTCCCAGGAGGCGGACGGTTTCAGGAAAAGAATGAAAGAAGTGGAAGGAGGGAAGTGAGGCGAAGCACGTCTGAAAGTAGGACATGTTTCTGGAGTCAAGGGGTACTGAGGTAGAGGGCACGACGTAGGCAGACAGACGGGCAGACAGGTAGTTATTATAGTCAACCTCACAATATATTCTAACGCAGTGTCACACTGTAGCACCAGTCTGCTTTGTTACCGCAGTAATGGCTTGTAAGAAGTATTACACTTGTAAAGTAAAATGTGTTAAGGAATGCAGTTTTCAGTATTCCTTTTCACATCAGAATAATTTATTCTAAGAGAGCTGATTTACAAGGTTTTGATGGTTTCATACTATAGTTACTGTTTATGGTTTAATTATTTGACATATTTAATTTACTTTATAGAAATTCCAATAGTAATTTAAAACATTTCGATGAATAAAATCTATAATTTGCTTTTTAGCTCGATAATGACTTTTACAGCACAATTAACAACTAGTCAAAAATATTGCATAACTATATACTGCTATTGCATACAGTTCTGCATTATATCCTTTTGCAAGTCAGATATTTACTGTCAAATTAAGTGATGCATCTTACAATTTAATTTGGTTTAGTAAAGTCTTAACCTTACTCTGTCATAAATCATGTTATGATTTGGCGTAATATAAATGAAATTGAATTGAAATTTAGGTTATTCTGAACATGACATCAAATTCACAATACGTGTGTAGAGATTATTTTTCATCATGTGTGCATTATTGCTAAATTAGCAAACTAAGAAAGAGTGTTTGCCTATGTTTTGCATGTAAATTCATTTAATTGTTGGTTTCAAATTATTACATAAATCTAAATCCTTGCTTGAAAGATGAAGGGGTTATGACTTAATGTGAGTTAATGAGTAAGGACTGACAGTGTGACATGTTTATCATTTAATTTCCAGATTTCAAACATCAAATAAAACAACTATTTATGTAGTAATGAATTCAAAATGATGGCTAGGTTTCAAAGAGACACACTACATTTGAAGTATATTACTGGTCAGTTATTACAAAGAGTGTAAATCTCACATAACAGGCTGATAATAATAAAAAATAAAAATAAGTGTTGTGATGGAATACAAGCGGTTAGCCCATTTCTATGATGTGTGTATGACCTTTTGATATGCTGCAGTCCAGTGCAAGAGCACTAACAACTGGCTTCAGAAATCACTACAGAACTGAGTCAGCAACTTTACAGCTGATTGGACATTATAGACTTCAAACAATTACGTGTCCGTGCAGAGCTAATGCATTTTATGTCTTTATATTCTATATCATATTCTATATGGTTCTGTATTGTGTCAGCATCTGAACCTTTTATGTACTACACATGAAATACCATAGTACTTGAAAGTCAGCATCAGTCAAAAGCAAGCAAGGACACTCTTTCATCCAGAAAAGTAGTTCAAAAAGCAAATAATGAGATTCTCTGCAGCTAATAAAGGATTTTTGCCACACTGATTCAAGTCCTCCATGAGTAATACAGTATGTTAAATCTTCTTTTCTAATGGGACTCATTACCTCTGCTTAAACATTTATCTGTTATCACTATACCATACCTGCCGCGGGGAATATCCACGTCCTCCTTTTTCCATCGCAGCGTGGGTGGTGGGTCGCCGTGGACCTGACACCTGAGCTCTACGCTCTCGTCCACCAAGACCACCTGGTTCACAGGGCGCTGCACAAACACTGGTCTTTCTGGATGTGGGCAGTACACATGATATAGATGCTAAAGATGCTTTTGACAGAGTGCTTCATGTGATGCTGTGCAGTAAATGGTGTACTCAAATAACTTTTTGAAGCAAGCAAAGAGTGTATGACAGACTTCTTACCAAACACAGAGAGCTGAGCTTTTTCACTCTCCCTCTCCCCGACCATGTTGGCCGCCACACACACATAAATCCCTGCATCGCTCTTCTTTGTATTCGAGAGCGTCAGTTTTCCTCCACGGACCTGAGGAAGAAGAAGAAACACTTGTGAATTAAATGAACTGGCCCAAGTCCTTTACCTCTGACAGCTCCAGGTAAATGTGAGCAGTTGAGCATGTGATTTGGAGTAGGGGTCGTGTAAGAAGCGAAGGAGTGCCCCCCAACCCCTCCAGAGGGATTAACCCACCGTGATTCTGTCATCCTTGAGGTCAAGGCGAGTCTTATCTTTCCTCCAGAAGGTGTTGGGTTCAGGATGCCCTCGTGGTGGCTGACACTCAAAACTGGCCGTCTCTCCCACCGCCACCACCACGTCCTGTGGGTTCTGCCTGAAGTCATCACGCAACACTAGGAGACAAAAGAGAAAGGGGAAAAGAGGTTGTTACCATAGCAGTAACATTATGTCATTCGGGTGATTAGTTTGTGTTGTCATTGCTGTTCCATTATGTGAACCAGAAAAGGACTGAGCTGTCATGGGTTAACTGAAGTCTACCATATTTTTTTCTACTTCAAGAGTCCAAGATAATTCTGGCAGGTAGGCTGCCTCACAGGACACTCAGCAATTTATGGGTCTTCAATAATACAGTTGTCCCCCCTGAAGGAATGGGGATGGGCTCTTTGATCTCAGGACATACATGGAACGGTGTATAAATCCAGGTAGGATTCACGGTACGGTGTGCAAAGGAAAGGCACTTTAAAGGAGGGCAAGAGACATAAAAGCAAAGTAAAAGTACAGAAGCAACACAGGTTGACAATAAGTGAAAGATCATGCATTAAAAATTCAAACTACATTAAATCTATGAAGCCCGACTGAAAGCTTCCTTGAGGCTATGTCCCACAACGTGAAAGGAGTGACTAGAACAAATTATTAAGTCCAAAACACACAGGTGGTATCTGACACACATCTGATACAACACTAGTACTTATAGTTGTTTTTTTCCACACAGCTATGGCAGCAATCCACATTTCAATTTGACTTGAATCTTATGAAAGAAGAAACTATTATTAATAACAATTATTAGTAGTATAATAAACAATTACTGGCCCTGATTATTCGCCAAATTCTTGAAATTAATCTTTTGGGAAACATGAATAGCCACAGAAAACTCTGCAACACAATATCACAAATGAAACATAACAAAAGAAAATAAGAGTAAAGACTCAGTATGAGTACCTTCATGAGGTTAATAGCTAAAAAAAAAATATTGTTGTTTGCTGTCTCATTAGTCATACAAATAGTGAAGAATGAAATTGGATGCGCATGTGAGGAGTAAAAATGAAGAGTCTTGCATGGAATCTCTGCTACAGTGAAGATAAGCAGCTTGTGATGAGTGAAAAACATTTATTACAGGTAAAATGGGAAGCAATAACGAAGTGAGTCCAAGCCATTTCTTCAGACTTCATAAAATACACACTAAGTACCAAAGGCTGCTTTGTGGGCTCTTTAAGAATTCAAACATTTATTGGACATTTGAAGGAGGTAAATGAGGGTCAATGTGCTGTAAAATTCACTTTAATCAGATACATGTTTCAATGTTCTGATTTTACCAGTTTGGCTGTGACATGTTTTTTTTCTTTCTGAAACCTTGGATGACGGGTCTGTTCTTTGCAGCAGACACACGGTCAGACCTTGGTTTCTCATTGCATGTTTACAAGTTATCAAGGATATTGACGTGATTAAGGACTCCTTCATGAGGCTTTATGAAACAAACAGGTGCAAGTTTCAGTTAGGAGCAATGGTAGAACTGTTTCTAAATGCCTCACAGACACCAACAAAGTTCATGTATCTGGCAATGGCACAACTGTCCATGATGTAATCCGTGCAGTTAACCAGGAATCAGAGTCTGTCAGGGGCCAATGCTGCAACTCTATTGTGCACAAAACCTTTCACCTAGTCCTCTAAGCAACTATACATCGACATTACTGGATAAACTCTTGATAGTGGTGGCTGTATATACTAACTTTTAACCTTGTGTATAACACTTATGGTTTTAAGTCATAGCCCATTTTATGTATTTTTCTCTTGAAATGTTCCAAAACTACACATTTTATCAAAACTAAAAAGCTTTTTTATCTCTACCCATCACTTTTATTGTGGATGCTTCATTCTCAGAAGTTGCAAAGGAAGAAGGCATGCTGGGAAATGCTGATGTGTTTGTCCAATGACCTTGCTCCCTGTCATTTGTGATTACTTGCAGGATTTTTTTTTTTTCTCAACAGTTCAACTTTTTAGCAAGAAGCTCCTCACTAAATGGACGAACAGTTAGCAGCATAAGCTAAATGTTGTTTATGTGTGCAACACTGCATGCGCTTGTGTTTGGAGCATATTTGCGAGGGGGTCAATCACAATGTTGTTAAGCCGCAGGTTCCTGGTATGGGCTTGTAGTGTTAAAGCTTTCTTGAAATTAATTAATCCTGTAGTAAGGTGTTCCACTACGATATGATGCAAAAACAATAGCCTTAAACTATGACAGCTGCATGAAATATAGTGGGCGAAATATGCCACAATTAATTATTTTTTTTGTTACATCTACACAACTTTAGCTCATTAAAATTCCATTTATGAGCAGTTTTTCCATTCTCCCACTGCTGTCAACATGTTAATGTATCCACGGCAGGGATATCTGCGTTGGATTTTGTGTGTTCAAAGGAACGAGAATGTCAAGATTTGTCAAGCAATGCCTGTAAAAGCCACACTCGTGCATTTTGAAGAGATGTATGTGCTAGCTGCCGCCAAGTTAAAAGGTGAGCGCTTCAAAACTTCCCAGTTCTGTCACAACTCTTATCCCAAATATCAGTTCAAAAGCTGCTGCTTTAAGTAGTTCCAGGAATGACTGTAATGCAAGCCATCACTGGAATTATGGTTAAAAAATAGAGATCATGATTTGGATCCTGCAATGCGTTGTTGCCGCTTTGCATTAATAGCTTATGATATGTTGTTTTTGCAGAAGTCTTGCTGTAGGCCCATTTTAAATAATAAAGTGAACTGTATGACAACAACCATGACTGAAAATAAAATACAAAAGTTGAAGTTAAATAATTAAAACAAGAGATTTTTCTTCCTCCTACTTTTGTTGTCCAAGAACTTTATGCTTATGAATAAATATTAGTTTCTAAGTGTCATTTCTGATTTTGTGTGTGATTAATTGATAACAAAAATTGTGATCTTAATTATATCTCACACCAGATGAGAGTTTATAAAACTAGTAAACTAAGTAAACCGGCTCGGTGTTCAGTTTGCTTTTCATCCTCATTACCGCCAGCCATGCTGCTGATATACCGCAGCATGAATTCCACGTCCCAGAGGACAACCTGTAGTGAAAAAAGAAATCAGGAAGGACCCAACGGCCCTTTGGTCCAGCTGTCAATCACATTCAGTAGCTGGAGCAAATGAGTCTCAGTTGCAGACACTACTTTGGCACAGACATATGCCTGGTCGGCTGTCACGTTGTACTGTACGTTTAGTGACCCATTCCATGAAGGCAACAACAGCACTCATCCAGTCACACAAGTGAATTTCTGTGCTTATGTTGTCACATTGAACATGCTTCTAAAACAGTAAAGCTTCTCTCAGGAGACACAGAGGAAACACTGATATCTGAAGAGGTGGAGGGAAAACCCAATTACAGAAACGTGAGGCAGAGAAAAGGTGTTGTGTCTTAAATGGGGATGATAGTGTTTTTCGACAAGTGCCACAGTTATAAACTCCACTGTTCTGTTTAACTACGCAAATAAAGGAAACAAATTATAATCTGTTGTCTACTAAAGATAGTAATTAAACCTCAGCCTTTTGCAATTAAATCATTTAAAAATCCCCAAATTCCTCCTTTCTCTTATATGCTTTACTTGTTGTCACTACTTCTGGCATATTTCCAACACACCCCTCTCTCTGCACCGCCCCCCCCCCCCACACACACACACACAGAAATTACTCAAATGTAGGGTGTTTTATTTTTCTCTATTCATTTTTTTTAGAATAATGATTGATGGTGTACATGATGAATCATGTCTAAATAAATTGGAAGTGAATAACCTATTACATACAATCTCTTGGTAATAGGCCAGTGCAAATTTGAAAGGCTAAGGGGGTCGGGTCAATTATATGAAAACTGTTGGTACTGTGGCTGTGATTTATTCAATCCTGACAGTATGAATTACCCCACTGCACTTGTCCTATACCCCCCTCAACACTTCTGTGTTTGTCCCCCCCTTCCTCTGCTGCTCTCACTGAGAGGCCTACGCAGGCTTCTGTGGGCGGTGCACGTGAAGGCATGTGCGACACGGAGCAGAGGTGGTGTTATTCTAATCTGTTGGTCTCAAATGTCGAATCCCCGTGGTGGCTGCATCCACGTGTAGTCTGTTGTCGTGGTAATTGTTTCAGATGGCGGGGACGCCACCACAGACTAATGTTGTCTGATTGAGTACTGCTCAATTATTCAAACAAGGCATTCAGGGGACTCACCCATTTGCCAGTTACATTTATCAAATCAGAAGGAGAATGATTTGTAAATGGGCTTCATTTCATGGCACAATGGGTGTTAAAAAATATGTGACAAGGAGGAGGTATCTGAATACAAATAACGATACAGGAACTCATTATATGACAGGAGAAGGAGGTTGTGTGGTTGTTTTGAATTTGTTCGATATTCCATCTTCCTATCCTGATTTCTTGAGACTCGCCACAGCAGCACTCTACAACTGCATTTCATTTCATCATTCCACCGCCAGATCAAATCCATGAAGATCCCACTTGAGATCTCGATGCGTGTTGTTCTGCTCGCAAGCTCCCCAGACGCCTCAAAAGTAGAAAATCTTCTCCATTTGGTAACAAATACGTGGATTTAAAGCAGCCTATGCAGTAGGTGATGTTTGAAAACATGCCCCCACTCCGCACAGACAGGGCATTTATCAGACAATGCATTATCGGGTACAATTAATGTCTTGTGTATCCATTTAGCTTGCACACATTCACTAGACTGTCTATCTTCAGGCATGCAGGTCAGCTCAGTGTTTGCTTTAATGCAGCCCGAGCAAGAAAAAAAAAATGAAGTGGCAATGATTTGGAATATTTTTGTATTTTAGTCACGTATGCTCCTAAAACTAATTGCAGAATTAGCTTCAGCTGTACTTTGTAATAACGTAACATCTCAATGAACAAACAATCTACGTTAACATGCCAGAATGTTAATATCAGCTATTAACACCAACATGCTAAAGAACTGCAGCATCAGCAACTTTGTAAGCTGAGACAGATGCTGTTTACTTGAGGCTGTCAAAGTCTGACTAACTAGACACTTACAATTAGTTGTCAGGAAACTTCTGGTGACAAAGACGGTTATGATGGTGGAAGATTTTGTTGCACCTCTCTTGGTCCCTGGCACTGACATTACCTTTGTTTTTAGGCCACACTGGCAAATGAAAAGGTGGCTAAAGGTGTCAGCGTTGGTCTGTTCGGTTGGTCGTTTGGGGGCCATCACTTGAAACCAGATTTAGCGCCACAAGCGATGGATTGGTTAAAATGAAATTTTGCACAGACATTGATAGTCCTTAATCCTACAGATTTTACAGACCTTCCTTCTACCGTCACCAGAAGGTTGACATTATTTCCCTTTTAGTGGCACGTCTTGGCATGCAATTAAATTTGGTACCAATATCCATATGTTTCCCAGAGGATGAACCCTTCTGACTTTTAGCGTGATCATACCCTAATGTTACAGTGTTGCTTAGATGTGCCAACACGTGCCACATGAATTAGCACAACATTTGGTACATGCACACAGTGTTGCCTGTGGGGATCAATTTCATGATCTTACTTTTCCTCTCGCGGCACCATGTTGACATTTTTGGTTGGTCTTAACAACGGTTGGATGGACTGTTTGACATTTGATGCCAACATCCTCCTGAGGAAGAATTATAATAAGTGTGGTTTCCCTGTTTTTTTTTTTTTTTTCCTCCAACACCACATTCAGGTCAGAATTTCAATTTGCCCCACTTTTGAAAAACTAGTGACATTCCCATGACATTTACCTGCAGTGTTAGGATGCCGTTCATTAGCACGCTAACACGCAATTAGCTCAAAGTGCTTCTGTACCTCAGTACAGTCAAATAAAGATTGAGTGAGGTGAAGTTTCTAACATGAATTATTGGACATTGTTTCCCCATTATGATTTCCTCAAACAACTTTGTTGACTGGTTTATAATGTACATTACAAGGATGCAAGTGGCCATTACAAACCACACATAGTATGCATTGGCATTGTATCTATGTACTGACTTTGTAAGTGAAACATTATAATGCTAAGTCACTACAATATGGCCAAGTAAGCTTAGATAATCAATAAGTGCAGTGTAATGCAGCATAAATTAGACAGGTAGTAATTTCCTATGCATATTATGCATCAGTAAAAAAAAAAAAGAACTGCAAAGACAGAGAGCTGCTAACTGTGATGCAAATAAATAGTTACATTTTCTAATCATTTTTGAAATATTAATTTTGCACTAATTGAGTCAGTTCAGAGCATTAATTAATCAAATGAGACATTCGTTCGCTTCATTATACAAAGTGGTAAATAAACAAGGTGTGACAGACAGATGGTGATGGGTGACAAAATGACTGCAAAATTAACTCAGGCAGCATTCTGTTTGCTTTGTAGTGATCTGCTTGTTTACTTGTGCATCCTTGAGTGTGCCTTATGCCTGCGCAAGTCAGCTAGTGGTCCAGTGAGTCCATATATACAGTTACTTCATACTTTACAAACCCACCCCAAAAAAACCCCAAAAACTGTTGTGATGGTGGAGATATACTGCAGAGGCAAAAAGAAAAAGAATTGTATATGAGAGGACAGACGAGGATGCCTTGTGAGTTGTTGTGCGTAACAGATGGCTGTGTTTCCTTTTGGGAATCACAGATGCAGCGAAGAAGTGAGGTTCTGCATGTAGATTTAGCTTGCCACGTACAAGCAACATACATATTTAAAGAGCAATCAGGCAGCTTTATTTTGTAGAAATTATTAAACCATCAACCCTATCCAGCTATGAATACACCGCGTTTTAGCCTAACATCAAAAATCGTGATGCAAGTATAACCATAACAGTATTGTGTAGGTTTTTACAGTCAGTGATCCAGTGTCAGAAAATGCATTACAGCTAAGTGATTTCTTATGACAGTGGTCTGCTAAATTGTGGTTTGGAGTTTGCTGAAGATCCCTTTTGAACACGATCGCCTGTAGGGGTGTGTCACTTTCTCAACAGCAGTCAAGGATGTCCCATATCTGTCACATGCATAAAATGCACTCTGACACATACACACACACACACACACACAGACACACACACACACACACATACAAACAAAACAAAAAAACAGCTGCCCTGTCCCTATATCACAAACTTTGCTGATGACCACAACACATCATCACCGTTCAAAGAGACAGAAGCTGAAACCAAGACAGATATGCCGACACACAATCGGGGGATGGGAGGGGAGAGAAGGGAAGGAAAGAATCTAGAGTGGAGAGGGATATTTTTATTTTTTTTAATAAATAAACAACTTAACATGTCTGTGCCCTAAAAAAGTCATCAGCAATCAGTCAGGACTACGATCAGCAGGGAGATGAGGAGCATTTACACAATGTCCCCGGAGGCTAAGAGCCCGGCACAGACGTACATTACCTATTATAATTCTGCCTTTTCAACAGCAGGGACACGAGATGAGTGAATCAAGGCCGACTTTAACCAAACAAACAAAAACAAAAAATGGAACCCTGCAAATAGAAAAACAGAGACATTTCAATTGTGGGCATTTATTTATGGTGTGAAACGACAATCTGCATTGGTTTGGAATGAGGCGTAAACTGATCCTCTTAGTCATTATTAAAGTCACACTATAACAACTCAATGGTTCTAGACACATAATTTTCAACTCTAATTTGTATAACTGACCTCTGCTTGAGTGTGTGGATGTCTAGAACTTGGTTGGGGCACCATTAAAACTGATCATGACCCGAGTTCATCTCCATTTTTTGAAACCTGGCACAAATGTAAAATGCAGTGTAAGATCACGAAGTCCATGGTAACCTAAGCAGTCAGCAGTCTCCAAAAGTGTAACCGGACAGCTCACAAACCTATAGCCCCGCTTTGCTTTGCTTTTTTGGCATCATTAGTGTCAAGTCCAATTAGCGTCAAGATGACGGTTGGAAATAGATGCGTGTTGAAATGTGAGCACGCCTCCAGCAACACAACATTTAGCAGAGTTTTGGATGCGTTTTAGTTTCTACGGTGACTATAGCTGGCACAGGCAGAATTTAATAGGGAACGCTGTTTTTCCTCATTGTTTCCTTCTTAAAATGATCCTCCGACTTCAGTCTTAAAACCTGGAAATAGCGTTTATGGTTTTACTTTTTACCCAAAATTCCTTCCGCCCACAACCACATTTTACCCACATCTATAATTTGAACCTCTCTTTCTGAGCGATGTTTGAATATTAATTTTACACTTTATCCTTCTGCATAAACATATTAGTTATGAATTCTTTGGCCTTTGAATTAGGAGGGAGTCAGCCACCACCAAGAGTTAACAATAACCGCCCGAGCATTGTCGTGTTTAATTAACCTCCATTCTCCTGTCATGTAATGTAAATTGAAGTTGTGGATGGTATAGTAGGGGGCTCTCCTCCTCCCCCTCATCTCTCCCTTGCCTTGCCTCGCCTCTGGTTACTGTAACAGCATTCCCTCAGACCACATTTACACATCTATAATTAATTACTCCTGTCTCCATGCATTTCTTCACAAGAACACATCCCTCTATGTCTCAGACTAACCTATGGTAATCTGCTTCTCCCTGATCCCCAGACTCTCAGGCTCAATCTCCATTTCTATACACCTGTAAATTCCAGTGGCACTGTTGTGTGCACGGCTTTATGCAAACATTTGTACATGGCCTTAGTTTGTAATTGTGTAATCATGGATGCTATATTCCTCCTCATTACCTGCAGTGTTCCATCTTACTATCTTCTTGAGTCTTTAAACAAACCTTTTTTCCCCACATCTGGGGCTGTGAGGCACATACAAACAGTTTTCATAAACCTCGATATTGCTCTGGCAGTTATTGGAAGAATACAAGGGGAGAAAGCAAAATATTGAAAAGGTCGATCACATTATTTTTTCTTCAAAAACCACGGATATCATAGACCCTCACAGCAATATTGTGGAGATGTACAACATGAGCTGGAAAATGAGTCAGGGATCAGAATCTAGCATTTTATCCGCCTTGTTTCACTAAAGCAGTGGTCACCGAGGGAAAGAGCTCTCTTACAGGCCCTCATCTTCTTCAACTGAAATTATGCATGCTGCCGAGTTTCACAGCCATCATCATCATCACACCATCACAATGAGAAACAGTATGAAAAGAAAAAAGGCTAAATGTGTTCTCTCACAGACCTTCAAACGATAAAAACGTTTAATCTGTTTTTCTACGCCTCCCCTGTAATTCTAGCACGCACTTTTGCTCTGCTCACAGAGCCCTTCAGGGATGCTGTATGGGAATCTTCACTCTATATATACTATAGTAGGCTATAATATTCCTCCATTGCATTGGCTCTTGTGGGATATAATGGAAGAAAGTGATGCTGGAGAAAAGCAAAGATCGGCTGAGATAATCTGTGCAACTGCACCATCTAACATGATCAAACACATCTCACGACGGCCACCAGAGATGGTGGCACGTAGCTGTGTGTAGCACACCATCCTGGCTGTATCCTTCTTTGCATGGGTACTTACAGATGGGCCACAATATGTGCATGTTTGGATGGTATATAGATATGTATGAATACATTTGAATAACTGCTTGGAGCTATGAAGCAGGGCACTGCTCTCCCTTGCTACTGCTGCCATTCAGCACAAAAGGAAACTAATTAATATGGTAATGTCATGCCACCACATTAACTGATAATATATGGGAGGCTTTGTTGCTTTGATTGCACTGATTTGACCTTTGATCTCTAAATGAGAAAATGACCTGAAATGATCAAATATGAGTGTAGTACATAAGGTTCACGTAGCCCGAAGGTGACGTGATGTGATGCACAGCCTCGCCCCCTCCCCCACCACCACCACCATCCACCTAAAAACTGCAAAGGAACGACATGTATTGGTATTAATTCAATGGACATTCAGTATTTGAAACAAACATGACACATTGTTTGAATAAAACCTCACACCATACAAACCCATTGGAGTTAAGCCTGTATGTTTGTATGCAGATGAGCTTGTTACAGAACTAAATATCCTCAGCCAAAAAAAATGCACCACAGCTTTTGTGGTTCTAAAAATTAATATGCACATGCACGTATCAAGGCCTCCCACCCAACTTGTATATGTCTAAACATGTATGCTTACGTTTGCTTAATAGCTGCTACGCATTTTTGACTGAGATGGCTGTTGAAAAGTTGAAAACTAAACTGTGGTGGACAAATTTCAAACACAAGTTCTTGTTACTTTTTGATTGGGATTTACAGATTGAATATCTGATGAGCTAAAACTGTCGATTCACAAAGCTGATGTATCGACCAGGACCTCGTCAAGCATTCACAAGTCAAGAGTCGCATTCCATAAGGAAGGATAGGGATCCAGGTATCTTTCTATAACCCTAAACTCCTCCCATCTCCACCCCAGCCCCCAACACCAATGCTCCACTGAGCAGCTTAGAAGATTATTCACCCCAAATCTCCGTTAATCACGTTCATGCACACCACCTGGTAAGCCCAAGGCCACCCTGCACAGATCCTGTATGTGCACAGGCACTGGAAAGGAGCAGCTGTTGGTGGCTGACACCGACCTGCTGCCTCCAACACCTTCCCGTGATCACTTTCTACGTCCTCCATCATATAAAGCATCTAAGTAGATTGAAATGTGGTATCTATCAGAAGAAAAACTGCGGTACCACTTCAGAAAATGGCATCAATTTTTCATACATGACATTTCCATACAGAGACAGGTATGGAGAATCAGTCCAATCTTCCAGCGATCGCCCATCATGGGGTGATCAGTCTCCGCGGAGAGAGAACGACATTCCCTGTGTGAAAACATGCGTGCATATTCATGCTGGTGAGGGTACACACACAGGGAGGTACGTGTGCAAACACAATCACACCTAACATCTCCCGCTCTCCCTCTCTCTCTTACACACACACACACACACACACACACACACACACACACACACACACACACACACACACACACACACACACACACACACACACACACACGATAAAACTGCTCAATCCATCAACAGACGTTGAAGTTAATAATCTCTCTCTTCATCCTGTCATTTTTTTTTTTTTTTTTTTTACCAATTTCTGATACATTTATTGTGAAACAAAGGAGGTGACTCCTTCCAACTCCTCCATAGCAACCGAACCTGTCCATCCTTTCCTTAAACACAAAAATATCGTAATACTTTTCAGAATGAATCTGATTTCAAACAAATCAGACGAGGCAATTCAAATATCTCCATTCGTTATTTGAGCAGTGTGTGTGGTGCGCTGGTTGACAAAATAACTGTAAATACTGACATGGCTAATCTCAGCACAGCTGTTAGTATTAGGTCCTTTAATCCTGGTCCAGATCGGTGATGTGCTCACACTGGCTCGGGGACAGATGAGCAACAGCCACCAGGCTGCCAAGTGGGCTAAAGGCAGCAGACTGGCCGGGTGCTCACTTTTAGACATGATAAGCTGTGAATCTGTGGGTCCTGAAGAGCAGCTCCAAAACAGCACAGTCTTTGTGGCGCATCAGGCAGCCTTTTGACTAAATATATACCCAGCGCTGCTGCAATCTCACGCCATAGCTCTTTTTTTAAGCTTTATTCTTTTATCACAATCATTCAAAATGTCTGTCCTGACAGGTGGCCAAAGGAAAACCAGGATGGGTAAAAAAAAATATATATATATATTTTTGAAAATTTGCTTAAAATGTTTGTAACTTTTAATAAAAGTTTTTCAATAAAAAAATAAAAAAATAGTTTAAGCTAATTTAAACTATTGTTGTAAATTATCAGCGGCTTTTCTTTTTCTCTTTATATTGCGAAGACAGAGAAAATCCTTCTGAGACTGACAGAGGCAGCACGTAGCTCTACAAGTAAACACACACTACATATGACGTGCTGTTAGCTCAGATGCTCTTCCATCTAAAGAAGGATCACACCCATCTGATTTTCTAGTCCCGTGTTTTATCTGACTTTTTTTTTTTTTTTTTCAAATCGTATTTGTTGATGCTTTCATAATCTGTCAATCAGAGTTCTAACTGACACACTATCATCTATAACAGAGCGCTCCCTCTGATGAAATACAGCGCACAACACAGGGATGGCTCTCTTCCTGCCGGCTATGTAATAACCCTTTAAATCATGGCGAAAATGACTGCCGTGAGAGGCTGACTCTGCAGTATGAAGTGCTGCACTTCTCTCTTGCTGACACACTGGAGCCAGTCTGCTCTGACTTTACTGTCTGATCTGCATACGATGCCGGGTGCCAAACCCGGTTGTCGGTGGTCAGATGAAGCAGGGAGGGGAAGAGACGAGACAACATCTGTGTCACGTATCAGTAAGTAGAAAGGTCATAAGTGTAAGACATGCAATAAATGACGGACAGATGGAGGCACAGACATGGACGCCAACCCATATTCTCTCGGTGCGAGGTGTAAGGAAACTGACAGTCCTGTCTCAATGTTGTGGATAAAGAATATTAACCAACACCTCCCTCAGATGCGGCGGCGCGACCTGAGTTTGCGGCAGCGACTTCTGATGATCAGTTGACCATTTATTTGATTAATTATTTATTGAGATGTTACTCCTTTTTGGAGAGTTTTGGTCTTGATTTTAAGAGAAACACTATTTCTTTATCATAATATCAATCTAAATCTATGATCATCTACAGTAGCAAGTGCAAACACAATGTGGGACTGTTAGACCTGAAATCCAAAGATTAATCATTAAACTGAAACTATTTTCTAAAATCGTACAATCACGGCTTTAAAACTCAATGGAAGAAAATCCTGTAAACTCTTTGTCTGCTGTGTTTACCTCGAGTTACCTTTAATTTCACTGCACAGGGATTATGCTGAAATTTAAATGGAAGTCAGCAAATCTGAAACGTGGGATGCTAATTAACCTAAGGTTGAATTTAGGAGACAATGTCCTGAATTTCATTTTTACAAGATTTTCTGGAACCTGATGATAATTAAATCTTCACATCTTATAGGTAAGCAATCAGATGCTTTCCAATGTACATTGAAAAGGAAGGATAAGAAGGACTTTATTACGACCTCTGGTTGGTGGTGTGTAAATCTGGAGTGCAAAAAAACAAAGAAGGTAAAAGAGATGTCAAAATGGGAAGAAATGGAGGAATGAAGAAGGGGTCAATCAATATGAGACGGCTTTGTATAGTTAATAAAGCTGCATTCATTCTGTGCTCCCGACACTACAAAGACTGCACTTATGATTGTTAAGTTGCTGCAATTACTGGCTGGCGAAGGCATTTGAGAAAAGCACCATTAACCCCGGCATCCGAAGAAAACAGAAAGCAGCCGGGTGTTTTCTCTCAGGGAATGTAATTGATGAGACACCGTGGAACAACACACCCACTGGAGCATCCAGTCCCTCAGCAAATTATGACTTGGCTTACAGTACATGTGGAGTCTACCTGGTTGCTGTTTTTGTGATATTTGGTGCCTGACTATAGCATAACAGGCTGTCATTGTATACTATGAATCATAAATGTTGAATAAATACAGTGTGAACAAAATCAGCAATAACAAAATGAAACCCGTTTTCTTTTTGTGTAAAAACATTAAATTGTGCTCAATTTTCATTGTAATAATTAAAACTTTTGGAGTGGAAATTAATGTTTGTGCATTTCAGCATTTCATTTTTCCTAGAGGCAGTGATGTGCGTAAACACAGCTGCATTCAAAGTGTGCTCAGGAGACAGTCTAATCCTCACAGCAGCAGAGGAGTCATCTTTCAGACTGACACATTGGGTCTCGGGCAGCCTTACATCACTAATGCTTTTTTTTCCCCAAACTCTTTGAATCAAAGGCTACATGTAAATAACCTTTTTCTGTCTTAAAATATTGATGTTTGTTGAAGTTTATGTCTGAATGAAAGCCACAGGGCGAGCAATGTGTGAAAAGAGTACTTTGCTAAAAAAAAGAAAAGACTATTAGGGCAGCGAGCGCGCTAAGTGGTAAACACTGTCACCAAACAGCAGGACGATCTGAGGCTCCAAGTGAGTTTGTATGTTTTCCCTGGGTCTGTGTGTGTCTCCTTTGGGCTCTTTGCCTTCCCTCCACAGTCCAAAGACATTCAGGTTAGGTGATTTGGAAACACTAAATTGCCTGTAGGTGTGAATGTATTTGTACGTCTGTGTATGTGTGGTAATCCAGTGAAAGCCTGACAACCTGTTCAGAGTGAACCGTGCTTCACACAAAACATTTGCTGGGATAGATTCCAACCAATTTAGAGAAATCTTACTTTTAAAACGCGCCTTTTATGTTTGGTCTGCTCTGCAAATGCACTCATTTTGACTGCATTGTTTTTTTGTTTTTTTTGCCTCTAGCAATATAACTGAGGATTGATCAGTTCTTTTGTTGGTCCGCCACAGCAATATCTCAACAACTACTGGATGGATGCCATGAAATTTTGCAGGATATCAAGCCGCTCTCAGAATGAACTGTAACAACTTTGGTGGGCCTTTCATCGATCACCATCACCAGGTCACATTTATTATGTTGCCAAACTGACACCCGAGGCGACTGATATATGTCTCAGATGTAGTTTCTTACTATTAATAAGCAAATCTCAGCAGGGTAAAAATGCAAAACTAAGGTGGTGAACATAATAATCATCATAACTGTAACATTGTCACTGAGCACGTTAACATGCCGACATTAGCATTTAGCTCACATTACCTCTGTAATGCCTCACAGAGCAGCTGTTGTTGACATAATGCTCCTCTTTTAATTTGATTTTCATGACTCAGATGACTGCCAAAAGCCAAAACCACAAACCTTGTATAAAAGTGGACGTACCTTACAGGTGTGAAAAGTGAGGTTAATGCAAACAGCCTGAATAAAAAAGTGCAATACCACCGAGGGCCGCTATAGGCTGGCTCCAGAAAGGCTCTATCTCCATAGACTCTCTTCCAACTTCTCTCATGAAATAAATTTTTCCACAAGTCATAATGGTATCATTAGCTAAAGCCACTACTTGTTACTTTTTGGGGGTTCATCTGAAAATAATCCCATCATTAATTACATATTAGCCCTTAAAAAGCAGTATGTTTGGGGGCATGTCTGTTTGATTGACAGGCCTGCGTTGCAGTCAGGTTTCCGCTATAGGTGGGCGGGCATAATTTCCTCTGGTTCCCAATCAGATTGTCCGAATATGGTCACTTCTGGCTCCAAAATAACAAGATGGTGACGGCCAAAATGCAGAACTCGACACTTCAGAAAGGCAGTTCACGCACCAATGGGTGACGTCATGGTTGGTTGCCACTTGGCCAATTACACCAGTTTTAACAATGAAAATAGTAAGATAGTGAGTATAACTGTTAATGTGTGTGAGGGTTGTTAAATGCCTAATAAGTCCGAAGGTATTAAGTCTTGTAACTTGGTAAATAAATATATGAGCTTTCTGCGGGAACATAATGTCTAAACATGGAAAAAAATGAAACTCAGACTGGGGGCAAATATGTATAGATCATGTATCTAAACTGTTTCACAGCTGTGGCTGGTAATGCGATTGACACATGAACATCCTATCCATTAATTGACTGGGTGAAAGGATGAGGCCTGCGGAAATTGGGTAAATTTCATCAGGAAAAGTCAGCTAAGAACTATTCACAGATATTCTGGGGAGCAGACAGATAGATTACCGGAGAGTCTCCAATATCTGGAGTCACATCTCTGGCCCCATCGGTTTAATGGACTGTGTCCTTTGGAAGCCTTCACTGTCGTGTCACTATGCTGCACCACTTCTGGCTCAAAAATATTACTGTATAAAGGTGAGTGGACTCTTTCAAAAAAAATTCTAAAGGCTATGATTTGTCTTGTAAAATGTCTTCCAGAGCGTGCAGAGGCTGGAGGAATCTCTTCCACCTTGTCAGCCATTTGGTGTCGGTATTAAACTACCTGCTTTCAGACTTTGTGTGATGAGGGATAGGGGTAAAGCATAATCAGTTGGCTATCAACTGTAGGCTTCCATATCTACCATTTTTGAGTTACATCTTTAAAAAAGGCACACTTTTTTCACCATAATTTTTCAATTAGCCGATTTGTCTCCATCCTATATGGACGCTGCCAGAAATATTGCCAAGCAAACACTATTTCTTTGTTTCCTTATCATTTAATTGATCAGCAGAACGATCTGTAATAATGAATTGTTTCTGAACAAATGCATAAATGACGGAGCGCGGCTTGTAGTAACAACTTCATTAGTCGGGGCTTGGTGGTTTTATCAGAATGAAACCTTCATTATACGGCAGCGTTACCTCAAATTCTATCTGCGACCAATCAAAATTAAAGCCATCCTTCACAAAAATGAACGTAATTCATGGTGAGCACTTACAGATGGACAAATTCTACACGAGACAGAGCGTACTTTTATTTCTTGGTTTGAGGAGTGTGTATGAATTAATAATAAGCCCAGTGATCCCCTTGCTGCTAAATAGGTAGGAGGAAAGAATATATAATTTTGTATGAGGGAAGAGGGAGGTTGTGACAGACCGATCTAAAGATGAACAAAAAAAAATAGTAAGCCAGATAGGAAGATGTAGAGAGAGATAGAGAGGGTTTATTCTGGTTGGGCAGCTGTATAGTTCCAACCTTGGTGGGTGTGCTGTTGAGTACTACATGGCTGAGTTGAGCTGCAGTGCTACTTGCTGTGGCTCCCTCTGAAAAAGCCCTCATCCACCGAGAGTTCCCCCCAACTGTCACATGCCACTGAAGCACAGTAAACAACACAGACGTACACACACGTACACACACACACACACACACACACACACACACACACACACACACACACACACACACACACACACACACACACACACACACACACACACACACACACACACACACACACACACAGCATAACCATTTTCATTAACAGAACCACTGGCACACTCAGCCCAGCTGGTCCCTGAGTCGACACTGGAACTGCACATCTGGTGTCAATGCTCCGTTAGAGGGAGGCCATCTGGTTGGGTGGAGGGGAGACGGGTGGGGAACAGAGACGGGAAGTCAAAGGAGGTTGGGGAGACAACAAAAACAGGACTCTCATCGATACTGTGCCATTCAACGTATGCACATATAAATAAGGATATGTTTGTCAGATGCACTATATATATATATATACCCTGTGTACATTAGTCCTCTTCCAAGTAAGAGGATTAGATGTCAAAGGCAGGTTTTCTCTCTGAGCATTTGGAGCTAATGGCAATGAACAGATAGCATGTTTAATGGCTTTCAGCAAAACACGCCTCTTCTCAACATGAATAATGTTCACTCTGTATTGTCCCATGGCTTCCGAAGGGGAACTTAATATTACATAATACATCAAAACATTAATAATTCTAAAGTGTTTCCATGTGACGCTGAAGAACATTTTGACTTCAGTGTTCTTCTTGCTGTAATGTATTATGTTATTCAGTGTTGCTGTGCCTACCAGCCTGTTTCTATTAGATAACTGACTGTTGAAGGGATGCCCATATAGAATCCATGCAACGCTCCAATTAACTCTGTTGAGCTGCATTTATACTTCACTGGAAGCTGTATATGCAGAGTTGCACAGCGGTTGATTATCTATGGTGTTCGACAGTGTCGCAGGGAGGCTCCACCTACGAGCATGAAGGCAGTTGTGTGTAGACACTAGAACAAGCCCTGACAGAATCATCTTAGTCATCTATTGATGCACTAGACAAGAATGTAGATTGGAGATCCTGCAGTGGTTTTGTAACCACAAAGAGGGCAGATGCATGAGTGCAAATCTATCCCTCCCCTTCTGATGATATTATTAATGGCTCATGATGGCTCAATCGTGATATGGCTTTCTTATTTTTTACTGGCCACAGTCTGACACTGATGCAGACATGCGACGCACATTTATGTCTTTCATTTGCTTCAAAGTGAGGCAAGAGGTCAGAAAATGACCCCCAAAACTCTTGGACACACGGGCAGTAATGCACTTTTACTTTACGTAAAGGCGCACACACGCACACGCACATGTCTGCAAATGCACACCACACACCCACAAAGTGCCTCCTGCTGCCAGTGGCCAACTGAATCATGCTCTTATTAAACCTTGATCGGAATTCGAGCTCAGGCATTATCCACTTAGAGTTATTAATGCTGCGGCTCTCTAGGGAGGACAGAGCAGGCGGGGGAGGAGGGGGGCAGACACAGACACACACACACACACACACACACACACACACACACACACACACACACACACACACACACACACACACACACACACACACACACACACACACACACACACACACATACAGATGTTGGCATAAAAGCTTTGACTAGAGGTAGGATTGTTTACATTACATGCATGGATGAGGTTTGCATTATTTCAGTGACTAGAACATTGCAGCTTCTGCAAGTCAGACAAATGTACTATAAAAAGAAAAAAAATGAGCGAAAGGTAATCCTTTGAAAGACACATTATTATCAAATCAATCAGGAGGATGGAGAGTACCTGGATACAATCACCCAGCGCTATAGATGCTTGATGAGACATAACAGAATTGCTCCTAAAATCCTAGCCTCAGGGGAGACAAAGAAATTGAGGCTCTCATTTTACTTTTACAATATACTCAAACCTCAGCATCTGTTAATTTAGCAGAGTTAATTAGGAATGAGCACAATTACCACTACTACGAAGTAGAGATAAACAGAAGAGTAAGAGAGGAGCAAGTACAGCATGTACAGCAGGAAGGCAATTAGAAAGTCTGGAAGTTCTGTTAAAGACACAAAAAAAAGAAAAATACATATGTTGCCATGTTTAACAACTGAGATGAATTTGCATTATTTCCATTGTCAAGTGTCCATAAAACTCAGCAAAATAGATGGTTCATCAGGTGCAGAGGTAAAAAGTAGTCGCCGAATCGCGTGAACACAGCCGTTCTGTGTTTGTGAAGGCTACTATCCTCACAACTTGATCTCTATTTTATAGATTCAACCGACCAGCACATGCTGAAGTTACACTGAACACTAACATCACAAATTCTGCATTGTTTATGGGAGAAGATTTAAAAACAAATGCATTTACATACATTTAAACACATTTGTGCCATTTACAGGGTCAAATGATTTGCTTTAGATTTGAGGTTATTTAAACAATGCAGTACCTCTAAATTGCTCTGCTTTTTATGAGGCTTTGTTTACAACAGAGGACAAAAGGTCAACTGGAAAGCAAATTAAATTTTCGCCACCTACACAGATGCCCTTTAATTAGATAGTTCTGAAAATGTGGCTGTTTTTGTTCCGTTTCAGGGAAAAAATACATTTCAAGAAAGATGTCCATAAATAGGAGCAAAATGCTGCCCTTTTAAGCTAGTTCTTCAGTCATTGTCTCACACATGCACGGTGTTTCTTCATTGAAGGTATTGCACAGTAACTGACAGTGACTATGGTGGCTAAAACATCTGATTTACACCTGTACTTTGCAGTAAAATGTCCTTCACTCCAGTGCCAGCAACTTAATGCTTTGCGCTATAAGCAGTTTGTCATCCTTCCTAATCCTTAATATCCTTGCAAGAGTTCCAGCACCTGTGAGCACGTCCGCCAAGCCACATGAATTTTCCTTGCAGGGAAGGTATGATACCAGCGAGGTCTGACTGCCTGGACAACACGGCGATACAAGGGGAGTGGTGGTGGCTGCTGAACGCAAGCCAAAGCAGCTAGATGGGGGAGGGCAGGCATGCGGGGGGAGGGGGATGGGGGGGGCAACAACTGTGGCTGGATCTGGCTTTGATGAGGAAGCATGAGAAGAGGGGAGGCTCAGTCTTGGAGGGAAGCAGGTGTGTGAGGAGGTGATAAGAACATTGAGGCAGCCACTGCGCACACGTACGCACACACATACATGCAAACAAACAAACAAACAAACATACTCCTGCAAAATGCCACCGACTGAAATTGTTCATTCAACTTGCAACAGTAAATTTAAATGGCATCCCTTCAAATAACTGTTGCAGGCTCTTTCTCTGTTGCCTCGCGTTGTAAGAAGACAGACAGAGAATTACGGTGTAGGAAAAGAAAAAAATGTAAGAGCAGAATGAAAATGATGAGAAAGGGAAAATGGAGGGGAGAGAGAGAGGTTGATTGAAGGAGCTAATATTGTGGTAAACAAAATTCTCTTCTGGGGGAGAGGACGTGTGTTTCAGCTGGTGTCTACTGTAAGCGTTTGTGCTTGCATGCGTATACCACACACATATACATTAATTTGTGAGAGTTAAAGCGTCCCTGGGGAGAGCTTTGTGGCAATACGCGGTACGGAACAGAGAAAAGTAATTTATGGATAAGATATTTATTTGGCTGGCTTATTTCAGAATCCATTAAGATTAATTAAGTGTCGCTAAATGTGGTGCTATGGAGTTCAGATTTCGCAGATGCATTCTCATCATTAGCTCACAGTTTATTCAGCCTGCTTAACAGCTTCTAATAGCCTGAGTGAAGCCGGCGCCAGACCGGAGTGTTATAATGGCTCCCAAACAGCGACTATGACTATCGGACTGGTGGATGGTGATTTAGTGATTGACTATCGCAGTGTCAATATATAAACCATACTGTGCAAATGTAAATCTAAGCCACACACACATCAGCATTGTATGCACCTGTCTGCGCTTGTTAATCAAATGCAGGGAGGAAGCGAGGTAGGAAAGGAGACAATTAGAAACTCTGTCATCAAATATTTGGTTTGTTTGGCAGGAAGGCTGCATTAAAGAGTGAAGGAGACGCCGCCAGGCTCGCTCAGTCTACTTTATATCCACCGTTAGTTCAAATAGACTTTGCACAAGCAATTAGCTCCAATCAGGGATTAACTGAGCTAACACAGAGGGAGAAGGACGCTTTTGGAATTGTTCTACTTTAGCATTTGTCCTAAAGTCCAACCAAAACATAATTCAATTGATTGCGTGTGCATTTGCGTGCATGAGCATGTATGTTTTTTATGTGGTTGCGCTACATACTATCATCATGTAAACATCTAAAGTTCCATAAAACAGAGAAAACTGCAGATCAGGACTGTCACCACATTTGTGATGTTGCAGAACGCTTCAGAGAAAACAAGCAGGAGGACCTGCAGTTGCCAACTACTGTTTTCAAGGTCAGGAATTCGAACAAGGTTATGTGTTCGCAGTTGCTGTCCTTCTTTTCTGGTATTGACTTATATTTGCTCTTGAGAGCAGCTGAAAGAATAGACACAATAATGTCAGATATTAAATGACACAAAAGAAGATTTTGAGCAAACAAAGTAGTAGGTATGATATATATATATATATATGTCAGCCAGTATTTAAAATCAGGGATGTTTAGTGGGTCAAAGTAAGAATAACTAACACTGCCTGCGGGCATGGTATTCCTGAAGGATACTGATGGTGCAGACCTGATCACCTCTGGTCTTTAAACCAGACTACAGAATGGACAACAGAGCTGTTGCCTGATGAAATGAGGCTGCTTTGATTTTCAAATGTGAGAAATATTTACTAGACGAACTTATCCAAGCTTTAAAAATTCTCAGTAGAATTAGGTCACATCAAATGACATAAATTATCTTAATAATCCACTCTTCTGCACAAGAAATAATGAATTAAAATGCTAACGAAGTGACACAAATGAATTTTGTGTCACTGAGGTGACACAAAATTTGTCAAGCGAAAAAAAATTATTTTGGTTATTTTTAATAGTCCCTTGTCCCACTTAGCCTGACTGTAAATGAATCTATTTTAAGAACAGAACTGAATATTTACATAATTCTTTTTTTTGTGTGTGTGTGTGTGTGGCAGTGTGGCACAGGCCGCTTAACAAAGTATAATCATGTCACACAAAAAAAATCTAATGTTGTAAATACATAATGAGGACATGAATTAATTCAATAATAAATGCAAAACAAACAAGAAAAAAAAAGTTCATATTTTAATGGTAAGAAAAAAATATCATATGGATGAGTGCACAAGGATAGACTTGTGCTGTTAGCTGAGTCATGACAGAAGCTGGTTATCTGAGGCAAACTGCCCCGAGCTGGCAGAGAAAAGGAGTCTGAGTTTAGTCTGTAACACTAAAGCCAGTTTTTTTGTCCTGGACATTCTGAGAATTTTAATATCCAGTCATTTCAATTCATCTGTAGGCTATAATTATGGTTAATCTCCAAAGAACATTTAGAGAATGGTGATCTGTGTGTCGTGACCTTCCTCATCATCTTAACTTTGGACAGAAGAGTCGGCAAAGTGAGCAAGTGAGCTGCTAACAAAGGACTTCACATTGACACTTTTAGTTACTCCTTAAAGCCCAACTCTAGTCCGGAAGGTAAACATTGAATGAGATTACATGGGTAAAAAAAAATATAGTGCCCACTCATCGAATGATGTCATCTGTATCCAAGCACTATTTCAAACTTGGATGGATTTTGACTGAAATCTATTCAGCACATGAATAAAATGGAATAAAAGACAGCAACATGCCTGCTGTAACAACTACTGCTCATGTGTCACGATCTGTAGCAGATCTGTAGTTATATAAACAAATGTTTGTTTTTTCTCTCTAGGAAAAAACTTATTTTTTCACTTTAACATACTATGTGTGTGTAATAGGTGTGTGCTATTTTGCAATTTGGTGGAATAAAACAAAGATGACAAGATAAAAAAAAAGTATTATAAAAATGATGTGGATATCGTGTCAGTATATGGAAATGTCCCATTTTTATCTGATTTAAACATAAAAACTCATCAGGTTCTCTACAGTTAGAACAGACATTTTAGGTTTGTACTTTATAAGCCACAAACACAAACTCATAAGCAGAGAAAAGTTCCTTTTCTATAATTCTCCCATTCCTTCCCCTTAGCCAGCATTGTTTTACCACACAGTCAGCAAGCAGGTTGCTAAATGCATCACTTAAATCCACTCAAACAATGTTTTTTGGCTTAGCAAATTATGTGAATGGAGTCATTTTGTTAATCTTCTTGTGCATTTTGCGCTCAACAAGTGGCATACCTCAAAATAGAAATAAAATTATGTTAAGAACCCAAAAAGGACGACATCTGTGTTTCTTCCTAATAATAGATACAAAAAAATTGTTTCTACACATGAATGCTAAAATATATTCTTCATGTCACAAAACACTAAAAAGCACTTCGACGTCTGACTCTGATATTAGTTCATCAAGCTCAAGCGCCCTGTCTAACTAGAATAAGTATGACAGCAAGTGCTTTTTATCATTCCGAGATCAAAATAGACGTTAAATCAGCACAAATGTTAATTGCCTTGTGATTTAAAGGGAAAAGGTTTGATATCCAAAACACAGAAGCCCTTACTTATAAGAACAGTTCAAATTTTCTGAATGAGCTGAAAAGCTTTTTAACAAATAATCTATCAATGTAAGTCTTGAGCCCCTCAAATAAGGCTGTGCATTGAGCCATAAGAGGCTTTGTTATATGTACAGTATTGGATTCAGTTTCACATCTCATATTGAAAACATAATATCAAGATATGGAGTAGCCAAATAAGTGACATATTTAAAGTAACACCACATAGGTCCAAAATCTGAGTGGCTAGTTAAAGTGAAATATTCCTGCTAAGAGGAATTGTTACCTTTTATCTTGATTGACTGGATGAGCATCTAGAACAACAATGATTAAGCACATCTCCAGAGGAAATTACTGCATTGCAGGTTTAAATAATTGAACAGTCTTCAGTAATATAAATATTTTTGTTAACTCTCAGAATTACAATTAGCTTTCATTTGCTAAATCACAGGGGTGCATGCACTCCACTATATTAGTCCATATGCTGTAGATATATTGCCAAGAAATTATTGGACATTTCATCTTTTGCTTCAGTGATGAGTCCTTTTATTCACCAATCGTTACACTGTAATCTGCTTAAGTGCAACCAAAACCCTGAAACCTCATCTCCAGCTCTGATTTGATATTCAGGGTGTGATTCTGTTTCTATCGCGCCGAGCAAGAGTTGTAGAAACAATTCAACAACTCTTTGAGGGAATGCTGCTTAGCAGACTTGAATGAAGAAGATGGATTTAGGTTACGTTCTTCACAACAGCTTTCACAAACATGAGACTGCATGATCTGAATTTACTGAGATATTATAGGAGAGTTGTTTACAACAACCGCGGCTGTAACAGTGTTTGAAAAAAATTAAATAAAATGACTGTCAGCCTTCAGTCATTGGTGTTTTTGTAATATCCAGAGCACAGCCATAGCCAGGGGCAAGGCTAAAAGAACTCTACTGACCATAAATTGCTTCATCTGTCGGCTATGGAAGTGCCTGTCATTTAAAAGGAAGCGGAGGCAGGTAGGCAATATAAACCAGCAGCCTGACTGTTTCAGGGGCGGCGTGACCTCTTGTGATGCCTCGCCATCCAATATCCATCATTGGGAAGTGAAGAGGTGTATGTTTGCCTCTGTTTTATATGCATTTCTGCACACTCTGACAGAGAGCTGTCAGCTGTGAGGCTGGAGTGATTTTCCACCGGCATCCATGGAGAAAATCCTGGTTGGATTCAGAGCTGCCTGGCTTTTTCTGATGTGTAAGAGTGCCTGAGACAGGCCTAGCAGGTTTAAGCAGATTAATTAGGGTGTAGCGAGGACTGTGAAGAAATCTCTCTTCCATAGATGCTATATCCACTGACACAGCTTTGCATACCGGCAGGTCCCCTAAAATGTGCACACAAACCACCAGCATCTCTGTCTATCTCTCCAACACACACAAAGATACTGCACTTACACAGAGCGAAGACACTCCAGGAGGGCCAAAAGTCTGCCATGGCCCCGACTCATCCCATAATGATACCCCCCTCCCCTCCCTCCCTCCCTCCCTCCCTGAATGTGTTTATCCTCCCTGTTTTCCTCTCACTCTGCTTTTGCTTAGAACACATTTACCCTTGTTAGCGCACTTGCAAGGAAAACGCTATTCTATTAGGGATGATTTTCACTTCCCGTCTCTTTCTCAATGTTCGAGTAAACAGAGTTGCCCACAGAGGGAGCAAAAAAAAAAAAACAGCCAGAGAGAGAAACAAACGGTTGACCTGGGGATTAGCTGCTGCGAAAGTGGTGCAATTTAAAATTCTAAATTGATGCACAACACCAATAATAATGAGAGCTGGTTGTTTGTGCGTAATAACTACTGGGTGTTCGGCTCATGAGACACAGAAAGTGCCAAAGAAACTCCTCCAAACTCAAACCAAAACTTGTCGTCCCTGCGACACTTTTTTTGTGCGACAACCCATTATCTTCCATCTTATCTCACTGCACTGATTGATATTGAAGAAAAGACAAGGGCAGAAAATAGAAACACCACCCCGGCCCTCCCCGAATCCTCATCACCATCATCATTTTCATCATTACATGAAATATGACCGAGAGCAGAATCCCACAATGCCGTGCAAATGTCGACGTGAGTTAGCATCAAGAAGACACAAGAGATATGCATGCATCATCTGGCCAGGAGAACATCACTTGTGGGGAGACAGCCAGAGGCCCAAAGGAGGAGAAGCAGAGGAGGAGGAAGAGGAGGAGGGAGAGGAGGAGGGTGAGGAGGGGTGAAGAGGAGAGAATAAAAGAGAATACGAATAGAGGGTATACAACAGAAGGGAATTGAGAGGAAAGTGAAGAGAGAATAAGATACAATATTAAGGAAAGAGTGGGGAATAAAAAAAAAGAAGGATTAAATGAGTGAGATATTCACCACAGCACAGGCAGGGAAATAATACAGCGAGGCAATCAGAGAAAATGGAGGCATAATATCCCGGCGCTGCATAATCTCCGCAGATTCAAGCATAGTGCATAATCTCCACAGGTTTAACAATACACCATGTGCCCTAATTCTGAGGCCAATTACAAAGTGTGTGGCGTTTGGTTTGCGTGCGTACAAGCGGGTGTGGATTCGACTGGGGTGACCTCGAATGTGTGAGTGAATTTAGGATTTGCAGAGGGAGGACGGGTAAAGGGGAGGAAGGTGGGGGTTGGGGGTCTTCTCAAGGGTGCTGACAGCTGGGGTCCCCATGCATGCAGCATCTATCCCCTTTTGCCTTCTATATACTCTAATGCCCTTCACTGACCAGATTAAAAGCCCAAATGACAAACGTACAAAGGCTGGAAACATCTGTTCTGGAACACACTGTCCATCCCTCCCCATGCTGAGCTCTGTTGGTCACTCTTCAGTTGCAGTCCCCATGCGGACGACATCTGCAGCGATGGACTAGTGCACATTAACTACTGGAGCATGAGACCAAGCTAACCCTCTAACCGCGGGAGCGTCGTCCTTTACACAGGAGGAGAATTTCTTTATAAAAACCAAGCTTTCTAAAAAAAAAAATTCAAAATAAACACTACCTATTGTCTTATGTCTTTAATTTTGTCTTGATTCCTTCTGTAGTGTTTAGATTTTTTTTCCTTGTCATGCATATGCATATGTCATGCTGCTGTGACAGGTAAATTTCCCCACTGTGGGATGAATAAAGTCAAATCTAATCTAATAACAGTAAGTGTCCCCTTCCTGCTACTCGGATGGGGTGTAAAACGGTTTCTGCAAAGAAAAAGGTAATAAGAGGAAATTGAGGAAAGTGTTGTGGCTCCCATGGAAATGCTGCTTTTGTGCAATCTCCACTTAGCCTTGTTGTGTCTGCTTCAAATTTAAACTCAATTCAGCCTGCAACAACACTTTCCCCTACCTTATATAGCAGCCAGGCCGGTCTCTTGCATGAGAATTAAAATAAAAATAAAAAAACACTGCTTGTCTGAGAGCCTTTGGCAATAAAATGTTTCACTTCCACAGAAAATGCAATTACACGGCATGCCATCCCTCATTGTGAGCTAGTGTAAAGTGTCTTTAAGTATGAAGTTAAGCCATCATAGAGCCTGTAGCTCACGACATGTGTTTCCTATCACTACTTTTAATTCAAATAAGGGATTTTTACAGCTGCAGTTGAGGACTTAAGAGTCCTCACAGTCCTCAGTAAATGGAGCCTAGTGGCAGCGCACACAAATCCACGAAGCAGAAACCACCGGATTCATCCAACAACCTTGAAGTTAAATGGGTTTGTAAATTCTGCAAAAAAAGGGAATAAACATGCTAGCTAAAAGATCACAGTCTACCAGCTCTGTGGGTTAAATAAATGAAGTACAACAAAGGAAGCGATGTGCTGGATGTTGGAGTTGAGAGAGTAATCAAGAGAGTCGAACGACGAGCGAAGATTCAATGTATTACTTGAGAAGAGTGTGAAGTCAGAAAAGTCAGGATTATGTAAGTGAATGAAGAGTGTTCAGAGTAAAAGAACTGAAAGTAAAGTAAACTGAGGCTCTGATTAATAAGGCTTGCAGTGCAAGGCGGTTAGCAGCTGTTTGATGATCAGAAACCCCACTTGGACCTCTGACACACTGGCACTGAGTCTGCCATCCAGCCCACCCACCTGTGCCCACGCAACACCACCAGTACTTGCTTTACACAAACAGACATGTGTCAGACGGGATGAAATGTTATTTGCTGCCTTGTTGCAATTACACCCTTTAAAACAGTGGAAAATGAATTGACACACATCGGGGTGCAGCACTTTGCCAACATATAAAAAGCAGTGAAAATTATAAAGGTACTCGCTGTGATGGTATGGAGCATTTATTTATGACATGACCGAACCCAGGTAAAAAAAACATGAGGAAACAGATGCTTGAGTGCGTGGGGTTTGGGGGTTGGACAAAAGAAAGATACTACGTTCAACGGATTTCATGAATTAATCAAGCTTCCGGATATTCTCTTCCCATTTTACTCACTGAGGTGTGTACTGCGGGGGGAAGTCTGATGTCCCTTTATTTGCTGCCCGGGTCTTGGCACTCTCCACTTCTTGTGAATCAGATGAGGGGGTGGACGGTGGTTGTTGATGCTTCCTGGGTGGACTGATGCGATGGAGGTGAATGAATGGGCCAAAGGAAAGTCTTGGATGTGACACTTAGCAGTTATAACAGCGCTTTGGCCTAGATTGGGTGCAATGTTGGGTAGGCCACATGAATAATAAAGCAATGACAGGGCCCCTCTGGGTGGTTGGTGATGTTCCTCAGTCTCATCACCCCTGCCAGACTGGAGACCACTAAGGGGAGTAGATAGGCGAATGCAAATTAGCAGTATTACACCATGAAAAGACAGATATTTTAACAGGATGAGTAGCTCCCAGTCCTGCTTAATATAACAACAAAAAAAGAAAGACTGACTTAATACATTTTAATATTACTGCTTGTGAATTTTCCACAGTCCCTGGGTGTTTAAAAAAAAAAAAAAAAATGTGTATCCTCTATGCCTGAAGATGCCCTCTTAAACACATCAAGACTTTATGCAGAGATTGTACATCAATCACTGCACAGCAACAATTATGAACCATTATCATTTTGCTGAGAGACACGCCTTAGCTTTGTCACACTCAGATGCACACAATCACACATGAGTAAAGATACTCGAGCCCACACAGACACAAAAATCCGCTAGTGTGAACACATGAGCATGCTGGGGAGAAATATACCTAATTTAATTGAACTTACTTTACTTTGTCCCTGGTTGTAATCCCCTAAAATTGATACGTGGCTTTATATAGTTGTTATAAAACATAGCTGGATGCAGCTTTCTGAAAACAGAAGACTACACCCAGCTGCAGCTTCCACAGATGACAGCGGCAATAAGTTACAGCTGTATCTGTAATAGTGTGAAGGCCTCATTCAAGGTCTGCTAATGGAGTAGCTTAAGCCAGCGCCAACTCATCTAAAAGGAGATGTATAGCCATATTTCACATTCAAATGTTGGAACACGACCGCATTAAATTATAACCAATAATGTACTGTGTATGGCATCACAATATACTACCTTGAAAAGTTGACAGTGGCGTGTAATGAATCATTTTGTGAGCCGTCATATTGAAAATGGATTTTGAGGTTTGGTCTTTGCTAAATCCATCCCAAACATGTGCAAATCATACTATCCAACGTCTCTGTCAGTGCAGCAGGGCTCAATTCTCCTGGCAAAGCCTGTCAGATGCACGTTATTTGATTTAAGAAAGAAATATCTGAATTCATTTTTTCTCTACACAGGCTTCTCTTGGACTATAGTGCAACTTAAGCATTAAAACTCAAGGCTACTTTGACAGTAAAAAAAAAAAAAAATTCTGTAAAAAAAATCTGTAGCTGGCAGCTGAACCCTTCCACACAGTTATGCTGGCAGGTTTTCAATCTGTAGGCAGGACACCTCAGGTAGATAGGAATATTTGGTTTATTCATACAGTTATCCTCCATCATGGGCTCTGACAGGTGCATGTGAGTAGTTTGACCCAATGACCTTTACCAGTGACTTCCTCCACACAATAACTTAGACTAATACAGCATGTATGAACCAGGAAACGTAGAACCTAATATATTGTAGCAACCAATTCTTAACTGATAGCTTGACAAATGTTTGTGTTATATTATTATCATAATTTTGAAGCACTATTTTATTAACTCTTTTACGGTACCTTTCATCAAGCACCAAGATACTGTCGTGTTAGTCACGCCTATTCCCTCCAAGGAGCACAGACAATGGCCCTTAATTTGACTATGCATCTAATAAAACTGTTTATTCAGGCCAAACAAAAACAAATCAAATGACAAAAACTTAACCAAATTACATCCTTCATTTAATCACAATTTCTTGCATCTAAAGATAGGCTCTATTTAGTGAAAACTCTTGTATGTCACTGACTCGTGTATTTGAAAAATGATTCTCAACAAAAAAATGTCATGATTTTCCTTGACAAAATTATAATTGCTCTTGGGGGGCAGATGTATTAATGAGATGGCGCATTGTTTAAAGCAACATAAAATATGTACATCAACAGAAATGGAGACCTGAATTGAATACAATTATAACAGCGATATAAAAAGTGGCGGACTATTAAAGTTAAAATCTAATTAGGTTGAGTTGCCCAAGTATAATGGCAACCACATAAAAGCATTTATTTATATTTTTAGAAGTGTATACACAGGGTAAAACAATCTAATTCCATGTAAAAAAACAATTAAATCATGGAGTATATTAATCAGAAGCACACTATTGATAATGTAACATGTTGAATTCTATCAGCAGCTTGTTAAAAATAAATTAAAACAGCTAAAACAAGCTTCAACAGAGTAAATCGAGTTAGCGTGCTTCTTCACGCCAGGCATATGTTTCTTCCAACCAACTGTAAGAAAGTGCACCAGAGCTCTTAAAGGTGTTTGCACGGTCCAATTAACACCAGATGCTAGCCCTTAGCTAACTTACCAAACCTCATAATCCACAGACCTCCAAGGAGTGAGCATGGTCCAGTTAGCACCAGATGCTAGCCCCTTATCTCACTGTCTTCAGCCAAAAAATACCCATAAATTAGTTCCACTTGCATGATCTGGCCACCTCTACATTTGTACTGTTATGAAATGAGATCAGCTTGAACAGAAGCAAACAATTCTATATATTTTCATTGGCTGGATGAAACATAGGTGTTTTATCAAACATTAAAAATAAGAAATGATGCAACATATTGAAAAGATCATAATGAAATATGCTATCACATTAATTGGGATCCCACTTCTGTAACATGGATCACCATCGATCATCTATAAATAAGAATAAAGTTAAAGCTCTTGTGAATACAACAGGCTAACTTGTAAAAAATGAAAACTACAGGCCTTATTACTATTAATTTATTTGCTTTTAAGTTTAGGCTTTAACGGCAAATGTATTTATTATTTGTTTTTTGTGTGCATATCTGCTGTGTTTTATGTAACTCTAAAGAAGGGTTTGGCTTTCCCAACTGCTCCGTCAACAACAGCAAGGGGGTAGAGGGCGAGTAGTACTGAGCTCCCAGAGCAACAGTATCTGATTTAATGAGCAAAAAAATGCCCTAACATAACACTTAGAAAGAATATTAGTTGAGCCCTTCTTGGTTAATTTCTATATTTGTGTTTCAGTTACTGCTTTGTTTTTGATTGCCTTAACGTGGCTGCTGTAAACACGTAGCTCGCTGGCACACAAGCATTTAATGGTTGATTACAGGCTGCCTGGCAACAGCTAGATTAACCCACTGCAAAAAAAAAAAAAAACAGCATCGGTGTGATTGAGATCACTAATGTAGGGGGAAACATCGCTTTTTTTCAGTGTAATCACCCCCCAAAGGATTTAAGGAATTATACTCTCATCTCGCTGATATACTGACAGCTTTACACATCTTGTGTGTCTATTCTTGATGATAGCTCTTTTGTCTTTTCTACTCTAATACCTATACTGTATGCTTCAACTCAAAATCAAGGTTGCAGATTAGATCTTTCTCTGTACATTTGCTCAGATCAGATACTACTGATTGAATTATGATAAAGCATGGAAGGATGATGGAAGATAGTGTTTTTATTGCACCATCTATACAAAAAAATTCTCCGATTTGGCCAAAGGGGGCTATGCATGTGAAGATAACTGCACTTACAGCACTTTTTGCTGAAGACATATGCTAATATGAATAACTAAAAGACAAACTTAACCTCAACAGCCGAGAGAGTTCACTTCTGATCAGCCGACTGCAGGGAAACCTGTACCTGATACTGGCTTAACGAGAGCAAAGCAGAGGAAGGCTAACGGGAAGGATACACATGGGGGCTGCTGGACTGGCAACAGATTGTGAAAAGCAGCCAAGCTATTTACTCATACAAAACATTGAAAGTCTGCCTGGGAAAACACAGGGCTGGCAGGCACTAACTTTAGATGTTGTCAGTAGGTAAAAGTGAAATGCATGATTAATGGCAACTTGCCACTTTTTAAAACACAGGAGAAAGCCTCCCAATGGAAAGGCAACTGAACCATGTAGTATATTTTAATTTCCTCCACCAGCACTAACTACATGCTAATAGCAATGGCTGACCACAACCTCATTTCTGGTATCGCAACACAAAACCTCACCCAGAACTCATGCCTAGATCTGTTGGATGCTTGAACAAACAGAGCTACCTTCTAATCAACTACCCATGTGGCATCTGCCAAGTTGTAAAGCACAAATATGGAGGTGGGGATAAATGATTCCTTCCATGTGGCACAGTTTGTGAAAAAAAAATACTATTTCATGCCTGGAGAAAGCATGGCTGCGACTATCAAATCATGGCAGCTAGGCTGTTGTTTACTGCATAAACAGTGCTGAATGGCTCAAAGGGATGCCCATCAAGAGGACACAGAGACAAGGAGGAAGAGACCGAGGATGGAACAGAGACACAACACAAGCAGAAGTCAAATTTAGATCATTTCCAATTTTAATGCCCTAAAGTAACACCTCTCAATCAATGTTTTGCACAGGTATTTTGTATATGGTGACCTGAACTGTTTATTAGTTTTCATTTCAGTACACAAAACTATAAGCCCAGGAAAGATGAAACAATGGCATTCCTGCCCATTTCACTGTACTGTTCATAAGTGGGTGCTCAAGTTTTTCCACACATTTCAAAATACTGGCCACTCAAAGATGCTCGTATAGGTATAAGAATGAGAAATCCACTGTTGAGTCTGATGTTTACCTGACATTTGCCAAAGGTTGAATTTTGGTAGCTTTTTACATTTTAGATCCTGGGGCCCTTTTCACACGTACATTTTACAAACATTGCTTCCAAGAGATTGCAAATGCTCATGTTTCACAATTCATGCTCATGCATGGGTCATAATTAAGACTGTGTTCTGATTGGTAAATGGTATGAAAATGAGTTATATTTTGCAAGTGCATGTTGGTGAAACAGGCCGCTGGTCAATTGGGGGAAAATATGTAGTTTTGCTTCTGCTATCAGTACACAACATCAGCTAATCTACTGTAAGTAATTAGCTATTTACTAATTCTCAAAATGTTTATCTGTAATTTCTGTTTTATTGGAAAACGGGCACACATAACATAGTCAGGTGCCAGATATGTTATTTTCAGCTGGAGCTGACCTTTGCCAAATGCAGTTATAGATATTGCTGGTAGCAGAATATATATCACGTGGCTAATTAACATAAATCTTGTTAGTGACTTCTCCAATGATCAAAATAAAACTCGAGCAAGGATTTGGACTTGGAAAAGGTCTGGTTTTAAACAAAACAAAACAAAATATAATTTTCATTTATCACAACTGTTATCTTGCCATGTTTGTATGTTCAGCCATGGTAGTGGCATCGCTACTAGATAGATTGGTGAGCTATTTGGTAGAGACATCCATTTAGTTCCATATGTAGTGTAAAAAAAATATTAGCATGCTAACATGCTAAACTACGTTAAACCAGGTAAAGACCTGACTGTTGAAAATAATCATGTTATCATTGTATGTGTGAGTATGGCAGCGTTTTGATGTTTGCATTTAGCTCAAGGCAACAGTGCCTAAGTACAACCTAACAGAGCCACTAGTATGGATGGCTATAGGCTTAGTCTTGTTGGGTGTTATTTGGTCAGATTTTAGATATTTAATTTCAGACCACATTTATTCTGATCTTCAAGTTGTGTTAAACATACCATGGTCTTTTTTGTTAGCCTACACCAGACCCAAATTACCCAAATATACAGTTCAGGGAACCCCATTGGGGATTGTTTCCAGTTGTTGCATCCTAATGGTAATAGACCTTGAGTTAATTCTGACAATATTGGAGCAGCCTTTAACCAATCAGCAGTGACCACTATAAACATGTATGTTGTTCGCCAACACTCTATTACTGCCGATATGGTTGAGGGACGTCTATGTCTTTGAACTAAGACACCCCCACTAGTCACTGATTTGTCTGCCCTTCAGAGCGGCTGAGCAAATATGGTTTCCAAACTATAATAACAGCGAAGTCTGAAGCTGTGACCAATAGGTGGGCGGAGCCAGACTACTGTTTTGTAGATCTTGGCTCAGAATCCACAACTGTTCTCAAAGAATGAATTACAAGCATTCATTCTGCTCTTAAAAATCCAAATAAATGCCCACTGCGTTTAAACTTTCATAAAAAATTATTACCATGGTGCTCTAAGAAACCCAGTCCAGGCACTGGATTTATGTGGCATTGTGGCTGCTTAGGTTGCTGGTTGTCAAAGACTGGGAGGATTTAATTGATGATTGTCTGGCTGAGTGACTACACTTTTAATTCTCTTAGCACAGTCAGACAGGGGACTCATCTTGTTCTTGAGTTTTTGTGCTAATGAACACCCTTGCATCCGTCTCCCCTCCGCCCACACCTCCCTTTCAACACATCACTGTTTATGTCTTTCTGTCCGTTCTTAATAGTTTGAGGAAGCTGTTCTAATTCCATCAACAGCCACTCACGCTGATGATTAGTGCCAGTCCACTGGTGGCCTGGAGGTTGCACAGTTGTTTGTTGACGTTGCTCAGAAGTAGTGCTCAGCTGCAGCGCCCGACTTAACAGGCTGAAGATGTGAAAAGCTGCCTCAGTGGTTGGCCAAGTGTGATTGTACACATCGACAGCAGGTGACTGTTGATTATTTAAATTGCATACTGGGATGTGAGAATCAAGTGACATGCTGCATCAGTACAAGAAACACAATGAGTCTTGTTTATCATGCAAAAATACAAGACCTTCTAATAATAAAAAACAGACATGGCCTCATTTCTCGGTGAAATGGCTGATGTTATCATTTGTGTCAAATATGCACCCAACAAGACTGTTCAGGAAATAGAATTTCAACAAGGGTGAAAATGCTTCACATTTGTGCCTTGTGACGGTCGAAGAGCTGATGCAGTACATGTTCCCCAATTGGCCCAAATTTGATTCGTCTTCCTTTTGCCTTTCTTATTTCCAGTCACAGAAAAACAGGGTAGCTTCATTCATTTACAACTAAAGCAAGCTTTGTTGGTTTACACTGTAAATCCACCATTCTGGTTTTAACAAAGATGAAATAACCATGCAGACAGAATAAAAATATGGTAATATCGTCCCTGTAGACATCACAGTTGTATTGAATTAAGCCTGAAGCGATATGATTAAACACAAGATGGAAACTCAAAAAGGCCAAAGCTGTAAAAAAATAAGAGAGGAGAAAAATACATTGTGAGGTAGATCGAATTATGTTTAAATATTTAACGAAAAGGGATATTTTGGGTACATGTTTCATGTCTAGTTTTGTATTTTTACCATCTTAACCATATACATGCGTAGAAATAAATGTTTTGGTGAAGAGCAGTTCATTTAAAAGACAAACTAATGATATGAGGTATATTATTTGTTCTTGCCAGGCTGCCAGCTGTAGATCTGTCTGGCAGATCTGCATAATTTACATATTTCAAGCTTTGCTGCCATCTTAAACAGTCGAAGTGTTTTGCATCGCATGGAATGAATAATGCCTCTTCAAATTTCAGTCAGACTGGAGCTCACAAAATGCCTGACGAACCACCAAAATTGAGCTTGTACAGCACAAATGTACCCGAGGGAGCAGCACCCCTCTACTTAGCTATATTTTCTAAGCCACTGGCTGAGATGCAATGTTACAGCCCATTAGAAAATTTGAGGATGTGTGCGGACTCCTAAAGAAACAGACCACTTTTGAGCTCGGCTCGCTGTCAGATCATCCCCACAGCACTTTTCATCTACCCACTTGCTCCCACCCGGAGCATTGCATGACAACTTTGGCTGCTGCAATACTGGCAGGAACCTGCAGCCCCTGGAGGAGTCAAGCGATTATGCATCCCTGTAGCCATGATATTCTGAATTACAAAAAGAAGACTATCAGGCTGCCTTGGTTATACTGTCCTTTATGTAAGAGAAGCTCCAGAAAAATCAACCTATTGACACCGTCTGCACACAAGGAGACAACACAGAATAAAATAGGTTGGAGGTTGGTATTCATACAAGAAAACAAGATCAATACTGAAATAACTTCATTTGTGGGTAAGGTTGTGGGCAGGATATTCAGCTTTAAAACAGACCTGACAATCAGGCTACTGAAAATCTCACAGTAGTCAGATATCAGATTTTAAATAATGGAAATGGCAGTATTTAGGTCCTGTAGTGGGTCTGCATGGTTCATATAACAGCCACATAATTCAAAGCTATACATATGGAGGTGTAGTCCACGGTGTAAACATTGATGCCTCAGGATGTCTTCATACACCAAGATGGTACTATTCTCACATATATTCAGATATAGCAAAAATCAATGGGTTTGTATTCAGGAATGGCTTCAGGAATTATCCAGTATGCTGCAATACATCATCCAAGACTCACATGACAGCATTTCAAGGAACATTAAAGCTGCACTGGTGCGAAGATTAAAGCACATTTACTTCCTGATACTTAGATTTAGCTCCTGTATGTTTGGTTCTTTTACATTTAGAACAATATATTGTGTTTGTTCTTTCTCCTTCCATATGTGTTGCTGATACATACTATATAGCATACTTTTCTTCCAACAATTGGGGGGGAAAAAAGCAATTTGGCATTAACAATCGCAGCTCCTACGCTGACAAATAATGTGCCAATTAACTCAGAAAATGAATTCAGAATGGCTGTTTGAGCTACCAAATACAAATGAGCTTTATTGTATTTAAGGAGAACCAGAAAATCCCCACAAAATCACTCTGACACAGTCATTGTGTTCACAAAGTCGGCCTCTATTCAGTCAAGGGAATCAGTGATGCAGCCATAACATTTGTCTCTTGACAATATAGCGACAGTTTTAGGTCTCTAGTTTCCTTCTGATAGAGAATAATTCACTGTCTTCAAACACAACTGTACAGCCTAAGACGTACAATGTAAATGTGTGACTTTTGATATTACTGGGATACTGTTACAGCCGCTTTAGCACTAGATCGTCATCTTCTATAATATCAAACACTGCAGTGTGTCTTTTTAAATGTGAAAGCCAGCACTGTATCCTCTCACACACACACACACACACACACACACACACACACACACACACACACACACACACACACACACACACACACACACACACACACACACACACACACACACACACACACACACACACACACTCTTTGTATTTGTATGTCCTCTCACATGCCCAACATCTCCTTAAGCGTTAGTATTTCCAGGACTGCTCACTGCCTTTGATTGGAAACAAAGGAGAGGAATCACCGGTCGAAGAAGATGGCATAAATACAAGTGCCTAATGTGGAAACAGCAATAAGACGAAGAGATGATGTGGTGCACAAAAAGGCACAGAGATCTCAGATAATGTCTCGGCAGAGTCGCTATTAGGATCATGGTTCTTATCTCCCCCCCGTTTCCCCCCTTCCTGTTCCATGATTTCCCCATGAAGCCAAATACAGATCCAGAGTGGGTGACAAATCACTACAGCACCATAAAGACCATAATTCTAACTGGGAAAGTTCCTTCTCAAACTTACACTACATAGTACATCATTAGATCCAACATTTCTCACACTTACTTATTTTATAATCAGAAAGAATATAGACAATGGTGGATAAATATTTTGTAAATTTATAATTAAATTGCAATATCTTTACCTGGAATTCCCTATCAGTGAGAATGATAAACAGAGAGCTGGGAGAGACAGTGTGGGTGTTTGTGTATGTGCATGCATGTCTATCTGTGTGTGCGTCCGAGCGCGTGTGCATCTTGTTCATGGCAAGAAATCAGCTCAGTTTAGCACATAATGGAAATGTGAATAGCCCAGAGCGCCTCTCCCACACAGGGAGAGAGCTGGCTGGGAGCAGGCTGCATCTTTCCAAATCCAAGCAGTGAAAGGGAGTTAGCTAGGTTAAAATACTGCTCCCTTTCCCTCTCCCTCCCCGGAGCGATTCACAGCTTTGCCCATACATTACTCAAACAGGTCATCCAAGCAGGTCTCACTAACAGTCTGAAAACACATTCACATAAATATGTGCACACTTGCTATGCACACGGCTGAGGCACGCATGCACACACACACGCACACTTGTAGGTTCAGTGAAAAGGTGACATTGCACATATTATGACAGATGACATCTTACATGTGGATCTCATAGCACAACAGCCCCAAAATCTTATGCTTAATTTAACATAAACTTTACCTTTTCAAATGCAACATTTACACGTTTTCATACAGTCCACAAAAGGTTACCAACCTCAACACATACTCCAGAGCAATTTTGTTTCTGTCATGCAACGCAGATCTCTCTGACCATGGCATTACCCAGAGGAACATGATAACAAGTCAGACTTACATGCTACTTCTAGAGATGCGTTCCGGCTTACGGCCTCTCCCAGATAGTTTTGGGCCACGCACACGTAGCTGCCGTCGTCCGGCTTGCTCCGTCGTCCGTGGACGATGCGCAGGAAGAAGAGGGACCCACTGGGCAGCAGCATACGGTGGGAGCGGGGGTTGTCGCGGTCCGTCTCGACGCGCTCCCCATCTTTGTACCATTCCACCGTGGGGGTCGGACGGCCCTCTGCCTTACAGTTGAGAGTGGCTGGCTCCCCCTTGGACACAATAAGGTCAGAGGGGTGTTCCGCGATGCGGGGAGGGGAGTCTTCCTGGCGAAGACGAGACCCTAAAGGGGAAGAAGAAAGTAAAACAAACAAACAAAAAAAAGTCTTGTTGAAGTAATAATCATAATGCACATAAATAAATGTATTTTAGTTTTGCTGAGGCAGCAACAGCGGTGTGTTTTAGATAAGTGCTGTTAACTGCTTGGTAACCATGCAGCAATAGAAACTATGGCTGAACAACCTCTAGAAAGTGCAATGCAACAACAGTAAAGCAAACCAACTTGAGTGTCAGCAAAATACAAACAAATTCTAATTAATAAATAATAACAACTGAAAGGGAAGTGTTGAATACCACTCTGCGGCTGTTTAGAATATGATAACAGAAATGTTAAGACATATATCTGAAGATAAGATTGTTTTACTGTTTAAAAAGAAGTATAACTATTATTCTAAGTATTATTTCAGGAAAACTGCACTACATCCTGTGTTACTACTGAAGCGTCCATATTTACTTTCACAGAAAGGAGCTGAAGAGCCATTACATCTCATTAGCTTTTTCATTAACACGTTCCATCAAACACTGACATCATCAAACATTTTGTCTCAGTGGGTGGATAACAGCAGCGTTGGATTTTTCACTGGCTACTGTAATACTGAGGATATGCAAAGTTTACAATTCTCTTCCCTCCCTAAAGGCTGTGTTCTATTGCAATGCATAACATTTCAATTTTAACCTCAGTATTTGATAGTCAATCTTCAGCAAAATGTCACGAGGATGCCTAATCCTGACTACCGTGATAAGAATAATGTCATAATTTGTGTAACCACCACCCAACTAGCAACCTTTACTCTACTCACTCTCTCTTTCTATTTTTTTGGCCGTGTGAGGACCTTAGCTCATATCAATGCCGTTTCATAAGTCCCACCTCGAAATGTCACACAGGAATGACCTGAATGTAGTGGCACTGTGTTTGTTTACAGACATGACAGCATCACAACTCTCATCTGTTTCATGGTGTATGAGCACATTATAATATCTGTGTTAAAAGGTCTCCCTTTTTCTGTTGGGTGCTTGCGAACAAACCGAGTATGATGTTTTGAGTTGCTAAAACAGACTTTTTTTGGACTGTCACAAACAAATAAGATATAAATAAATGAAAACGATGTTACACAGTGTCTTGTCTTTTTGCCTTTGATGGTGACAAATCACACAAATTGCAAAGGCAACCGTGATGACTGGGTGCTGCGCAGTCACTAAAATAAAGTCGCAAATGTGAGTAAAATTGATGTGACAGTCTATAATGTTAAGAGGTTTGTTGACAAAAAGTATTCCATTAGCCGGCACCAACGAAGCAAACCATGGTGATACATTGTGTTTTAAAAATGCTTTTAAAAGTCTATACATATGCCTCTTGACTGATAACATTTGTGTGGATCCATAATGACACGCAAACAAACGAACAGTTTGTTGACTACTGACTTCTTCTAATTGGCTGTTCCATTACCCAGCCTCCATTGTTGCTAATATAGAGTATGAGACAAGTGCTGTCAGACAACAGAATTTAAATGAGATGATTTATGTTATGGTTGGCACACAGGCTCAGTGGTTGGTACTGTCATTTAACAGCAAGAAAGGTCCTGTGGGGTCCTGTCAGTCTGTTGGCCCTGTGATGGACTGGCATCCCATCCAGGGGGTTTGCCTGCATGCTTTCTGCTCAATGCATGCTGGATGCGCCCCATGACCCAGAATGTAAATGAGTGGGGACAGAAATGATACATTTGAATTTTTTTATGTAACTTGTGAAATAAGATATGGACGTTTTAACAGCTGAACAGTCCTGTGCCGACACCTGCTAGGGTTATAGAGTCAATGGTTATTTGGCTAGAGTCTTACAGTAAAGATTACGAATATATTTAGATACATTTTGAATACCTTTGTGGTTAAAATGTGGCTGATCTAGTCTAGGAATGCCTCAGCATCAAGCTGTCATATTTTGTTTCCTTAAGAAAGTCTCTTTATGTGGAGCTGTCAGTGGTGCTGAAACAGAAACTCAGGGTCCTGCAGAAAAACACTGGTCATTTGAGGGCTTATAAACAAGGGCCACTCTAACAAGAGTCAATTTAAGGTGAAAACTTTCTATCAGTAGAGTTCAGAAGAAAACAGTTTGGGCTCACAACTGAAATATTCCTTTGACTGCAAAGCAAAGGGCACTTGTCAGTCAGGTGTTTTCTGTCATTTAAATCATGTTTGAAATGAGTCCGTCAGTCCAAACTTGGAAAATTTGAAATCAGCCAGAGTTACGATGGATAAAAGTAGTTGAGATGGGCACCTGTCTGTGTCAAAAATATGGCTCACGTTGCGCAGTCTCATCATTATGCCCTCTAATAGATCACATACTATGTACGGAAGTCAGTCAGATGACAGAATTGAGGGAGTACTTGTGCCTCCTTCACACAAATGTTCCATTCAATTTCTACCATGAAATTGAATATGCTGAAATATATACCGAGAACTAGTTTATTACATATATCTGCAAAATATGACGTTGACCAATAATGCAACAGACCAGCAATTAACCCTGCGTTTGCTAAGCTTCAAACATTCACTTTCGGTTAACAGTCTGAACTATGCTGATTCATCCCAAATGACCTTAGAGTTCAATTGACATATCTGGCATTATGTCAACAAAAACTGACCAATATGAACTTCATAAAAATGGGATAAATAGCAGATTCATCACCTTGCTTTGTTTCGACTTCATTGACACTGTACCACATAAACTGTATAACTCAGTACTAGTGTCCAGCAAACACACCAAATCCACACCCACATTATCTGCTGTGTAGTACCTCCACCTGCACTACGTTTACTCCACTGACACATATTTGTGTTTTATGGGCTGCCGGGGACAGAGTAGAACAAAACACTTTGTGATGAGGACACTTCCTATCCAGAAGCTTCCAACCATGGCTGCAGCCGCATTCATATACATTATGTATTACATTTAACTTGCAGACATACAGACAGATACGGGAAGCTTTCCAGAGTACATGAGTAAATATAATCTCAACGGCACATTAGACATCTTATGTATACAAGTCACATAAGCACAATTATAGGTGTACAACTCTTTTGGATGACAACAGAAGACAAACAAAAAATAATATTATGAGGGCATAATTAATTCAAGAAATAATTACTTAAAGCATCTTTCTTTTAGAGAATATACAAAAAGTTTTTTTTTTTTTTTTTTTTGCCAGCACAAATTTCAAACAGTAACATTGCTCATTTAAAAGCTGTCAAATATTTAAGTCTAGTGCGAAATGTCTTCAATTAGGGCAACCCTCATGAATAAATGAGCAACTTTGGTCTACCCATAAGCCACTGGCCTTGAACAATCTCACACCAACACTAAATCAACCAAATATGGACTGGCATTAGAGAAACATATCAAGAGAAACACATTTCCTGTAAATCATATATTCGATATCTTTTTGGTGCACTTGAGCTGGAAGACGCTTCAGGTCACATAAAACGTGTTTTCTACAGCTTCATGTGGTGAAAGACAGCATTTAAACCACGAGGTTAAGTAATAGATGTATTCATAAACGTACCGTCGGCTTGGGTGTACAGAAGTCCACAGAGAAATAAATACTGTAGAGGACCCATTCTGGCATATTGGCCTCGTGAGCTATTGGCGCATGAATTCCTCCTCAAGCAGAAAAAAAAACACCCAATCAATTAACCAATCAATCCCGTTTTCACTTGTGCGACTTTGTGACAATTTACTGGTTGAAGTTAGTGAACTAAAACAGCCAAAACAGTTATCTGAGCCGCGGAAGGAGATCGTTCTCATTCACATGTCCATTCTTCTTCTCCAAGAGCGCACCAGTAAAGCTGTGGTCTGTTGTCGACTCGCCGGCACGTTGGCAATATTCTGCAGCCACCAATTGCAAACATCACCGACGCCCGAAGACACTCCAGTTCCTGGCGGTCCCCGCGTCCGACCGCATTCTTCACACACTTTTTTTTTTTTTTTTTTACCGCGTCCGACGGCGGTGAAACGCATCCATCCTCGCGCGGGACAAGTTGAGGGATGAAGGGTGGAGATGGGATTCAGTCAGAGGTGAGGAGCTGAACGGTGCAGCACAGCTCAGCCCCTCCTCTCCACTTCACTCCGCTGCTCTGGGAGAAACTACCCCGCGAATTTAACATGCATAATAAATCGGAACACTAAAACTCCGGAGCAATTTAGATTCTGGACATTTGGGTGGTGATAATGACACTTATTGGTGTTTTCTTTCGTTTTAGCACGGAGACAGTTTAACGCAGGCAGCTGATACAGTCGCTGAGCATTGTCTTTGCGGCTTAATCAATTTGTATGTAGAAAGTGTGCTGCTTTAGCCATTTTTTGGTCACTTTTATTTTCTTTCATCCATCTTTGACAGATTAGATGTTAGATTGCCGATTCAGTGCAATTCAATCGCACTGAATTGCATATATATCCTTGGCAATTTACAGAAAGCTCATTAAATGTCCTTTGATTTTACAGAAGTGTTTTTCTAATCTCTTTGAAACATCTTATTAAAATGCAGCACTGGGACACTGTACCATACACACATTACAGACAGCCTGCCAGGTTTGCTTTTACACATAAATCAGTACAATCTAATAAAAAGACAATTTACATCCCCCAGATAATGCTCTGGTATGCAACATTGCACCTGCAGTGACTACAAATACTAAAGCCATTTTGTTTGTCCAACACGCAAACATTCCTCCTCTATCTTGCAGATTTGCTGTCGGAAAGCTGATGCATCGTTTCTGCGTGATCATTTCCTCCTTAATCCTTGAAATTGTATGAACAGGTCTCCACCATCCTGCCAAAACCACAACAGGTTGAGTAAAGTGATCTAAACAAAGCCTTCCAGATTTACTAGCCGGTATTTTATTTTCATGTTCATGGTTGAAAAAGCTATTACAAAAGGTGGAGAGTTGTAAAGAAATGGCTCTTCATTCCTGCCCACTGCCTGAGGTGCTTATCCTGCCTTGTTGTCAATACTGATCAATATTGTCAATGGCATTATAAATGCGGCGCCTCACCGTGAGATGAGAACGAGATAGGCTGTATCAGGTACTATTGATCCAAAGGGTGAAATTAAACCATTTTTGGCTCTGTGTTCGCAGCAGTAGATCGAATAATAATTGTGGACAATGACTAAATTGAGTCTGTATGAAGGAAAGGTAAAGTGAACACAATCGTTTAAATTGGATAAATCTCATCAATCAGACAATTATGTTTTCAGGAGGATTTTCCTGTCAAAAATTTCCTATAGCAGCAGCTCTGTTCATGGTGTTGTAAAGATCTCTTTCCTCTCAATAACTTCAATAGTGTGATAAGCCTTTAAAACTGGTGCATTAATAGATTAGAGGCCTTTCGGTGGGAAAAGAGTGCTATTTTTCCATTCCTGAAAAATCACAATGCATCGGTAAGTAACTTGACACCAAATGACTGGTTTTCAGTTTTATGCCGAATGTGACCTCAACCCAAGTCCTCTCCCTCAGAAGTGCAAACAGGAGATAATAAATGGGCTTTTCAAGAAATTAATAACCTCACAAGATCCATCAAGGTGAACTTTAATGACGTGAGGAGGAATCTTCAAGAACGCTGCTAATTACCAAATGACTTGATACACAGTAATGCTGCCATTCATCATGAACACCTACAGTTAGTATCAATTTCATATCTCTTACCACAGAAAATTAGGAAAGCATGCAAAGCTAATATAACCTATTTTGTGTTATTGTGATGGGAAGCACTCTAAATGGATTACACAAAGCTCGATTTAGAAGTCACAAACATTATAAGTAAAATTATATGTTGCACTGAAAACAGTAATATTAATATACTGTATATCAATGAAGTGGTATTTGTAAAATTTCATAGCTCTGTACTGAATAGTATTTCAGTACTGAGTTCTATAACACAAATTACCATCTGAAAATAGGTATAATAGCTCTGGGAAAGGTACCTATATGTGAGGGTGAAAATAGCATCAAAATGGAGAAGCACATTAGAAAAGGGCATGTGGCATAGGTAATTGTGTAATGGCATTTGAAGCCTAGCATAAGGTCGCAAAAGAAATACATTTATTGCGTGAGGTGATTTGATGTTTATCTCCGAAGTTGAATAAGATAAGGTAGGCAGAGAAAGACCCCATCTCTCATCCCTCACTAAGATAGACGGGTTTCCAGGCAACGTGGGATTCTGCTGCCTTTCTTACACAAAGCAAAATCAAAAGGACTAGCGACTCTCATCAATCTACCTCTCTCTCCCCGCACTGATCACACATAGGAGACAGTGTCAAGGTCAGAAGTTTTGTCCGCACCATTACCTACTCATAGCTGTGTTTGTCCAAGCCACGAGTGTTGGAGGTAACAGATGGTGTGTGTGACAGTGTGTTCTACACCAGGCATGTCCAGCCTAACTGAGAGTAGACAGAGTAGACATGTGTCCTGAGCACCAAGTCCAAACCTGCATACAAGTGCCAAACCTCAGTCTAACAGCACAGGGTGCTCAGTTCAGTGGCAATGCCTTGAAATTCAAACCAATGATCTGAGTATTTTAATTATTTTCAAGCTAAAAATTGGAATGTGTAAAATAAGAGCTATAAGAGTAGCTTTTTGCTGTTTGTTGAAGCAATTTTGGCTTTTCAAATACCAGCAGCACTGTGCTTAGTTAAATAACAGATTAATAAAAGGTCTGAATACCTTGCTAGCCAATAACATACAGAGTCATGTATCCAATTTAGTGATTATATATCTTCAAAGAACATTGGCCTTTTTCTGTTGCCAAGAAAAATAACTTGTTTTTCAACAGTGTTTAAATTCAAAAGAATATATACTTTTTATCCTATTCCAATATATTGTTTCAGCAAATAAAGCCATCAGGAGAACCTCCTCAGTTGTGACTGTAAGTATTAAGCAATACTTTTCACGTAAACTTTAAAACCACTAAAGTTAAGGATTGATAATACTACCATCAACATCCCCAACTGGTTTCAGCTCACTATTTCAGATTAAAGATCAGAGTCATTTTGGCTCTCCGATTGCTTCACATAATACATACTACTAATGGATGTTGCAATACAATGGAATTGATTTCAATTCCAGTTTAATATAATTTAACTGGAATTGAAATCAGTTCCATTGTATTGCAACATCCATTAGCAGTAGTAACTTTTGGTGGCTGTGGTTCGTTTCTGCTTTGCTCATTTCCCCCTATTGTTTGTCTTGCCTCAGTTCCATGAATTATTAGAATCTTGTGTGGGTTTGTTTTCATGGATGTCAGGGAAACATGATCTGGGCTTCCTTACAAACACAGCACGGGGTATATAGTCCAGGCCTGACGAAGGAGAGATAGTGAAAGCTGACTGCAGATGATGTGACGGTCCAGCTGACTGTTCAAAGAATAAATCCCTTTGGGGAACTTCCTGCTTGAATGCTGCCAACACAACACACCACACCACAGCAGACTTTGAATCAAGTCACGAGAACTGATGGTCAAATAGTAGACAGCATTGCTGTAATACTTACAAGCCTTATGGAGAGCAACACAAGTTAGCTCACCGTATCCAAATGTCATCTGGTGCAATAAAGAAGCTGTCGTTCACTAAAAACTGAATATTGTTTACCATTACATGGCATTTGCTTGGTTCATAAGCATAAAAACTTTGACTTACATTGTTTTAGTTTCTTATCAGAGGTTCCATTAATGGAAAACCTTTGTGTGTCTGTAAAGAAAACCTGCTTTAAAAGAAGAGACCGTTGGCACTGGCACTTCATCCAATTTATTATTGATTATCTACTGAATTCATCAATGCTATAGGTATTTTGAGTATTCAAAAGAGAGTAGAAGTAAGTACATGAAGTAGGCTTTAGAATTTGTTTACAACTACATACAGTTTGAATGTCATCTACCACATGTGTAGAGGGATCACTAAGCCATCCCACCTGTTTTAGGGTGGAAAGTATTGCGCCCTCGGTGCCCCACTTCTCTCCGAGTTTGAAAAGGCAGGCCGTCACCTTTCTACCCTACAGGCTGTGCACATATTAAGTGCAAAACAAGAACCGTAAGAACGATTGTGAGTTCCTTCGAGCTCCTGTGTTGCTGTGCTTTTCTGGATCAAAACTGTTCTTTAAATCTCAAAGTGGACCATATCTCTTGGGAAACTTTTTAAGGACTCTTCAAATCAAAGCAAAACAAAGGTGTCTATTCTCAAGAGACATAGTTTTCTTTCTTGGAGATGAGTGGTGTTGTCAATGCATTACTATCACTTTATTCTTTTTGCAGTGGACACATTTCTTCCTCTGTACAACTTCATGCTCCACAAAACACCATTGAACTCCTGACACACCTTGCTAAAGTGGAGAGAGAAGGGCCCAATCCTACCAACTCCATTTAAATGCTTTCAAGGTGAAAAAGGACCCATTCAGCTTCTGAAAGAGGTACTTTGGGGGACACTAGTCAGCTATCTCTCTAGCAATATATAGACGTGAAGGAGAAAGAAAGGGTTTGTGCTTAATCAGGCGCAAGGACATTTACACCATTTGTTTTTCCTCTGGATGAGCACAGGGGAGAAAAAAAAAACTGAAAAACAAGAAAGAAAATGCTGAGAGCAATATAAGGTAGAAACCCCAGGAAGCACTGTGCACATAACATTTTCAAAATGGCAGATAATAGACTTCTCCCATGCGTGTAAACATTGCATTTCCATAGAAATGGCCTCTTTCTGTGTTTCAAACGGGTAGTCATGGGTGAGAGAGTTATGTGGCACTCACCTCTTAATCTTGTTAGATGTTTCTAAAATGGTACTGGTGCTCTGGTTAAAAAACGAGAGAGGGGGGGAATGCAGGAAGACAGACAGCATGTGTCAGTGGTGGCACCTTGAATTCTGCTTCAAACGTTACAGTAAATCAATAATAGAATTTATTTCAATATAAATGTTCTGTTGATAAAAGTGACAGCCAGCCCAGATGGCATGTGCAAATCGCTTCCTTTTATTTCAACATATTTTCTTCTGTTTTATTATGGAAATTGTCACAATATGGAGTCAATTTATCATTAAGAAGATGAAACAAGACAATTGATCTCAAGTTTACATATACTTACACTGAAAATCCAACATTTCACATTACACAAGTTATCTACAGAACCTATTCTATAATTGTCCTGTAATCTTGCCTCTGATTCTCTTAAAAAGCATTGCATTTGTGTTATAATAATATTGAACTCTTTGGTAACACTTTACAATAAGGGTACAATAATTAACCTTAGTTAAGGCTATGATAAGCATTAACTAACAGTTAATTAACAGTTAGCTGATGGTTTATTTATTAACTGTGTTCGTGTTAACTAAGGTATTAGAGTGCTACTGGCGTGGGCAAATACAGTAATAAGCATTAGTTATCAGTTAATAAAACATATGTAGATATGTAACATTAAAAGTGATATCCAGGAAGAGTCAGTCACAAGCTTCTCCTGCTTTTGTGTGAACAATATAAACAGATAATCCATTTGAGTGCATCTATGGCCAAATATTGGGTCATCATATGGAGGTGTTTTATTGTTACTTAGCGTATCTTACAAAACTACATAGATGAGGCTGTATTATATATAAATGATTAGGTTTTATATTATTTGATGAGCAAATATAATGGACATTTCTTCTTATTAGTACAATAAGCCATATCAAGTTTGTGTTTTTGATTAAATCCTAACAGCGGTGTTCTGATTTTTTTATTGAAAAATATAGCCCACGGATTCCAATTGCTAAGGAGAGCAGAGCAAAAGCTGATGACAGATGTGGAGTAATAATGTGTGGAATCATTGCCGTACATTGTGTCTGGTTTCAGTGCAACACTGGAAGTGCATGACTTTTTTACATCATTTTGGCATCTTGTCTGTGTGGGCACAGTTTTGAGAACATAATAACTCAAGAACAATACATGCCAGAAATGTAATACTTACACCACAGGTTTCCCTTAGAAACCTGTCGTGTACACCTCTGCCACAGATGATCTGATTAGATTTTAGAGGACTTTTGCCGCATAAATTTGCATTTCTGTGAGTAGAAATACATTAATTTTAGACCGTCAGGCTCAAGCAGCACGTCCATTTGTGAGGACGTGTCTCTCTTTGATAAATGGTGGACTGCTCCATTAATGGGGGTCACATGATCCAAGCAGAAGGGGTCAGGTGTGTCAGGAAGTGGGAGTATGAGGAACAGTATGTTCGGCGATTTTGTGCACGAATTGAAGCTTTCTGTTTTCCGTCTGTCATTGACCTACAGTCATGATGGTTCTGGGTAGTGACCGAAAGAATGAGTTTGAGCTTGTGGATACAAGTGACTGAGGGTTTATGGCCTCACTCTGCGTGACAGGGTGAAGGATTTAGTGATCCAAAAGGACCTTGGTAGTGATGTTGTTTCTTCACATTGGCAGAAACTACTAAGCTAGTCCACCCCAGGGGGCATCACCAAGTCCAGGAGGAAATGTAGTGAGAAAACTTTATTCTCTAATAAAAAGCATGGCTTCTTCGTAGTCTCTTGTTATTAATCAGACTTACTTACTTCCTTAAAGGAACATTTCAAAATATTTTGATTTTCTTTTTGTTTTTCTTTCTTGCAAAGAAGTGGTTGAGAAGACTCATGCCACTTTAATGTGTATACAGTAGATATCAGTAAATATCACATAGCATGCATGTGGTTTGCATAGCTTTGAACAAGGTTGGGAAACAAAGTGGAAGCAGCTACCCTGGCTCTGCCCATGGATAACAAATTCTGCTTAACAGTACTTCTAAAGCTCAATAATTGCCATGATTTATCTTAGTTTAATCTGTATAAGAAAATAATGATTAAACACACACACACACACACACACACACACACACACACACACACACACACACACACACACACACACACACACACACACACACACACACACACACACACACACACACACAGTTTATGAAGGGTTATGTGCTGGACTATTGCTTGGCTTGGTGTTTAAATGACACCTTCAGGACTATTGTTTTTATATTTCGCTGAGTTCCTGGGCATTGGTTTATTGGGCATTGGACAACTGACTATTAATTAACATGAGCTAAAAATAAACTATACTTTTTTTAAAACATGATTTAGTCCATGATAGACTACATTATAGTTTCCAATATACAGTATTAGGACCAAGGTCCTATCAACGGATTAGTCTTCCAACGCCAAAGTGTGTAACACCCAAAGTGAGCTGGGATAGGCTCCAGCTCCCCCCCCCCCCCCCCCTCCTCATGACCTTGTTCAGGATAAAGCGGGTATAGATAATGGATGGACTTAACTAATGTTAATTAAAATATATCAATGTTGACTTTTGCTTTCTTACGAAGTCACTGGTTATCTGGGTGAAAGTTCTGTCTTTAATTTGTCCGGCCACCCCTATATCCTCACTACTTGGACTTTATAACTCTTTGTACTCACGTGACCTCCATCACATGATCTCCCTTTTCAACCCTGGTTGTACATGTGTACTTTTCACGGTTAGGTAAAACACTGACATGGTATCCTCTAGCGGACTGACAGGCATATTACACACTTTGGCTGCACCTTCACCTGCAGTACTGTCAAAATAAGATTTATTAGTGCAAACAAAGGGTAAGGGGTGGAGTGGTGAGGGGGCACCGAGATTAATTTGCTGACGTAAAAGTATGGTACATCAAAGGTTTACTTGATGATGTAAAGGCAAGTTCTCATATGTAAACAGAAGCCATGGCCGGCTCAACTGGAATGACTTATCAGCAAAAGTATTGTTTTGCTACATCTTGTTTTACTGCTATTACAGATGGTATCTTGCTCTGTCATACGTGGAGATGAAGAATTACATTCAAAATTGTATCCCCAGTGATGACATGAACAAGAAGTGAGGTGGAGCTTAGCTTGCAGGTGACACACTTGGTGTGAAAAATTCAATACTCCTGACTCTCAACCTTGGAAAAAAAATGATGAGAAACACAGCCAAGGACACTGTGTTGTACAGTGTTGCTGTCTGTGAGACAAATGGTAGCAGTCCCACATCAAACACGTGCATTGCCTCAACATTAAACCTAGTCATTTCTGATCTCACCATTGGCCCTAACAAAATAAAAGATTGGGTTTCCAGGAGAGAGGATGACATATGACTTTTCATGCTAATGTACAACTGTAACTGAGACTTTTTTTCATATGCTGTATGATGATACATATCCAGTGAAACATGCCCAACATTTGAAATCAGCTGCTGGGTTTTGAAATTGAAATGAGTTGGAGCCGACACAGGTGGTATGTTCATCACTACAGCACGTTTTGATCTTCTTGAAAGCAAGTACTGAAATAAAAATGATTCGCAGAAGGCATAGTTGGGTTACTGTCATCAAATGAAGTGATCCAGAAGGCGGTTGTCCCCGTTTATAGGGTTACCGTGGATTTTACAACCCGTTATCACACCAAAGTGTGTAGTACACTTGTCAGTCCACTACAGGTTGCCGTGACAGTGTCACGTTTTCCCTACTTAGGTGTGAAAAGTAAGGTGCCTTAGCTTTAGGCACCAAAAACCATGTGATTAGGTTCAGAAAAAGATCATGGCTTGGGTAAAAATACCATATTTTATGCAAATAATATGTTGCACTTAAAAAAGCTACTTACAGTATGTTGTGTATGTTAAATGCGTTATGTTAAACGCGTTATGTTATGTAAGTAACATAACTTACACTTAAGTTGTATAAAAGAAACATACTATGACTTTGGCTTTATCACTCTTTGAAAGAGCTGCTTATACATGTGCTTCTCAAACCTAGGCAAGGCAAAGTGTGTCACGTATCCTCTCGTGGATGAGTGCATCACATGCTTTGATGCAATACCGGGTCTTGATTTTAAAATGTGCATTGTTTATTTGGAGCAACCACACAATCTGAAGTCAGTACTGAATATAGCTACTCTTTACCTTGTATAACATGTTTCAAGTGTAAATTATTTTATTGAAACACACTGCACAATTATGCCTCCAATTATATTGGATGTCAATTTGCCCCCCCCCCCAACATAATGGCTGTATTTTTTTTTCAACATAATAAAAGGGCTGAAGCTTAATTTTGTGGTATTTCCTTGAAATTCAAAAGATGGTTAAAAACCCCTGTACAACTGCAAGCACTCAATATTATGCTTCAGCTTTTCTATCTATGTCACTGAACGCATCACCATACTGTACAGGATTCTTGACTCCCACCACACTGCATAAATTTGAGAAGATCAGGGGCTGGGAGGAAGGGGACAGCTACAGCATTGTCGTTAAATTTGAAGAAACCAGCATTAAGAACTATTCTCATCCTTGAATCTTTCTCTTGTTTGTCATTTTGTCGTTGTATCAACATGACTGTAGCTTACAGTAATGCTTCTTATTGCACATTGTCTTAAAATAATTTCCTTTCCCTTTTGTCCATGGATTGTTTTTCTGCCCGTGTGTACAATGTGTATGAATGGAGCCTAATCGGGACGGTGTGTGGTCCACCTTGAGGATGGTGAAAAGCCAGAGGGGATTAGACAGGTCTTGGTAGATGTTCATTAAAGAGATCAATGTCCAAGGAGAAGCTCATTATTTGTGGCCAAATCGGGTAATAAACTTAGATTGACCGGAGAATGATTTGGTTTCGGAAAAAAAAAAGGAAGGTGCTTGTGAAGCTGTCTGACTGAGAACGAACATGTAAATGTTAGACATTTAATAAGAAAGTGTTGCTGCTGGTATGGGGGAACTGCCTCTGTGAAATCTCAGCTGCTGAACGTGGCTAATGTTAGAACTTCGTTTGTCAACTTTAATAGTAGACTTAGCTATTGTGATGTCCCAGGAGTGAAAGGCAGAGACAGCTCCTACGGCTGGCTTTGGTGATGGAAAGCACTGTCAAGTACTGTTAATGTTACACGCCATCCCTAATACTGTACACAGGATTAAATATTGGCTCAGTGAATTCTGGTACTAAACGAGAGCTTCCATACAGAAGATTGTTAATTTGTATGGTGAGAGATATTTTTGTAGGGGTATTTTTATGAGAAATGATGATAAAATGAGCAGGCAGATAGATTATTTCTGCTGCTGTCGTTTAGGCCTAATGTTCTGTAGCTGGGTTAAATTCAGAAAACGCAAAACTGAGAACAAAGGAACGACCTCTGCTTCAACGATACTTTTTCTTAATCCTGAGGAATACTCTTATTTTAAATCACATTTTAGAGCAGTGATTAATTGTGCATAATGACAACAGCACAAGCTATATGGCTTTGTAGTATGACAGAGAAAGTACTCAAATTCTGTACTTTTAATAATTATTATTATTGATTAATCAGTGATACCACAATGGAGAAAATGTAGATTTATTCATTTCAAGTAGAAATTTTGTAATACTTTTGCAGCAATCTCTTTAATATCTCTTGGTCGCACAACAATGAACAGTGGTAATTTTGTATTAGCCAAAAAAGATAAACCTGTCTAGGCAATTACTATAAATCTCTGCTAGAAATATATTGTACTATATATCCCTAGTGTGTGTATTAAAAATGGCTAAAACGTAATAAATCAAAGTAAGAACATGATATAGGTAACTTTGTAGAAAAGTGTTGGACTTGTCATTTCACCCTGAGAAGTGAGAGTGCCCCTTCCTGTGGCCCTTAATACCCACAACCCACTCCGACGCCGCAGTGATCACGCCTATCACTCCAGTGAAGAGTAGTGGAGAAAACTTGCACCCTGCAATCATACCAATTTCCAGGTGCTGGCATGCTGGGCTGAATTCCAATGTTTTGAAGAGCATTTGTATGTGTTGGAAATCGGCCTTATGCAGATTTATGATGACAGCTGGTACTCTTAAGACTCAAATGCTACACACACAGATTGGTGGCCCATTTTTTTTTTTTTTAAGTCTAGAAAAACATAACCAACTGTAGATATCGCTCTTCTATTGTTCTGAAAATTGTTTGGTGACTTTGAGTGCTTGTGTGTTTCCACTACATACAGTATAAGTGTGGACAGCGCCTTGTTATCACGTCATAATTTATGTTTTCAAGTCATAATTTATGTTTTCCAAAATAAATTATCCAATTATTCAGTCACATAGTTTGGATCCATCCTGTTTTGCACATGATGGTATTATGACTGGCTGCAGTCTCCATGTTAGTCAATGTACTTTTTTATATTTTGAAGTCGCTCTTTAGTAATACTCCACGTGGTTTTCGTGAATAAGTCACCAATCTGTGGAGGCTGATTTTGGGGATCAAATATGTATTTTAAGGTTCAAACTAGACTTAAAGTTTTAGCAATGCTGGCTACCCAACACTGTCTGATAACTTTACAGGAGTTCTTTATCAATAATAAGTACCCTCATATGGTGAAGGTAGTTTTCATCCCATCTATGGCCATGAATGTACTCCAGTTTAATATGTTGTGTTGAGTTTTTGGTGTGATCATGTAAAACTCTGTGGAATTCTCCTTATTTGCATCTACTAGCTAATCCAATACTAAGATACCTAAATGTCTGTTTTCCTTAATAGCTGCACCCCAGGAGCAGTGCCTTTGTCACTAACACTGTGTATAATTGCTAAAACCCACAGAAATTAATTTTATATTCAAATAGAGACTCCAAAGTTTTCAAAGATATCAGTTGTGTCAGCCTGAATTATGGTGAAGTTTCACTTGTGTCATGAATGGAGAGGTGACACTGTGGATTAAGATGTTTCTAACAACCCAAAGGTTACTCAGAGGGGAACTATAAGGGGAGACATTTGTTGTGGCGAGTTTGATATGTGGCATCAATAATTTCAGCATTGTTTTGTTATGTTGCGAATGAGAGGTCATTAAGACTACCTACAAGATTGTGCTATTTGACTAATACTTGTTAGTTCAAGCCCATAGTTGACTGGTCATTGCACATATATAAGATTACTTTATTAGATAATATCTTGTTTGTAATAACATGATTTGAATACATGTTTTTGGGGGCAGCTTAAGTTCCAGGGCTGACGACGAATGAAGTAAAATTGTGTAACTCTGTGTAACATTACAGAGAAATATGACAATGTAATGATGAGCCTTGAAAATTAAACTTTTACAAGTGTTCACACAAAAGCGAGCTGTCTGTTAACAATCAATGCTAATGGAAAAAGCAGAAATGATTCTGAATGTGTCCAAACCACCAACGGGAAAAATGAACATTTAGTTAATTCATGGCAACACCGTATATTGTATTTTAGCCTAATAAAATACTCTAGGCTACGAACAGATTATTAACAGTCGGGACATAAGAGGAACTTCACCCTCCTGTGTATGTGCATCTATGTGTGTGTGTGTATGTTTGAGAGAGAGTGAAAGAGAGAGGAAGTGAAGGTGGAAGGGGCACGCAATTCTGAAAACTTACAACACAAGGCCTATTGCATACAATGTGGTAGTGTCTTTACGCAAGCCTGGTTTGTAGAGGGTAAAGCATTTACCGTTCGCACCAAGTCTGCAGTGATGAGGCGAAGAGGAGACATAGTTGTAACGTTGCATGAACCGAGTCTTTATTGTATTTTCTGGGGCAGCGAACACGGTGCACGACATTTGGATAGCTGTTATGCTGATACTTGGGTTTTTTGGGCTGGCACTTCACAGTGACTGCAGCTGTGTGTGGCTAATATTACCTTTCACAAAGTTGACTGAACGCACGTCACCCTCAGGTTACCCAACAGGTACATTTCCTAAAGGAGAAGGCTTGACGATAACAGTTGTTATTACAAGTTATTTTTAATGTCTCTGACAAGGCGCAGTTTGAGGTTGTTTGTTTTTTTTCTTCTAATGTCAAATAAAAACTTGGTTGACTAACACTTTTCTTGTCGACTATTTAGGAGCAGCTCTTGACATTGCTGACCCTCCTGTTTGACACCATTAACTATGACTGTCGAACGGATACAAAAATGGTACCCCGGGTCTCTTGCCTCGTTAAAACTTGTTCTCTTCAGTTAAAACAAGTATATTAACACATTTATCCACTGTAATGGCAGAGTTCATCGTCCACCTGCCTCTCCGCAATCTCTGTGACCCCAGCTCTGCCAATCAACCATCAACAACTTACAACTCTCTTCTACCGCATAGGAAAAGTTATTGGACATCATCAAGTCCAAGTTTTGGAGCTACTCTTTGAGTTTTAAACTTTATGGATGAATCTTCACAGGACCATTAGGTCACCAAAATAGATACAGAAACACCAATGGACCTGAAGTTTCTCTGCATCTGACACCCATATCTAATAAATATGGTTCCGTTCAACAGAATGCTGAGCCTGTTGGAAAGTGCCTGTTTAGAAAACCTACTGGCACTTGTGAAGTCCTCCTTTTGCAACCTACAGCCAAAATTGAATCATGATGAGCATTTTTTTCTGACACCAAATAATCAATGAATCAAGAACCTAAAAAGCAGATTCATCAATTAAGAAAATAGTGATATTAGTTGAATCCCCACTTCTTCGCTACATTTGTGAAATGTCTCTGTCTCAGTGTGATAAAGGTTGGTGGAACTGGCATTGCCAACTGTGCAGGTGCACAATGACGAACCAAATCACTCCAATGGTGGACAACAGAAAGAATGTGGAACCACAGTAAATGTGCAGTTTCAGCTGGCCATATTAATGATGTATCCAATAAAATAAAAGCATTTAGGTTTTCATGTTTATTCTGTGTCGGTGTGTTCACTGCTGTTCTGCATCATCAGTGAAGTTGAAATGACAGTAGTCAGTTAAAGTTAGAACGTGTATGGAGAGGATTTTTACAACCTGCGGGATGTTTATTGCACTGGAAGCATGTTTGTGTGACACAGAGGATTATAGGAGGCAATCAAAGAGATTGTGGCACAGCTGTGGGTGCTTGGCAGCTGTTGAAGTACTTATTCTAAATATTTGTGGCCACCATTGGCTTACTGTTCGTTTTTCTTCGGAGAAGGGACCAAATCATATTTCCTCCTAATCTGCTAGTGGATTTCAAAAGTGCCATATATTTATAATCAAAGCCTAACATCTCCTCTGTTGGCCAATTTTTAAAATGACAGGAATTTAGTTAGTTTGGCTGCAAATTTACGAGCTATTTACATTTGTTGCAGAAACAAACAGTAGGTGTATCCAACCTCTGCCTTGTCTGCCTCATCACCTTTCCAGTGCATCAATTAACAACAATCTGTGCTGCATTGCTGCCCCCTACTTATAGGCTGTGGTAACCAAATAGCCTATAGAAGGAACCTGACAGCTTTTTTTCCTGAGTGCAGTAGGTGAGAAAAACATCCGTTTCTCTAAAGCTACACATTTGCCGCCACCCCAATGTTCACTAAGTTGAACAAAATAGTTAATAGACTGTGTTTGCAGTTTTTAAATATCCAAGACTGCAGACATCTCCACGAAAAATCATCTTTTCTATTCCAAACAATGTACAGAAGTACAAATGACAGAAGCTGTCAGTGTCTCTAGCAGCCTCTAGACACTTGTTCATTCAGTGCTGTTGTTTTGGGTGTCAAACAGACGGGAGAAAAGCCAATACATAACATACAATAGATGGCACTCTCAAGACTGCAAAGATACAAAGCAATGTATCCCGTGCATTTGCATTCATTCCCAGGAGAGGTGCTGCTCACTGCTCATCTAGCTGGAAGAAAAAAAATCTGCCTATTCTTAGATTATTCCGGGGGAAAAAAGGTGCCTTTCACATACATAAAATACGGTGGAACAAAAAATCCTCAGCCACTGTAATGTCTCAAACTGAAAATATTTCTCCTTAATTAGACTACTCATGTAATTAAAATAAAATACATTCAGCTTCAAAGGACTCTTTGAGATTGGAAGCTGTATTGGGAGAACATAGATGCTGGACAAACATTAAAATATACTTGTCATAATCATATAACCACCATGCTCTGAACTTAGCATGCAGCTCAATGACAGGAGGCATGTGTTTACGCTGTTTGCTTGAAGCTGTCAGTGTACAAGGTTGCATCAAAGGTAAATAAATGGGTGGCAGAGAGAGGGAAAGACGGTAGTCTGCTCAATATACACAGCAGCCAATTCTAATAAGTAGAAGCTAAGCCGTTAGTGAGGCTTAAAGCAGCTTACAGATGAAGAGAGTCTCAATTTGGCTGCAGTATTTATTTTAGTCCAAAAAACTAAAATCTTGTGAGGCTTAGTAATTTCTTCACATGTACAGTATGCCAGACAGAATGAAAGGAAATCCAGCCCTGCTGAAATGCATCCTTCGCTGCCCGCAGCTTACGTTGAGTACTTAATATGTAGTAAAAGGGAGCTTAATTGGGAAGGAGATGTAGACACTTTCATTCCTGGCTGATATCATTTTACACAATGTTAACATTAATGCAAGTGTACCATCCATATCCGGCCATGTCTTTATGAGATTTAATTTTCCCTTGGTGATATATATATATATTTGAATTCGGACTGAAGGTGGCACACAGCTTGGCGTGTGCCTGCAGATTGCTCATAAAAAAAAAAAAAAAAAGTCCCATCATAGCAACAGGAAATGATGTCGAAGTTGTGTAACATCAAGTACGGCTCATACAAATATTTTTTTAATTATATTTCCAGGTGGGTTTAATCGATAGCATGTTCTGTCTTATGCAGGACATGAATATCTCAATGAGGTTTCTTCCATTTGCTCGTCATGTAGTCATTGGTTCACCAGGATCTTACACTGCTGTTATAGTCATTATACACTATGGTAAATCAAAAAGTGTGCTATAAATATTTAATATTATGCCTCGACAGAATTAACTGATCAAAATCCTTAATCTTCTCATCCCAACCTGAAGCAAGCAAAAGTAGGACTTGTGATTAAGTTAACAAAAATGCAGACAGTTTATACTGTTTGCATGACATCTGGATGTCTTAGTTGCAACTCCTTTCTCTACTGCCAGCTGTTTACATCATTTTAATCTGCCAGGTTGTTGGTATTTTTCCACATCCTCATAACCCATAAATCTGCATATCTAAACCTGTCAATTTGACCAAGCTGCTCTTTTTTTTTTTCTCCTCAGAGTGCATCTTTGTTAACCAGGTACATTTTAACTTTCCTCTTCCCCCAGCACTATAACTTCCCACAGATGTTCCTATCTGCATCAATTTTGATTTATTTTCCTTAATTTATTGTATTTTCAATTTGCCTCAAAGAAGTGTTTTAATAGGCACATGAGTATTTCATGTTTCCTCTCTTAATGAGTTAAATGCAGTCATGAATACTTGTGGAACGTAATCTTAAACTACTTGTATGTCAATCAGAGTTGTAACATTGTTTTACTCATTCTTGCCTCTCTTTGCTCTAATTAACAGTTTTGATATTAAGTTATTTGATGCAAAGCATACTTGCTATGTCACTGAATACTGTATGAGAGGTATTTTTTCTTGGCCAATCTTTAGGTTGGTTGTCCACCTTGCTACATTGAGTGAAATGTCTTCAGAACCACTGGATGGATTGCCATAAAATATGGTATATATATATATATATATATATATATATATATATTCATGTTCTGCACAGGAGTCTTCCTCTGACTCTTTGTTTAGCAACACCAGCAGGTGGAAAGTCTAATTTAGTTTTTTGGCCAGATACATGTAAAACTGATGACATCACCAAGAGCTTCAGCTGCACTTTATGTTTAAACGTTAGCTGGCACTGAACATGGTAGACTTTATATCTGCTTAAAATCAGTGTGTTAATATTGTCAAAGTGTGGGCTTAGAGCACTGCTGCCTAAGTACATACAACTCCGAGCATGGTTTTAGACTCCGAGTCATTTTTGGACACATTTTACCTTGAAAATCTCAAGGCCTAACAAAACCAACTCTGATTTTCGGGGGCCATCTGTTTAGGCCAATGGCCATTTTCACATAAGTGATTTTGTTGCAGCTTTGTTGAGTGTCTTAAATACCGTACAGTGAAAACGGGGCTTCCAAGAAGTCCAGGTAGAAACAACAGGGCTTAAAAAAAAAAAATTAAAGCTAAAGCCCGTTTGTCATTCCTAGTGTTCATATTCGAGCAGGACACTGGAAATTTGTTATCAACTGTGTCAAAATTGGGCAAAATGTGCATGCTCTGATCCCAGCAATTCGGACAGCAGAACAGAATTGACAAAAGGATTCCCTTCAGATGAAATCATTTGACCACACCTGGGTCAAACCACATGATATCAAGACACTATACAGTTCAAAGTGAATTCAACTGAATATAATAAGCATCAAATACAACAGTAAAAGGAAAGTAGTGTGGAGGGTTGAACTATTAACAAAAACCTGACTGCTTTCCTTGTTGCAGACGCTGCCAATTTGACTCTCCCATCATGCGTGACGAGCTGCTGGATACATGCTATCAAAGGGTTGAACTTGTGTGACCTGCTATCCCTTAGCATGAAGTATCACCCTTACAAGCTCACCGAGAAGCAAGAGATAAAGCACACTATGCACCCTTCACAGCAGGACACACCACAATGCTCGCGCTCCCCACAGCGACAGCCCCACTGCTTAATCTAATCAGTTCAAATTAACCTTAATACACACTGCGCCCCCGGCTTTTGACTCCGCTGTATCTCGCTGACACACCTTGTACGACTTCCCCGCTTTCCACGTTGAATGACAGCCGCAGCGCCTAACTTGGACTGACAAGGAGAGTTTGACAAAAGTTTAATTTGCGCAGATAATGTTGACAAAACTGGAATCAGGGATCTGAAAGTGTCAAAATACAAGAAATATAAAATGGAATCCAAAGTACTTTAATTTGCATAAAGATTAAATAAAACATTTAGGGAAAATTGCTTGCTTTGCTTTGTCTTCTTGTTGTTTTCATTCTAAAAATGGCTAAAGGAACCAAAAACTGACCCTCACTGTGAAGGACATGTATTCTGGCATAGTGTGGGGACATGGCTGAGAAGTTGGTGGCCTTAAAAATGCCCACAGGTTGCCTACTTAGAGATGTCCTGAGCTCAAAAACACTCACTGGGTTGCATACTAGGTACATAATTACATTATTCATCTTGCACCAGATTGGACACCACTTTGCCCACCGAACAGCCCAACAACTTCAGGGCATAGATTAATCTAATTATCCCTGCCAAAGCACTGGCCAGACAGTAGCACAACCACTTGGTCCTTTTATACAGTGCAGGGGTCATATGCATGCTATGACATTCATAATGAAATATTCATCTTAGCACAGTCCACAGTGCTTTGTTTAACATTAAAACTTTGCCAGCAGGCTGCCTCTAGTTTTCCTAACACTGATGGTGACTCTCTCACAACATGCTGTTTACCAATTCAAACAGTGCTGCCAGCTGGACTTCTTCCTGCTCCACTGAATAAGAAAGACTGGATGTAGTATAGCACGCTGCTATATATCAGATTCTGACATCTTTTAAAGCAATTGGGTTTTGTTTGACACTCTTATTTGCCATGAAATAAGAAACTTGGCAGGCGCATTCTGTGACACATTGAGCAAACATACAAACACCTAGAAATCTGCTACTTTCTCCACTTTGTCTTTTAGTTTTTCTAGTTTTAAAAGAATGGTGTGTGCTTTAGGTTTTAGAAAGCCAGAACCCCTCATGCTGACACTTTTGCTGATTTATTTTTCTCCTCAATTTTCTTTTTTGTTGGCCAATGGACAGTAGATGCAGGCCTCCTGAGGTGCTCTTAGACTCCATTTTCTCATTTGTGATGATGTTTGTGGGATTATCTCATCTCCACAATGCAGACAGTACCTCCCTCCCCCTCACTTCCACTGATTGCCTTCATATAACCTGGGCAGTATTTTCCACAGCAAAGCCAGTTTGCTTTGATCATCCCTAAGCAAATGCAGATGTCCACAGTTACACTGCCACCAAGTGGTGAAAAGCAATCATTTTCCAGTTAGAATGAGAACCACTCCACGAGACAAAAGCATTGTTCTTGCAGCCTTGACTCAGTACTCACCCTTCTCAGACACCATTCTTCCAGTAGACACAGCTGACAAATGACTCCAGGCCTGGAAGTCAAAGCAGAGAGGGAGGTTTAGGGAAGCTGGAAAATATATTCCACTAAAGAAAAAAGTAGATATAGTAGGACTATATGCTTGAATACGAGGAGGAAGATTGTGTAGGTATAAGGTTAAACTGGGATACTGTCAATGAAGGACTGGGTAAAATGTAGAGTGGAATTTGAGGCATTTAGCATTTTTAGTAGGTGTGGTTTAAATATGTTGCGATGTAAACATCTGTACAAAGCCTGTGCAATACCTTCAAGTCTAAAACACTGTGTTGTGGCAATTTATTAAGTTAACAGTAAACAGATAAACAATGGGCATGCCAATCTCTCATCACAAACCAGTTAAAGGAAGTGATGGAAAATGATTTTGATATGACGTATGAATGAGTTTTGCTGCCATCTTCTGGTAACAACATGTCATTGCAATAACTATAACACATCTGCCACATGTAATACATTATTGACTTTGCTCTCACAAATGAGCTCTGTTAAGCAACATTAAACAGCCAAATCCATACTTCTTTGTTCTACTTCTGAAAAATGGTGCACTTTACTTGCACAATTCACTTGAATAGTCCTTCAGCTGAGGTGGCTGAAATGAGTAAATAAGCAACAGTGACTGGCTTAACTTTAGGGTTAGGAGAATAGTAGATATATTATAATAACTACACAAAAAAAACCTTTACTCAACATCCATATCTTTTACTTGGTCAGTATCAGTGTTTGTATATCCAAATTAACTGTAAACTGTTCTCATCCCATTCTCAAACCACATCACAGCCTAACACTTAATATTTACAGTCCCACTTACAGTATGGCCGGATACACACTTTCACTGTGAACCAGCTTGAGCCATTGTTTAACTCTGAAGAGAACCGTGTTGCCAAAACCTTGCAGCAGTGCTACCTTAAGCACATGTTGAAATTTACACTTCCTCTGCCTACAGATTTAAAATTATTTGAACTTTTACACTTCCTGCCTCTGATTTGGAAATTGCAAACCATGCCCAGTGAGACTGCAGCTGACCAAGGCAAACAGGAGAGTAAGCATTTTAGCCAAATTCAAAAATAACTGCTGTTTTCTTCAGCAAAAATATGACAAGACATTGAAGAGAAATTATTTCATGTTACATATGTTACTCTGTGCCTGAAACAGCTGTGAGCTGGTTCACACACTGTTTGTAGCCAACAAATGCATTTTTAAAAAAATAAAAAATCAGCAAAACTGATTTTATTTTTTTTCACATGCAGAATGTGCGCTGCTGACCGTCTGTAGGACCCTTGGATTTAAATTCGTATTAGTCTCAGTCATATAGCTTTGAACTTTTAACTCTGATCTTTTCATATCTTTTAATACTGCGTCACTGCAGGAGACATGTCTGGTAAAAGCTGTTGACAAGCAGGAACGAATTCTGCAAAACATGCAGCTGGGGGTTCCCCAGAGGGCAGCGTTCATAACTAGGAGGTTGATTGTTGTTTTGTGTACATTTCTTGACGTTTAATTGCCTTTAAACTCAAGTGGGACTCGAAAGGTAATTGGTTTAGCTGTAAGGACACGGGGATGGAGGAGGAGGGGGAGCAATTGGAACTGACAACTGAAAAATACTGCCCTATTAAAAATGTTAGGCCAGTGGAGGTAGACGAAATATCGTGAACACTTCATGAAAAGCACTACAGGTGGACCAGTTCTCCTTCACGTTATCTGTTGGCTCCTGCTGCTTTGAAAATGTATATCAAAGTGCTGTTTGGCAGCCCCTTTATGTAGTTGACAAATGCCGCCAACTGGCATTCAAACGCTAAGATCCACCATAGCACTGTTTAGAGCTAGTAATTGTTACTTTCCAATCAAAGTCCTTGTCCTCGAGGTGTTAATGTGACATGCAACTCCAGTATTTCATCCAAGAGCTAACTTGAAACAATTACTTTTTGTAAAATGCAATTCAAATCAATTAAAGAACGTATTAAATTGAATATTTGCATCACACAACAATAATAATAATAATAGTGACATGCTTTCAAGTAAGCAAACAATCATCTGAACAATCAGCTATTAAAACTGGAGATTTGCACAGCTGGCTCCCATTAAGTCCCACAGCCCACTCAGCAAGATCCATGAACCATATTGGATCACAACAAGCAAATTAAGAAATGTGCCAGAACATTTGGGACACTGATGTGAGGTTATCAGTTAAATGAAAGTTTTCTTGATAATGGGTTCTTTTATCACTTTGTGTTGAAATTAAAATTGTTAGTAATCATGCATGACACTATTTTAAATTTTCTCTCTTGTGGGCAGTGTTAAGGAAAAGACAGATTAGACATAAGTTGTACTGAAGAAATCACTCTGTGCAGAGTCTTCGTACCGAAACATTCAGCTTTGAGGAATTTCTTTCCAGCTGCAGTAAAGATTCTGATCTCTTCGTAACTCCAGAAATATACTCTTGCACCAATACATGAATACATTTTCTTACTCAGCAAGTAGGTGTAGATTCCAATCTGTGAGCAGTGTTCCCCATTTCATTGTGTTATGAGTAGTTAGATGAGTGATGTGAATGTCACTGAGCTGAACTTAACATGTTGATACAAAAACAAACTCAACACACTCTGGCCAAAGTGGAGTGAAGAGGCAACGAGGTCTCTCAAGGTGGAGTTAAAAAATAAAATGAAAATAAAATCAAATAAAATAGATCTCTTTAAGGTGAGGGAACAGGTGTTCATGATCAGAGAGTAATTCAGTCAGTGCTGAACTAATTACATATAGCATAATGGGAAGAAAGTTGCAGACAGAGAGTTTATAATGAGGCTCAAAAACTGCATCAAAACTTATAAACAGCCAATGTCAACATACTATGCAGGAAATCTGACACATCTCCTGTTCTTTAAAAGGCTAATAGGTGCCACAACAAGCCATTTGTCACAGGCCATTAGCTTTTTTGGTTAAATTTTAATCTCATTGTTGTATGTTTGCAATGTAAACATTTAAAATAAATGTATGAATGTCTGCAGACATCCAGTCAGTGTCATTTGCGTGGAAGAATACATGAGCCGCTGCTCACGTGACTTGCATTCAGTTGACTAAATTATTTTCCTATTTTAATGCAGAATTATATGTTTTTAATACATTTAGATGTGCATGTGTGATATTTTTTTCTTCATCTACCAAGCAACATTTTTCCGTGTCCTAAATTATAACAACGTCAAAGAAAATCAACATCCCTGACATATATATCTGAATTTGAAAATGTGTAATAATTAGCGGTGGTCACATGTTATACTGTACAGGCTCATAGTGCTCTGTAAATGGCACTCTTTTTTTTTTCAGGTCATAAGCCATTTGACAAACTGACATTTTCATGTCTTTGTGTTGGCTCATATCACAACTGCCTATAAATCCAAAACTCTGTTACTCAGCCCACTGTAAACAACCAGAAGTGAAGGGAAAGAGATGCTATTGTGCCTTCTCAGCATTTACCAAAGGACAGTGCTACCCTCAGGTCTCATACTTTAATGTCATACTGTAAGTTAGTGTCTTAGGACTTAGAATTATGCTCCTACAGATATCTCAGTGACAAACTGAAATCAGATTTCATCTTTTACGTCATGATGGTTTCAACAATGTTATAGTTGCATGGATGTCATTGTGCAAATAAACCGTTTTTTTTTTTTAGTTTAACTGTACACTGTGCATACAAATGATTAAAGCACAGTCTTGTAGCAAATAATACTGTATCTAAGTGAGGATTATATATTTAATATGCCAGGTGAAGTTTGGTGCCACTGTTAAACATGATTCGTTAATTTATGGTGGGCTGTCAAATGGCTTTTAAGGACTGTAAATATCAGGCCGGTATCATGTTGGCGACAACTTCACAGATCGGGTGAAGAAAAAGGGTCAAGAAGACAGAAGGGCATCTTTTGTTGAGAATTTCAAGTTGGCCCATTCATTAAGTCCAGCCTCTTAGTTCTGGTTTGCTATGATAAATTAGCTAATATTTTCACTGGAGGGCCCGTAGGTTGAAACATATTATGCTAGTGGTGAGGTTGAGAATATATTTTACTTGTGAACACACCCACTGTGATAATGTCTGATTGCGTAATACCATGCGGTGCAGCGTACAACCACTAGGTGGCAGCTCACAGCATTTTTTTTTTTTTTGCTTACATATATTTTCTAAAAGAATAACATAAGTAAAAACTGTAAATTAATCTTCAAACAAAATATACAAACCCCCAATTTGTATATTATACAAATTAAACACAAACAAAAAACATACTTGGTTCAAAATTGGTTAATCATGGTGTTTCATAAATGATCATAAGCTCTTCTCACATTTGAAAAAAAATAATAAATTATCTCCAAACTGTTTTCCAGCTACATGGAAACATGGAGCACAAAGAAGCCATAACTTAAGATTCTTTGATGTGATAAACAGCAATTTAATTACAAGTTTTTATTATTTTTGTCCGTTGGGGAACCTCAGCAAAACTAATTGACTGATGTGTAATAAAATGCTGGTACTGGTGAGACTCCTGTATAGACAAGAGACAGTAGAATAGCCCTTAATGAGGAGCAACAAAGCATGAATTCCTTTCACAGCTGAGCAAGTACTGAAATCAGTTTGTTGAAAACTTAACCAAAGTGTCGTCTGGAGAGGACTAAAAGCGCACGTCGAGCGATGAAAGACACACATGACTGAAAACGACAGGGAGAGTTTAACCAATGCACCTTTTATGTCGTACTCCCTGACTGGTATACACTCGAGTTAACAGAGGATACAGTACTGCCCTGCTGGGGTCTCATTCCAAGCACCATAAGCTACACCAAGGCTTTATTCAGGCTGACTCAAATATCCCTCCTCTCCCAGGCTCTGGCTTCTTTCTCTTCCAGTTGTCTTGCATGCAATTGTCTTGCATGAGCTTGTGTGCTGAGCGCGACTGCCCACTATCAGCTCGAAAGTAATTTTCAAAGAAAGCCTGTGGGGGATTTTCAGAGTGAAAGATTTTAATGGCGTGTAGTAAATATTGTCACACAACAATTGGAAATTTCCAATAAAATATTACTTAGTAGTGTCAATACAGGGTGTCTGTTTATGAACGGCAGCAGCAGGAATACATACAATTTGTCTAAGAGATAATTGAATGTTAAAATTAGAAACATGAGCCACGAGATTTTTTTTTTTATCATATTGGACGTACGAGTGTGGGATTGTATTATACTTTTCTGAACTTATTGTAGGGGCTTAAAGGTGGCCTTAAAGTAATGTAAAACTGTGAAAGTCCCTTTCTCGAGCTCGTGTTTGGCTTGTCCTTTCTGGGCTAGAAACATGGCAGGCTCTGTCGAAGACAAACCGCTCCCTATGTACATATTAACGGCTCATTCTAAGGTAACAAAAACACAACTATTCTTAGTTTAAGGTGATTATACAATAATGAAAACATAATCATGAATAGCATGTTTCATTTTGGGCAATATATCCTCTAAATTCTATACATTGAACCTTTAAGTAAAAGTATGAATAGAGCAATGTAAAAAGACTTTAGTACAGGTAGAAGGTATTAGCAAAATGTACTGGAAGTGTCCTAGAAAAGTAATTTTAAATATATGATATACAGTGGTGTAGTCCTCTGGTCCCCACCCCTGGGGTGGTGCCCATCTAGAAGGTCACAAGATACATCTGAGGGGTCGTTAGATGATTAAAGGCAGAAAAGAGAAAAATACATCTCTGGTACGCAAATATATAGTTTTTATTTAACTATCTAAGCTACATTTTTTTTAATTTTTTAAATAATTTCAACTCTTTTATGCAGTTATTATTGAAACCCAGACCACACTAGACTTGTAATACCCAAATTCAGTGTGAATAATTGGGTCCGAGTAAGCTCTAAAGGGGATTGTTTTGTCGACCTAGGGTTCATTTTTAAACTATTGGAGCGGCCTTAAACCAATGAACATTCATCACCACGTGACATACGTTGTGTGGCAAAACTCACCAAGCTGAAAACAACCGACACCCGCCAACAATGTGACCATGTCTGTAAACGAACACTGTAGATTATTTTTAACTGAGATTTTAGGAATTGATCTTGCTTTAGCTATCATTCCTCGACATTTGTTAACGTTGCGACAACAGACAAACTTCATCTCGCTTCTATCATCGCTCACATTGTTGGAACTACATTTCCAAACAAATGCTTGACTTCAATGTCATCGCACTAACACACCCCCACCGGCTGCTGGTCGGTTTGCGCATCAGACTGGCTGAAACGGGGTTTCCAGACTATTATCACAGCAAAAACTGAAGCTGAGAGCTAGGAGTCGAGGACCACACCAGAGAGCAAGTAAAAGTCCAAAAACTGTTCAGAAGTGATACACAGTAAGGTAATCAACATAGTAAACCATGATGGCATGAATTAGCCAAAAGACAAAAATCCAGGAACAGACAGAAAGGCCATACAAGAGGAACAAACAAACTAGGCGGGAATTGCAGGAGTGCTTGACAGCAAGGAGTACGAAGACAAACCAGAGGCTGCAGGTGGAAAAGCTCAGCTTTATTTTGCTGCATTCAAATGGGGTCGTATTTAGCGTATGCATGGGAAGAGTCCATATGAACATATTCACAACGTCGGAACTCAACATTTTCTATAAGCCCCGAGTTCCCGAGTTGTGACGTCTTTGCTGACTTACGGAAATGGCAGAGGCCATGGAAATAATTTTCCGTTGGATTTTAAGATCTTAAATTGTAACTTTGGTTTCTCTTCATAACTTGGAAAACCGCCTATCTTTTTCCTCTCTGCCTTTGCATTTCCTAAATTGCATTACCCAGCTGTTAGCTTGCTAAATTAGCCTGTGTGGCTTCTGGACACTGTTCACGTTGCTGTTGCCCAGCGACAGTGTTTTTACGACTTAACCACTTAAACGGCAAACATACGGTGCACGTGACTTCTTTTGTTGTAACCACGAGCTCTCAAGTTCCACTTGAATGCAGGACTTATACTCACACTGAACTGATTAAATGACACGGCACAGGTGTGTCCAGAAATTGCAAGAAAATGAACAATGTCGGGAAGTAAAAGGAACAAATGACACAAGAGGAAGGAAACTCACAAAAATACAGAATAAATTAAACACATCTTAAAAGTTTAAAGGGAACTCGATTAGAACTACTAACAACTCATACACATCAAAAAAATTGGAGTCAAAATATTAAGCCAAAAAGGGTTGTGAAGCTGTATAAAGTTAATGCCTTCTACAAGGTCAGGTTATTCATTGATTTATTTATTTCAAAATGTTATTCTAAAAGAGTTGGCAGTGAAGTAAATAGCTGAAATGTTTTGGAGTAGAAGCTTAAAGTAGATAGAAAATATTTAGTGCAATCCTTGTACTGAAGTACATTTCTTAAATTACTTTCCAAAGTGGCATCTCTCAAATAAACCCATTTAAATGAGAAAAAAGAGAAGTGGCAAGGTAAACAATATGATCCTATATTCTGATGTTAGTTATGGTCATTGTTAATATTTTCATTATTATTGCAAAAATGTACAACAAAACATGTGGCACAACTAACTGAATCACGTTCCCTTTGGTTGTGGTAATGTGCATTTAAAGGCAGTCCTCTTCAGAGAAATGCGAACATCTGTCATTTCAGCCAGAGCCACAAAACAATATTGGTTTACGCTCAAGTGGCAAAGCCCTCCAGTGACCATAGTAATTGACAAGACCAGGAGGAAGTCAGGTGAAGTTAGAGCTACTTCTAAATCTGTGAATGATAGAGGTTGGAATGGATGGGATAAAAGAATAAAAGATCACACTTAAACACAGATTTTGGCACTGGAAAGGCATTTGCTTTTATTGTATTCTTATAACCTTGAGGAGTGTCCCCTAACCTGAACAAAGTAGTTATTATATACTGCTCAAAAAAATAAAGGGAACACTTAAACAACACAATGTAACTCCAAGTCAATCACACTTCTGGGAAAACAACCTGTCCAGTTAGGAAGCAACACTGATTGTGAACCAATTTCACCTGCTGTTGTGCAAATGGAACAGACAACAGGTGAAAATGAGGCAATTAGCAAGACAACCACTATAAAGGAACGGTTCTGCAGGTGGTGACCACAGACCATTTCTCTGTCCTCGTCCTTTCTGGATGATTTTTGGTCACTTTTGCATTTTGCCAGTGCGCTCACCACTAGAGGTAGCATGAGGCGGTGTCTACAACCCACAGAAGTTGCTCAGGTCGTGCAGCTCATCCAGGATGACACATCAATGTACGCTGTGGCAAGAAGGTTTGCTGTGTCTGTCAGCACAGTGTCAAGAGCACGGAGGACATACCAGGAGACAGGCCGGTACACCAGGAGACGTGGAGGGGGCCGTAGGAGGACAACAACCCAGCAGCAGGACTGCTATCTGCTCCTTTGTGCAAGGAGGAACAGGAGGAGCACTGCCAGAGCCCTACAAAATGACCTCCAGCAGGCCACTAATGTGCATGTTTCTGCTCAAACTGTCAGAAACAGACTCCATGAGGGTGGTACGAGGGCCCGACGTCCACAAGTGGGGCCTGTGCTTACAGCCCAACACCGTGCAGGGCGATTGGCATTTGCCAGAGAACACCAAGATTGGCAGCTTCTCCGTCGGCGCCCTGTGATCTTCACGGATGAGAGCAGGTTCACACTGAGCACATGTGACAGATGTGACAGAGTCTGGAGATGCCGTGGAGAACGTCCTGCTGCCTGCAACATTCTCCAGCGTGACCGGTTTGGCGGTGGGTCAGCGATGGTCTGGGGGGTCATTTCTTTGGAGAGCCGCACAGCCCTCCATGTGCTAGCCAGAGGTACCCTGACTGCCATTAGGTACCGGGATGAGATCCTCAGACCCATTGTAAGACCATATGCTGGTGCAGTGGGCCCTGGGTTCCTTCTGATGCATGACAATGCTCGGCCTCATGTGGCTGGAGTGTGTCAGCAGTTCCTGCATGATGAAGGCATCGATGCTATGGACCGGCCTGCCCGTTCCCCAGACCTGAATCCAATCCAGCACATCTGGGACATTGTGTCTCGTTCCATCCACCGACGCCACGTCGCACCACAGACTGTCCAGGAGTTGACTGATGCTTTGATCCAGGTCTGGGAGGAGATCCCTCAGGAGAACATCCGTCGTCTCATCAGGAGCATGCCCAGGCATTGTAGGGAGTGCACACAGGCACGTGGAGGCCACACACACTACTGACCCTCATTTTGACTTGACTTGAGGAATTTCCATAGAAGTTGGATCAGCCTGTGATCTGATTTTTCCACTTTTATTTTGAGTATGATTCTGAATCCAGACCTCCATGGGATAATGATTTTGATTTCCATTGATCATTCTTATGTTATTTTGTTCTCAACACATTCCACTATGTAATGAATAAAGAGTTTCAACTGGAATATTTCATTCATTGAGATCTAGGATGTGTTAAGTGTTCCCTTTTATTTTTTTGAGCAGTGTAGTTCAACTCAACGCACAATGGTTCTCTGAACTTAACAATGTACTTACTATAATCTAAATAACTATATTTCCCTAAACTTGAGGTTAACCTTAACCAAGTCATTTCTCAACCTAAATCTGAGCAACAGAGAGAGACTGAAATTTTTATAACCAGCAGGAAAGACGACTGAAATCCTTGGTCCACCAAAGAACAAAATACATCTGTCATGGTTCTGCCTTTTAGTTTGTTAGGTGTCCTGTTTTATTTTGAAATCCCTCATCTCATGTATCCGTTTCCCTTCTTACCCTTGTGTTTTCTTCCTTCAGTTCTTGGGCTCCCCCGTGTTTCATTAGCTCATCAGTACTCTGTGTATTTAGTTCAACCTTTCCCAGTCTCAGTTGCCACATTGTGTGTGTTCATCACCGTGAGGTCAGAGCTTTCCAGGCGGTTTTGTTTCGCATTAGTTTTCCACGTGGATGACTTTTGTCTGTTCCTGGTTTTTGCTTGAGTTTTGCTTTGTAAAACTCCCCTTTGCTTTGACTACCTGCCACAGTGTTGTGCATTGTTAAACTGTGGAAGAAGTAACAACATCAGGTACAATTAATTCAAACTTCTGCAGCACGAGTCCTGACTAAGATCAAACGGAAAGCACAAATGATGCCCTTTTTAAAGCCCTCATACTGGTTACTTGTTAGTTTTCCTATTTATTTTTGAAGTTCTTTTATCAGTTTAAAAGGCACTACATGGCCTCGCACGAGACTACCTCTTAGAAAATGCATTTGGCTTATGAACCAGGAAGGCCCCCGAGATCCTGCGGTTCTTTTCTTTTAGCTGTTCCCCGAAGCAGAACAAAAACATTTGGGGATGCTGCCTTCAGTCATTAGGCTTCAAGCCACTGGAGGAGCCTTCAAGAGGATCTGAGAGGAGCTGAAAATATTTAAATATTTAAACTAAAATGCCATCTACTGATTCCAAGCATTTATGTAGCATTTGATGAATTTATGGTTTTACTATTTGTTTATATGATTATCAGTATTATCCAAGTTATTCGATCTTATTGTCCATATATTAGTTTAATTATATATTCCATCCATTCTTATTTCATTACCTTTTGACTAATTTACTATCGTCAAGTTATTTGTATTGCCTTAGTATTATATTTCTTTTTTTTTTTTTTTTTTATCTTTACAACCCTTTTTTTGGGTGGTTGTTGTTGTTTTGGTGTGCATTAGTCTCCAATTTATAATACTCTGCCTTTCTTCAATTGCTTGTAAAGCCTTTTGACTTACATTTGGTTTGTTTGAAAGCTGCTGTATAAAAAAGGTTTGATGAATTGATGATTTATAAACCCTACACACCACCATCACATTTAGAGGGCATGGGACACAAGGTTTTGTCTCTTCATTTGGAAGACTTGCAAGTCATTAATTTAGTGCCAGTAAATATATATTTTCATGGCAGCTGGTGGAGAACGAAATAACTACAAAAAAAGACAACCATTTCTCCTGTCCAATTAATTATAATGAGACATTCAGCAATTATTATATGACATGTTGCCAACACATGAAACTTTCATACCAACACGTGAAGACTTTTTTGATCGTAAGAATTAATAAATGTTGCACGAGGAAAAACACGTAGATGGTCTGTGGGGGCAGAAGAAAAATACCGCCACCGTTGTAAGGGCTTTAGTGTTTGCAGTGTGGAAAAGAAATCTGTTCATTTTACATCTAGTGCAAAAGTTGATTCAACATAATAATAGGGGTATTTGATGGCGTTTATCATCCGTACTTATGCCTGCATAAAGCAATTTGTTCGAGTTATTTGTTTACAGTCATGCCACTTCTTTTTCTTGTTTAAGGCATCTTTCACATTCTTGATGAACACTGTGCAAACAGAACATCAAAAAAATTACAGAGCGGCATTAACACTGACTAACACAGCATGGCGAAAAATGGGAGAAAGAATTGCCTCCCAGCACTTTCACAGCCCTAGGAGATTTAAATAATAAAAAGCACTGGGCCTCTGAACAAACAGGATAATTATGGCCTACAGTCTTCCTGTCGCTCGTCTGGCACGACCAAGCGGAAAGAAACATGTTATTACCACTCAAAGGTTCTGCAAGGAGAATTAGGAGAAATAAATGTTTCATGGAGAAGGATGGCTCACGGTGAATCCCTCTGACCAAATCAACAGCCTCAGTTTTTGGATTTCATTTATTCTATAGAATAGCAGTGAGAATGACATACTGTACGGAACACTCTCGCGTGTACATTAAAACACATTGTTGGATTAGATCAGTCGAAATTTTGTGTATTTGTAATTCGCTTGAATAAAATCATCCATTTACTTTGGTTAATCAAATTATCATGGAAGAACAAATATGAACAATGTAACTGATTGCTGCCTTCGTTACCACTTCTCCGTGGATCAACATTAGACCATGTAAAAAAGAAAAGTCAATCATCATGCTGCGTCACAAAATGCATCGAACAGAGTGATGAAAGGACTTTGACTGATCAGTGAAGCTAATTAAAATCTTTATTGTAAAATGACTGTCTGTCAGGTCTGCACAGAGCACAGGGCCTCAGACCTTTCTGTCTGGTTCCTCGGTCTAGCTCCAACATGTGTGCAGCTGCCAGCAGTCCTGTTCAGAGGAACAGATGGTGTTGTAATGGAAGAGCTTGTCTCCATTAGCTGCCTTGCCTTTCTGTAACGTAGTCATTCAAGGCAGCCATCACTTTCAGACTGCCGCACTTTTTAAATCACATCGATGGCAGCACAACAATATATGACCTTTTATGTCTGAGTCTGCACAGCTTCCCACTTACGAATGTAACACCTCCCCAATGATCCATTCCTTCTTTCCTTCATCGTTCTTTATAATGTCAAGGACGGAGGCTTCAAACACAGACAACATACGTTGATAATTATGATTTCAGCATTTAAAGCTTAGTAATTGCTAAGTGAATCTAGAGCATTCTTATTCCAGTAAGCCTATTATCAAGGTATTAAAACACTGGCCAACCTATAGGTTACTTATTTTCTGCAGGTTTAAATAACATTCATGTTTAAAGGCAGTTGACGTGAGATGAGTGGTCACAGGTTATCGAGAGGCAGACAAAACCTGACTTTTGCAATTACGTTTTATGATCATGTACTATAAAGAACTTTCAGTCCTTTACATTTAGTGCCAAGACTGTGCACGGAAAAATTACATCTGGACTCTATATTTAAAATTTTAATGAGGCATTCTGCATGCTCTAATTCAAATGTCATATTCTTGCATGCTAAATTTACATCTTTTTTTCATATTTAGCTCGGGTAATGCAGAAAGACCTTTCAATCAAAAAAAAGCCACCTTCCACCAGACTTTGTGTATTAATTATGAATATGCTTTTAGGGCAAGGCCATCCAGATGTCTTGTGGCAATTGGAAGACCTTTTTGCTTCTTATTTCTGAATTCAGGTTGTGGGATTCCTAAATGAAACTCGGGAGCCCATTTCCGCAGTCCAATTAGCATCTTAAGCAATTAGAGTAGAGAGGAAGCCCATGGTAATTTCCACTACAGGATATTTGAACTGAGGGTTAAAGCATACTGTGCAGATGAATGCTTGCAACAAGAGAGCAAATATGCAACCAAAAAAAATACGGCAATCTAATCCTGGAGAATGGTTCCACTGAAAAATATTATTCAAGCAAACGTCTTTGTCAATATTGTACACTGAGTGTCTTGTTCAAGGCAAATATGGGAGATGTGCCAAATGGAATATAGTGGTCAGAGAAAAAAACAACCCTGTATTCTTCATCCAGTTCTCCAACATACTTTTGATTTTATTCCTCGTGTAATAGTAGCTTTGTCATTTTCTTTGACATTGTTTTAGTAGCATAATAAGGTTTAAAGTGAACTTAGCCTGGACTCAAAACATACCCTGCAAATAAGACAACATTAAATTGTGTGTACTGTACATAATGTGCACTTAAAATTGTGCAGGAGAGAAGAAACAAAGCCACAACAAAAGCAGCAGCACTTTTATACATTTCATAGCAACACTATGTCACCACTGCTTTTATGTTGAAAAACAATATAATGGCTGCAATGAATGTCTACATTATACAGTGTTATTGATTGAATAAAATTAAGCACCCACAAAACGTATGGCATCTTCATAACAATGTTACTGCTACGAGAGGGATAGATTACAGTAATGATAATTTCTAAATAATTATAACTTTTTTATGGTTTCCCACACTGCAAGCTAAAACCAAATTTCATGAGGTTTCTTCATAATTACTTTTTTGATAGTGTTCCAGCAGCGCACAAATAGTCCATAGCAAAGCAAAGCAAACACATGTTGTTGTAACTAAATGAGAAATTGCTGTTGTTGTTGTTTTGATTGAAAAGGCAAAGCATGGCAGAAACACAGATTTCAGGAAACACAGATAAGTACATGTGAATCCCAGTTCTTTGCTCTAACAGATAACACTTGACCAATGACCTGGCTGTTACTACGACGACACTGCGATTTCTTAACCAGCTTGTTAAAATGCTGATACAGCACCTTGGGTGTGTCTTTCGCCTAAAGTCACAACAGCCTTTTAAACTGAAGATTTCCCCAACACTGCCTCAAAGTTGAAATGAAAGTCTTGGAAGGCCATACAGAAGGAGCATCAAATATGTAATTCTTTTTCAATTTGTGTATCTGCGGCATCAGTGCCCCAAAGACACTTGTGCTGTACATTTTCTCTAAGCGCCCCGTTTAATCCCCATTAAAGCATCCCTCCTGGATGGGCTTATATAATGGACAAGGACCCCTCTATACCAAGACTCATCTGAAGAGAGGACTTCACCCACAGCATTTTGTTAAATGCTATACTGTGGCCACACGTGTTCCATATGCAGCAAATGTATTTCCATCTCCATACATGATTTCAAGGATACATAAATACTAGTGAAGAATATTCAGCTTGGTCCCTTGTCGCTATAAGGCTTTTTTGTGATGTCCCTCCACCTCCACCTACCCTGCCTTTGTTTTGGATGGTGTCCAGGCCAAGCTCTGCATGAAACACGCTGGCATTGGAGAGTTGTCAGCTGATTTTGTTCACCTGGTTCCTTACAGGTTATAAAAGGTGGCACAAGTGCTCACTGTGAATCCCCTTCTTTTTTGCTTTCGACCCTTCAATACCTCCACACATGGAGTGCATCTACGCCCTGCTACCATTGGTTAGCATTTCTGATTTCTACTTTCCGTTCTCCATTGATGTTTGCTTTAGTTTAGTCAGTGTGACCGTCGGCCTTGCTTTGACATGAAAAGTAGTCCAAGTGGCAACCAATAGTGACATCACCAATTGGTTTGTGAACTGCTGTTCTCCAGCCTCGAGTTCTGTATTTTGGCCCTCACCATGTTGATATTTTTTGAGTAAGAAGTGATCATATTTGGATGAGCTGGAGAGGAGCGATCGGTGAATCTGACTCGATCTGACTGGGTACCCAAAGATACTACGCCTGCCCACGTATAGTGGAAACCTAACTGCACCATAGGTCAATTAAACAGACACACCCGCAAACATACAACTTTTTGAGGCTTAAAATCTAAATTATGACGTGATTATTTCCAGATGGATTGCCAGAAAACTAATCAGAAGGAGTGACTTTAGCTAATGACACCATTTTGACTTGTGGGAAAAAAATAGCGACTTTGTATTTAATGAGAGAAGGTGAATGGGAGTCTATTGGAGGCTTTTTGGTGGCATTCTCTAGTGGCCCTCATTGATATTGCAGTTTAAGGCACTTCCACATTGACCACACTTTTTAGACCTGGAAGGTACTTCCACTTCTATGTAGTCTATGGACACATCACATGACCTGGAGACCAGAGTTCGAATTCTGAGAGAAAGCAACATGGATTTCTTTACAGAAATTGTGCTCTAACCGTAACCGAGTACCATTTGTGTCGAGTCTTAACCACATGGTTTTGTTTTCCTCAACATAACCTAACATAATACGTTTTATTTTTATATTCCCCTAAGCCTAACCACAAATTTTTGCACGTCTAGGCAAGGCAAACCTGTGACACTGACAGGCTGTCCTCCACTTGACTGGCGGGTGTATTTCACACTTTGGCAAGATACTGGATTGCCTTCACACAATTCTTTTTTTAGACAGTTTGTAACTAATTTTGCAGATTACCTGAGAAACAGTCACAGTGGAGGTAAAAATTATGGAAAGCAACTCAATCATTGTCTAAAGGCTATGAAGTATTTTGAGTGGACAAGTTCTTCAAATCAGAATTAATGTAACCAGTAGGTGCTGTAATTGTCTGCTTTTACTATAGTCAAGTTCTCTGTGGGAACATCAGATACTGCTGGAAATCCATAACTACAGCACAGATTGAAATGCACATGGTTGAAGTGTCCTTCCAAGAATCCTTAAGAGAGAAACTAATCCCGCACAGAAACGCTTGCACAATTAAACATTTGGCTCACATACTCGGCTTTGCTTTGATACTCTGCACTCACTGCTGGTTTTCAAAGGTAGGACTATACCCCAAAAAATAATGTCTACAGCTTTTAGAGGACTCAGAATACAGATTCAAGTGTAAGTATTACAAACAGTTGTGATATATCTTTAAATATAAGTTGCCATGCATTTTACTGGCCTCGTCAGTTTTCATATAAAATCATTTAAAAATATATTTAATACCTTGTAATGAACAAGTTCTGTTATATGTCATACTGCTGGATGTGGTGGAATATTGGCTCTGTTTATTTCTGCTATAAATAAGTGGGTGTGTACGGTTGTGAGTGTATTTCATCAGGAAAAAAAAAAAAAAGGTTAAATTAAGACTGAGTGCTGAAAGGATGGATGTAAGATGAGTGCTTTAAATGGAGAATGCAGATGGCCCCACTCTTCCCCACCTCAGTCCCTCATTCTGTGTCCATCGCGCACCATGTTGCTCTCACACTACATTTCCTGCCACTGTCCCCTAAAACAGACTGTACTATTCAGAGAAGAAGCTTTTAATTGCATTTTCATGTAGGTGTTTTCTGAGGGTGTCGTTCCCCAGGCAGAAGGCAGAGTGCTCTGAGACGAGCGCTACATGCTCACCAGTGCAGTCAAGCCCCACCAGGGGAACTGCATCAGAGTGGAGAGGTGCTGGAAGTGCAGACAGCCCTGTAGGGACACTTGAAAAAGCCATAACAGCCAGAGTATAAATAAATGCATGGCGAGAGCATTTTTCCTCATGGATGAAAAGCCTTTAACCTTTTGGTCATCATAAGAGCAGAATTCATTCTGTGACATTTAACTTGCATATTTCTCTTTTCTTTCCGGACAGATAATTTCTAGCTTTTATAGGTAAATCAGCAAAGCCTCATAGGATTCCTGAAGTCTATTAAACAACCTAAATCCTGCTCCATGAAACACATTTTTTTCCACGGGAACACCTGTGAATTTTTGAGAAACAGTCCCTTTTGCCCTTGGACAGTTTATTCAGCATTAGTGAACGCTCACCACTGTCTCCTCCTGTGTAGCCGAAAAAAAGAAAGAGAAGAGTTTGTTTTAGCCCCAATCTGTGATGCCACACTGCTGCATAATTGATCTGGAAAAGGACAGAAAAGGAAACAGTGACATAACCAGAACCGTGTTTAGATGTTTAAGGGCTTACTGGTCGGAACAGATTTCACAAAGATAATACTGAAAAGAAGTTCAGATTGATGATTGCAATGTTTGACTATTAAATAAAAATATAAATATCAAGTCTGTTTTCCGCATTATTTACACTTTTACTGATGCAAACAGTCTTAATAATATCACTACATACCGCCAGGCAATAATAGTTTAGATGTGGTTGCAGTCTAGCAGTATTAAAAGTATTCAATGAACCTAACAGAGATATCCGATTCTGAGGTTTTGACATTTAGTAATGGGTCAATCCTGTTGCTAACATTTGAATCACAAATTGTGCATTGGAAATAAGACAGCAGTGAAGTGCAGGGGTTGGCTGATCAATAGAAACCATGCTCCAGTTGCACTAGACAGCTGTGGGAGTCAAGCACAATCACTGCTGAGCAGCAGCTTGCATGCTCATCCAGGTTTCACTGGATAAATAATGGTTAAAAAAATCCACCCAGTCAGTTTCCCATCCATTGAAGTAGAAGAACAGCTCCGGGCTGTACATCAATGTGACATCAGCAGATCACAGACGTGGATCTCTGAGGGCTCATTTATAAAGCTTGTATACACTGAAGATACGCCCTAAAAACTGTGCAGCTTCCATTCTCAGGGAGATATTTAAAGAACAGGGATGTGCCCATATTCATCTGCCAAGAGGGAGTAACTCTTAAAGACCGATAAAAAAAAAGAAAAAGAAGAGGCATTCTGTGAAAAAAAATTATGGAAATAAGTGTAACACTTCCTTGTACTTGCTGGAGTACATTACAGTCTATCACATGATTTGGATGACATATAGGGCGCGTTTAATCAACATGGTTTTTAATGACTAATGTGATGGTCTCTTTGTAGTGCAGCAGACAATCACATAACCTGATGCTGTGTCGTGAAAGTCAAATCTACGATACGATATATAATACAGGGCGCAGAGTTTTCATTTGTGATATACTTAACACTTATTTCACACTGGTCGGTCTTGCTTTCTGCCTTTTATTGGATGCTTTTATAGAGACAGACAGGAAATGAGCGTACACAGAACACTGCACTCCCAAACTCTTGTCCACAAGTTTTACAGAATCATTTTAAACTAATTTAAAGGAAATCAGAAGTGTGCTGACAATAGCAGGAGGATGCTTTGTCCTCTCTCTAATGATAAGAGGGCTGAAAATGTGGTGATTATGGCAGAGTTACTTGACTGCAAATGTAAACTCTAGCATTACTGAACATTTGTTTGAATGGCATATTAAATACAGTAGCGTGTCCGACTACTTCAGCATTATTAGAAAATGAGGAGTATAATTGAGAGGTTGTAGAAGCGTGTTTTTTTTTCCTGTTAATGCTGTGCACTCTCTGTTATTGGTCTTTGTTGCTCCTGAAATCTGGTTTGTCCTCATGATGCTCGTGACCTGGACTCAGTGTTGATTAAATAAAAAGCATGAAGGTTGATATGACTGTGAACTAAAGGCTTTTTAACCGTCTATCCTTATTTGTTTCTTTGTTTAGATGTATACATTAAAAATCGTTTTATCTTCCTCGGCCTTCTGCTGCAAGTTCAAGACATTTCATGAACTTATTTATTCATTATTACCTATTTCTGCTTTTGAATAACTTATTTGAAAGATTATAGTCCCTCTAAATTATTGATACCAACAGGTTTGAGTGAGAAAGATGAGTAAATGAACGTTTAACACATAAATGCTGTAACTGAGCTGTAAATGCTGAGCCAGCAGGAAGATGAATTAATATGTGACCAGGCCGGTGCTCCACACTGATGGACAGAGGTTTAATTTAAATGTGATGTAATTAGGGGATATTTTGTAAAGAGCGCACACTGTGATATTTTTATATCAAAGTTAAATGGTGGTTTTACATGAAAAACAACAGACTTTCATGCTGATTTACAGAAACAAAATTACAAAGGAAAAACAAGAAATATAGGTGTATATAGAGGATTAAGATATGAAGGGCATTAAAAGAGAAAGCACAAAATGTGAATATGTATGGGAAATGGCTTATGTGCATGTAGAGCTCGGGTAAAGATATAATAGTCGTTGGCATGTGTAAGAAAGTGTGTTATGAAAACATAGTAGAATGAGAGGTGAAAGCTACATAGGAGATGGAAAATGAAATATATAAAAAAAACCATCTAAATAATTCACTGCACCATCCCTCCTGGTTTGATCAAAGTCAAACCAGTAGATTTTAAGTTATAATAAGAGCAAAGTTTTAAATTTTGACCTTGAAAAATTACATCCCCATCAGGTACTTAAATGTAAGGTTTTGCCAGAACACAGAGCCAAAAATCATAATCCCTTCAGCTTTAATTCAAATCACAAGAGGAGTTTGTCACTTTTTTTTTGTATATACTAAATCTCAAATTACTTTAACATTGTACTCTTCATGTTGGGGTATACATTTACACGAGTGCTCTATATGAAATACTAAATTCGTGCAGGTATGTAGGCAAATTTTTACTCAGACTCAAAACATTAACATCATGGCTCAGCTCAGCTCAGCTGACACTGCAAATAGATCAATGTCCGGTGGTTGTACCACGTCCTGCTCTATACAGATCTAAGTCTGTCGACAAGTTTGCTAACACAATACAAGCGTTCAGAGCAAACAATTATTTTCTGCCTACCTTTGGGAATTACTTCAATTCTGTCTGGCTGCTTTCCAAAAAGCATGTGGTTGAGCAGCCACATTCACAGGAATTAATCATGAATCAAATGAACCGGTCCTGGGTGTATTCACTGCAGTTGGACAGCTTGCAAGAATTAAAAGAATATTATTCTCACTCTAATTCCAGTCGCTGGAATTTTAGAGAAAAAGAAAAGCAACTTTCATCATCATCATCATCAATCAGAGGACAAAGCAAAGACTGATGCAGCAGACTGGTGTCCAATTTCTTCATTTCAGACCTCTATTTTGAAATTAAAGAGAAAGCACCACACAGATAGGTAAATCGAACTAAATCTTAAATATATCACAATTGCTTTGAGGCAGGGAACGTTTCAACAGTCAGCGACTCATTTTACTGTTTGAATGCTTGAACATGAAAGTCTTTGAAATCAGGTTTTCAACAGTAAACGACTTTACTGATCTGAAAAATGAATTAATGGGCTGACTTTTGAATTATGCTTCAATAAAGACAATTTTTTTAGTCAAATTTCCCATTCAAGTGTTTAACAATATCAGGAAAATTGGTTCAAAATAGGTTGAATGCATTAAAATGAGCAGAAAAAAAATATTATCAATATTCTCATTGAAGAATAATAGATTTTTAGGTTTTTATTGAGTCTACAGTGGATACACACTTCCAAATAATTTATTTGTAATGCATTTTGTCATCTGTCTGCATTTTCTGTCATTCAGAATGGACTTCCTGTGGGAGGTAGTTACAGAAATACTGTATAAACACCAATGACATGCTCCATTTGACAATATAAGATACCTGGTCACTTATTTTCTCTGTAACGCTCTGTTTTTTTTACCACCACCGCTCTCTCCATCTCTCTCTCTCTCTCTCTCTCTCTCTCTCTCTCTCTCTCTCTCTCTCTCTCTGTATTTTCCTCTGCCTTCCCCTGGGATCCCTGTATTGACAACCCCAATATGATTCTCCGACAATTTATTTTATTGTTTTGATCTTGCACTTGCTATGAATTACCCATGTATGTTGCAGAAAATGTCACCGGAGTGTGCTGTATGAAATAACAATGCAGTTCGCAGTGTGCAGTCTTAGCTGTTTTCTCCTCTTGTTGCCTGGCTCTCTCGTTGTGTCTGCTTCTATCTTTGATGCCTGCATTGAAAAACACTAAGACATAAATTTGTTCTGTTTCTGAGCATTGAAAGAGTCGGGGTGGTGGTGGTGGGGGACGGAGGGGGGTGTTCACAGAATGTACCAGAATGCTTATTTTCCTCTCCGTCTCGGAAAGAACAACAGTTGTTATGTGTCAAACAAATGGTAATAAATTTGTGGCTTATTACTGGGTATTGTAAACAAGTCATAGTGCAACAGTAACACTGAGCTGCTTCCGATGTTTCTCCAGCTTTACCACTGCACACAGAGAGCTTTTCTCCTTCCTGCAAATGGCTAACTGTGGGGGAGACAACTACACATTCATTCTTTGCCAGCAGGCACATTTGTGTAAAACAATCCACAAATACTAATGGCATGTTCTATGTGATAATGCTTCATTATAGCCCAGATTCCTATTCCTCACCTGGTCTTCTCTACATTCTCCCTGCCTCGCCTGCAGGCTCCATCATTCTTTCAAACTCTATCTGATCCTGTTTTAACAACAGCCAGGAGCAAAAGCAAACAAGTCTGTATTTGTTCTAAATTCAAACATTAAGATTGAACATAAATATTACTTATTAAAGTATGCTAATGGCTGTTGCATGCCTACAAGGACACAATGGGCTGTTTATAAAAGTGCAAAAGTAAGCTATTTGGCTGACAAATGGCTTGCCTTTAAAAGGTGGGCGGGCGGTGGGTTCCATTAGTAAACCACCATCAGAGGTAAAATGCTGCAACTTTCTTGTCTCAACAGAGTCTACCTCACTTTTAAATGTGACATTTGCATTCAAGGATATTCATAAAATGGAGAATGCAAAATGACAAAGAAATGATAAAGCAACCCTAATAAACACAGCCGCGGGCAGTTAATAGAAATATTTAGACAACATCCACAAAGGTTTGCTTCATAGTACTTCTAATCAGATGGCAAAAAATGAGTGCAAATATAGCCTTCAATAAATCACAATGAATGTTCTTGTTTTTTTTCATTTATAATTGCTATAATTTATAATTTTCATTATAGCTGTCTTGGCTTGAAGTGTTCAACTGTGGTAAAACTGAACAATATATGAACAACAAATGAAAATTACGCCATTTAAGCGACTTCACCGGCATGGACAATCACACGCAATTAACAGCTATCTTTTATTTTCTTGTCTAGCAGCAGTAACTCAAATCAAGAATAAGTTGCAGTGACAAAACATAAGGAATATATGAGCAACTCGTAACAGTAAGTGTCCATCCTTAGCTTACTGTGGCATGAGCTGCAAAAACCCCACCATCATCTGTTATTGTGCATTCAGGCAGTTGGGAATTCGGAAAGATCCCATGTGGGAGCATCCCACTTCCGAGTTGAGAGCGCTCACATGAGGAGAACAAACAGGCAGCATGGCCACCCCCAGACAACCTGCTGTATTTCTGCTGTCAGAATACACACAGTGACAACTAAGCTCATCATCATTCGTATAAACCATCACGAAGAAGAAATGGAGCTCAATATTATTTGTACACTACTTTTCTACACATTTTGATATAACAAAACGTTGGCAAGGCTAACCAACTTGGGCTATTTCACCTTATCTTCGGAGCAAGCATATTTCTTTTTTCACCAGGAATGATCCCGTGTCGAGTGACTTCCAACGTACTTCTCAAGGGTCTCAAAAAGCTCCCATGTCTCTAGAGTGATATTCCTAGTTCAGGTGTACAGGCAGGTGAAAGTAAACTGGTAATGTACTGTTATGTTCAAGTACAAGACAGGCAGAGGCAAAACCTGTTTGCCTATAATTCTGGATCTAGATTTTTGCCAGAGGTAAAAAGAAAAAAAGAAAAACAAGCAAGAACAAAATAGGCTATAGAAAGCTGGAAAGCTCCAGCACAAAGTAAATCTGACCAAGAATGCAGTGAAACGTCAGTATACTGTATGTAATGAGGGAACTAATGAGGGAAGGGGAAGCAGGTGAGTCGGGGGGGCAAGGAGGAGCCGGTGATGCAACCGGCGGGAAAGTGGGGCAGGTCTAGTCTGAACTGACAAGCATTTGTGGCAGCGAAAACAGGCAACTAAAACAGACGGAGCAACCAACAATAGGTTTTCTTTGGCCTTGATGCAGTCGTGTAAATTTAAAATATACAGAGTTGATTTTTGACACTTTTACAGTTGCCATTACAAATAATATGAAAGGTACAATAGATCTAAATGCAGTCACTGTACCATGCACAGCTAGTGATCTTGTTTTGTGACTTTATGTAACAGATTGTAGGCGCTCAGAGCCTGCTCACACAGTCTTTGGGGATATTTTTGAGAAGGTATCACATCCCTTTAAGTATGAAAGCAAAATCCATTAATTCCAATAATTATTGTTCTGTAAATGGAAGAGCCAGTGCCCTCACAAACAGCTGGCCAGCTTTCTCCAAATAAAATGAAAGTGCTGGCAGCTTTTTCATTCACCCCAGTCATAAAAATGTGTTTGAAAATGTCTGTTCCTCCGTCTCACTTGGAACTGCTTTGTAAATTATATGAGCCCAACCACCTCTGCCATAGAGGAAACCACTAGGACTAGACCTAAACAAATTAAATTATGAACACCCTCATTAGGAATTACTGCTTGCTACAGTATGAACTGCACAATTTGTCCAAAGTAGTAATCAGAATAATTACACACTTCAGTGTCTTCAATATCTATTGACTATGAAGTACAAACAATTCCTTCCCCCGCCTCGGGTTCAATTGAAAAGTCCCGTTATTCTTTTATAGATGTGAGGTGCGATCACAATCCTATTGCACATGAATGGAGAACAGCAGTGATGTGAATGGAGCAGGGGGAGGAAAAACCTCCATGAGTCAGTATTCTATTTCATGCCGCTTGATCAACATCAGCACCTGTGTTACGCAAGTTTTTTTGTGACCACAAGTAGATGTGCATTTGCAATTTCACCATGGACATGAGCAGAGAGCGCACATCAAACCTTGTGTCAGAGTCAGAAAATCGGCAACAGAGACGTTTGCACTGCTTCAGAAAGCCTACAACAATACAGCCTTGTAAAAGCCTCAAGAGGGGTTTTGAGTGGCATTTGCATTTCAAGAGGGGCAGAACATTTTGGTCCAAGACCTAACAAGGCCAAGCGCAAATAGGTGCTTTTCTTTTACATTCGCAGGGGTGTACACGGGGAATTCGTCAACAGCGCGCTCTACTTCGACGTCCTGAGCCATCAGAGGGAAACATTCAGTGTAAACGATCTGAACTATGGCATGCACTACGTGTGTCGAAAACGTGCGAGTTTCTGGCCCGCAACAACACAATCGTCGCTCCCAACACCCCCTACTCACTGGACTTTTAGGCCCATGGTAAAATTGCAGTTGGACCAGTGGTGACAAAAGCACTTGCCCTGCTGTATGCGCATTACTGCACTCATTTCCTGCACAAAAATAATTGTCTCTGAACCTTATACAGTTAAAATAATTGAAGATATCTCACACTCAGACCTACAGCAAACATATTATCAGCAGTACGTGATGCTCACTAGGTTGGGCACTGAACAGTAGAGAGACAGAGTGTAAATTAGGTTTTTGTTAGCAGCATGTGCCAGGTGGGAGGCCAAATATATTCCTTAAGGTAATATTATGCCATGCATATAGTGGAAAAATGATTTGAATTTAACATTATTATGAGCTCATTACAATATCACTGCCCATTGTTACAGTTTGTCTGATGTTCTCCCCCATATTTAGCTTTTTATATTATTACCCTTCAGTTTTTGCCCCATTATTACCCCATCAAAAACCTTCAACTACCAATGTATTTCCATTATAATTATTATTATAATTAGCATATTATCTCATTGTCAAATTACTACCCTATTACTGCATTATTACTGAGCAATACAGTAAAGTGTTAATAATTACTTTCCACAATATTTCCTCCTTTATATAACCTGACTTTTCAAACTACTGTCTGTTTAGACTGCTCCTCATATTTATTCATCAGAAAGGACAGCTGAGGAGAAAAATGTTTTTAGAGTGTCCTGGGAAAGGGTATTGATGTAAACTAAAGTGTACCAAATATTACTGGCTTCACTGTAGTTCAAATGACTCACTCGGTAAAAGCAAAAACGAATTAAATATTTGTACCTTTTTTTTTTTTTTTTTCCAAAAGATTCAAATGTGGTTTTCTAGCTAGATGAATATTTCAAGCAGAAAGGCTTTGATAGAGTGCATTTGAGAGTCGGTGCATGTTGTGTCTCTGTACAATGGGTTTTGGTGGACTCCATGCTTGGAGCACTTTGGCTGCGGAGTGGTGGAGAGAGAATGGCCTCCGTCCAGCTGAGATAATGGAATTGGTGTGTTCTCCCCGAGCTGTGCTCCTGGCTGGAGTTAATTCTGTTAATAGCAGGAGCTTCTACAGTCAAACCTTTTCGCTGGCTTGGGCAGAGCTCAGAGAGCGAGAGAGGTGGCTTCGGTAAGATGGGTGATGGATGTAAAATGGATTAACTGGAAAGTGGCACATACAACTTACAGTTGTTCTCCAAGCTGCTAATGTGTAATCATAAAAGGACTTGGCTGTTCATATTTAAATCCAAACGCTATTCAACAACACTACTGCACTCCGGCAATGAGTGCATCTCTTCCAGCATAGCACTATTAACATCAGAAGCTTTTTTTTTTTTTTTTGACAAGTCAAAATGATATAGTGAGATATCACTTACGATGTCTCCTTTGGGTTTATAGACCAGTAAATTATTGTAAATTAAATACTTTTCAGAATAATATAATACAGAATAAAAACATGCAAATATTTTTTCTTAGTTTTTTTGGCTAGGTGTTTTTTTTCTTTTGTTGTTTAAATGTTATTGTTTATTTTATTGAAATTTCAACACAGTATCACACCAAAGTATGTAATGCATCGTCAGTCCATTATAGGACATGATTACCGGGCTGGAAATTCTCAGGCACAAAAACACACCAAACTGTGGTCTGCATCGATGTTTTTTGACAAACATTTGAACTGCTGAGTCAGTCACATGACAGACAAGATGGAGCTGTGACAATGAGCAAACAAACAACATAGAAGCGACAGCCTTGACACCTTGACACACTGTGATAACCTCAATATAGGCAGCCAGCAATATGCACTTCTGTTAACCTGCTTCTGGCAGTAGCAATGCAAATCTCTCTTTGTTCCACCGCGACTCGTGGAAAAGTGCTTTAAAATGCATGGTGCAGCTGCCATAAATGCGTATCAATGACAAATGCCAGCTGGGTAGATTAGTGTGCAGTTTTGATCGCTGTCAAACCCATCCTTCGTCAGCTGGAGCAGCAGCTATAAACGAGGCTCGTTGTTTTGGGCTTAGGTCAGAATATGAATTCTGCATGATGTGTACACACCAAAGAAGAAATCTCCCATAATCTTCACCTCGAGTTAATTACTGCAGACAAACATTATGGATCGCCAGAGACCCTTATCACTTACTGCTTGAATACAGAGGAGATTTGCCCCACATCTGATATGATTTTAAACTCTAAATAATCTTTTGCAACAAAACAATCTGTTTGCCCTATTGTCAGATTTATCCCCTTTTTCCAAGCGCCGATCTGAAGGAGATAGATCTATGTTCTCACTAATTACAGCAATTATTACCCAGTGATGATATAACAAGCTCTCAAACAATTACCCCCATCTCCCATTCCTCTCCATCTCTTCCTCCCACACAGTCTCAGTAGAAGTATTTCACTGCACAAATATATGCTTTCGATTTATTCCAGCTCATAAGGAAAAACTACAAGCATATCAGTCATTATATTGCATGCCAGCATGGAAACTAAACAAGACCAGCACCAGGGAGCCGAGTTACTTCCTGCTGAGCACAAGATGTTGGGATGGTGACACTCTCCATTATGCAAAATTTACAAGACTGCTGACTAAACTTGTGCTTATGGCTTACATACACAGAAAAATATACTGCCTGGGGTGCAGAGAACCATACACCTTTCAGATACTGTAGAACTTTACTGACTCTACTGTCACTGCAGAGGAAATGTTCAAAAGATGTGAATTCTTAGACCTGATTTAATAGAGCATGTTTACAAAAAATACATCACTATTTACAGCAATAGCTGTGGGGGCAAGTTATAGGCTATGTGTACCCACACAGTCACAGCTGGAAGCCTCCATGTACAAATACTACAGCCTTTGTTTTGTTGGCCTCAAAGCAGATCTACTACTGCAGTTTCTCCATGCCTTGTTTAATGCCCCGCTCAGGGGCATTTCAGCTATGGTGGATGACAACGGGCAGGTCTCCCCTCTATCAGGTTCCTGGCCATATTTGCCGCTGCTGAAGCGGCTTTATTTTTTTTTTTTTAAAGCACAATCTCAGATTTTTAACGCTGACCACTGCTTTGCTTTGCAATGCGTGGCTTTAAGTCTTTCTATGACTCATACTACATGCTTTTACACAATTTGTTTTCCCAAAATACAACATGTTACTCTTCGATGTGAAAAGAGATGTTTAGTAAACAATATTCAAACATTGATTCCTCTCTAAGAGTATTTGGATTATCATCAAAGTGCTCTCCACCAGTTAGTCTCTGTCTCCAGCCAGGACTTTGTGTGCCACATGCCAGAGACTGCTGAAGGGCCTGTGGGGGAGTGAAAAGTGAGTACAATGGACAAAGGCATGTGTGGCACCTTACATCCATTTCTTCTCTTCCCCGCAGCTATTATTGTATGAAAGTGCTGTCGACAGCTTTTGCACTGCACCATGAATTCTCAAACAATGGGTAACTTACCTGCTTTTTTTTCCCACATGGAAATAGTGATGCAAAATAAGAGGAAAGATCTAGATCAGCAAGGAATAGGAATGAAAGATTCCCTTAGATCTTGAAATTCACTTTTATCATTTCACACTTTAGGACACAAGGACTTTAAGACTGTATCATGACTTAGAGGCAATATGTCCTCAGGCACTTTGTTTTGTGCAATTTTTCATGTGGGATGATGCAATCCTTAAATGCCTTCACATGCTAAGCCAATAAAGTTAATGAATAATGGTAATAATAATAATAATAATAAGACAATAAAGTTAAATAACCAGCATGCTTATCACAAGTTACCAGAGCCAAGAGATCGGAAATTGTGCACGCAGATACTTACACTTGCAATTTTTAGTGTGTAAGTGCATTTACAATGTCAAGTATGGAAACATGCAGTGCGCCATGAGCACCCAGATGGTGTTCTCATAAATAAATTGAGTGTGAAACGTTGAACACTTTTCAGCCTAGACCACCACGTCGCGGAAAGAGATGGACCACTGACCTATTTTCAAACTGTGGTGCCCGAGGGAGCTGCGGCGAACATCACTCTACACAAGTTGTATACGTCCACACAAGTGTTAATCATGAAGTACCAAAATACTGTTGTTGGATAAAAGCTATCAGTATTTCAATTGTGTTAAACGAAAAGGAAGAAAACACGAGTCTGGCCGATGTGTTGGCAGGTGATGCGCTCAAACGTGGCGGCCATTTCCGGTAAGTGCAGAACGGAAGAGTGGGATTTAAGACAACACCACCCTGTCGAAATTCATATACTACTCAAGTACGTCTACTAACATGTAACAGAAGTATGCAAACTAAGACACAGCAAAGGTTTAAACAGCTTGTTTGGCCCAAACAAGCTGTTTCAAAGATATTACAATGAAATTAAACACAAAAGCATTCAATTTAGAAGCAGGAGCAGAGGAATGCTTGATTATTTTTACAAAATGGTTGTTGATTTTTTTTTTTTTACAAGGCTTTAACCTTTAAGCTATAAACTATAAGTAATCCTACACATTTTCTGTCAGATTCCATTAAGTATTTCAGATTTATCAACCTGGACATGGTTCACATTGACTGGAATTGATAGAGAGCAGGGCGGTTCACCATGAAACAATACTGGTTATTGGCTCGGTAATGAGAACACACTCAGCAATATTCCCTAATAAAGCTGACCTGCTGTGGTACTCGCGTAGCTGAATCAATTCAATAAAAATTATATTACTGTAACTCCTCTTGTAAAAAGCAAGGTTAAGGCAAGATAATTTTCCTGAGCTGGTATTATTATTGTTATTATTATTGATAATTCTCTTTTTCTACCTTAATACCATCAGGCACAAATTGTAAATGTATTGTGCACAGCTGCACTGGATCTTTGAACCCAGATGGATAGACACTGCATCTTCATCCTTTTGTCCCTGGTTTACGTTGCAGTCCAGATTGTGAAGGATTAAAAGATTTGCCATGTGGCCTTCTTTCAAGATCTTATCTTGTAAATATTCCTGACACTCTAATGTTGGCATGAATGTGATTTCAGACATTAGGTTTTTTTTTGTTTTTTTAATCAAATACTGACTTGCCGTCGGTGTGTTTATTATAAAAGTCAGTGTAATAGTAAGCTGGACACTATAATACATTTTTCTATGGTCTTTGGACGCCAAGATGTAAACTGCTGTCTAAAGCCTTGAGATTCACCTCCAGCCTAATCACACCATTAGTGCCCCTACCCCTGTGCAAATGTGGCTGTTGATGGGCTGTCTAATGCAAGAGCTGTGGCCAGGCCTGGAAGAAGTCATCCACTCGCCTCATTTGGTCGCTTCATTGCACTCTGGGAAATTTTTCATGAGCTCTAAGTGACTAAAACACACAGTGAGCATTTTTTATCAGTTCTTTACATTTTAATATGGTTGAGATATTTAAAAGTTTGAAGTGGAGAGGAGAAACTTGCTCGCTGTACAAATGGGGATATATACAGTGGAGAGGTATGACACAATTGTGATCATATGCTTTTAACAAGAATGTCCCAATCAAGCTTTTTTTTCTCGACCCCGAGCTGAGTAATTTAATATTGAATATCTACCAATGCCGAGCATCATTATAATAGTTACAATGTTTTCCTACACAATAAAGCTGCAGAGTGCACACTTTAAGTTTAATTAAAATGATTAAAACCAATCCAATGTAAATGCGTGACATTTGAATAAATCTATAAGGTTGTTATTTTTGTCTGTTTTTTTTTTATTTATATTTTGTTTACGAAATAAAATGTAAAAAAACATTTTTTAATCACAATTACACTTTTGAAAGAACATACTCAAGATAACTATTATAATCAGAATTTCAAATGGAATCGGTGTAATAGTTTAACACAATTACGCTTTATCATCGTCACCTGATTGATCTCCCTGGATTTCATTGTGTGTTTACGTTTTAAGGTGCTGTATGAAATTAATAGTACTGAACGCAGCTCTGTTACTACCACCTTAAAGTCATTACAAATGGCTGTGGTGCTGCTCTATTTTCCAATTTAAAAATATTTTTCCCACTGCCCATGTTTTAGCCGCACATATGCCACATACCAAAGTACACTTCTGCATCATGCAACAAAATGGGCTCTCCATGTATGACACCCGTGCAACAGTTGACCGTAAACCAAAGGATCAGGCTAAATATAACTCAGTATAGCTGATAGCAATCAGTTAATCCCTTGACCAGTCACCATAGCAATCGTGGAGATCAGCTACATCCCTTAACATTAGTGATAATATCTACAACCAGAACTTTTTGTAATGGCAAACAGGGCAAAATGGACTTTTCCTCATAATAGCAACAAAGCAACTTACAGGCTATAAATTCTACAACAAGTATTGTTTAGTTTTGTAACGCTGAACTGTAAAAACTTAAGATACAGTAGATTTTACTGCTTCAGATTAAAATTATTTAATGATTAATTTGAGAAATATAAATCGTGAGAACAATTGACTAAATGTCCAAGGGATTGATGCTTCCCAGCATGGATTGCAGTAATGTTAAAATTCCCCTGAAACTGTCTTTTTTTAATCACATGAAAAAAACAAAAAAACAAAACCAAAGGGACTGTCTATTTATACACGTGTCTCAAAGGAGTCAGATTGTCCTCTAACAGATGAACATTTAAAAAAAGCAAACCACGAAGAAGAATGTATGTATTTCAGACATATGCTGCTTACTTTCTTATTGTAATGTTTTTAAGTTGACAACCAGTTTTCAGTAAATTGACCTTTCAAGATAAAGTTACGGAAACAAAATTTGACAAAATTACAAACACCGCATGCATACAAACATGGAATGCAAGCAACATTTACAAGTACATCATCCCCTTGTCTTCTCAATAATCTGCCACTTTTTCATTTAACAGTTTACAACTTGGATCTCCACACTTAAACAAGTCTTCTATAAGTCTTTCCCCTGAACTTACATTTACAGCATTCAAAATGTTTCTAAAGTACATAAAGTACATTTTAGTACTTTGGGAGTTCGTAGATTGAGAGCATATATTGTGCCTATCAGCACAGTACAACACCTTGGGACAATAATTCCCTCCAGGACTTTGGCTTTTCATCACCTTTATATCAAGTGCTCCCTCAAACTCCTTTATTGCCTTGTAGAACACATTCAAAGACAGGTTTGAGTGTTACATGAACAATCTGTATCATGGAATACGTAATGGAAGCGTATTTGGCTTTACAGCCTCAGACTACACTCTCCAATTTAACTCCCAAAAAGGAGTACATTGAATATAAAGTGTAATATAGTGTAAACCTTTTTGAGCATCTAGAGGAGATAAGTAGATCCGTATATGTGCACTGTCATTGTTTAATTGTAATCTTAAGTAGGTGGAACTCAAACAAAGACAAAAATCAATCATCAAACCATTTTTATTAAGTTACTTACTTGCTTGAAATAAAAAAAAAAAAAAAAATATTTAGCTGACGCTTTTATCCAAAGCGACTTACAATAAGTAATTTCTCATATAAATCAATAAGAAGGTTTAGTGATCAGAAATATTAACACAACTCATTAAGTGTTTGCAGTTAGGAAAAAGTCTAATTCAATTATTCAATTTGTATTTTAAACTCGGCTACAATTAATTTAATTAAAATAATTGTAATAGATCATCAAAGGACAAGTTTTCTATATTAATTTTTGAAAATGCCACTTATGTTGTTAGGGAGACTCATTTCCACAACATCAACCATACAATGAATAATTCCACATCTCAGATGCATCTTGGAATATTTATTCAAAGCATCATTACTCAGATTCTTATCAAAATCCAAAACTGAAACACAAATGATGAAACATTTGTTACCAGCCGACCCTTTACCTTTAAGAAGGTGGCCTTGTGGGTAACCTGGAGGTGACGTATTCAGTGGGTCCTTGTTGTGGGAAGTAAGCGACTCTCACATGTGAGACGTAACATGAGCAGCATGTAGCTGCAGCCACTGTGAAGCGCATGGTGACAGTGATGATTAAGTTCCTCTAATGAGCCATAAAGTGTCCAGATAAGCTAAAATTCCAGTATAACAGCTAACCAAATATTGTGCACCATGTTCACTGCTCCAGAAAAGAAAATAAAAGCCCAGTTTTTGTTACATTATGACAGCGTCTTTGTCTTTACTCATCACTGCAGACCAACACCAAACACACACAAACATACCAGAGGGTGCAGGTCCTCTTATGCCCCGGCTGTCAATAATCTGTAAGTATCCTGTACACAGGCACTATTAAACTATGATACAAAACTGTTTTGACATGAATTAACCAAACGTTAAGTCTTCTTGCTGGTTGTTTCAGACATATTCAGAATCACTACGGCTTTTGCCATTACCGTTGTTGTTAACAGGTAGCTCAATTCATGCGTGTGCTTGTAAAAGTTATAGTTTGAAATTTCATTATTACAGTTTTGTATTTCTCTAATGTAGCAGTGTTAACATTCGTGTCAGCCCTCGAACCTAAACATGTTTCTGATGCTCCAAAAATATATTTAAAACATGAATATCCAAAACATGAGTCAAGTAATCAACTATTGACTTGAAACAAACACTATTAGTCAAATAGGGTAACCTTTAAGCAGCCACAAAATATGAATATCAAGTAATTCGAGAACATAACTATTACTATTTTTCCTTATCGTTAACATTTTAACTCACACATTTCCTGTATCCTTACTTTTTAAAGCAAATTACAAATAATAATTTCACTAATCAAGAATCATAAATCAGATCTATCACAATTAGACCATACTTAAACTGACTTCTACAGATTACCTGCCACACTTTATAGAGAGCTTATTGTGACTGTTCTGCAAAAGCTGTCATAAGGGATGAAGCTATACAATAACTGTTAAATTGAAAAAAAAAAAAAAAAAAAAAAAGCCACTGTCAGGTGAATAAAGCATATATATTTGAATTACATTAGCTTTGAGTGAATTAACAGAAGTAAAAAATTCTGAAATATGCAATTAAGTGATACATTACTCCAACTGGACATAGGTTAAGTGGAGTAAATACTATAAACTGGATGAAATCAAATCCAACGGCCATTTGGGAAATAAGGCTCAAGAATACATGTCTTATTAGTAGGCAATACGTTTGACATCTCGTAACTCCGTACCTGTGTGCTGTCAACTTTTCATTGCATTAATGCTGTCCTTAGGGGACAGAGGTTACCCACTGAAGCTGTGGCTTGATGACCCTATTCACCAACCTTATCACCCAGGGAGCTGCCCTTTAGTGGGGGAAAAAAATGCATTGATATGGTCCATCATAGACCGCAGCAATGACTGAAGGCAAGTCAAAAGTGTCTTGGCGCAGCACCGGGAAAAGGAATTCTGCAAAATGAAATAGCAGCTTGTAATGTACTGCACAATATGGCTCTGGTACATAGACTTCCCTTATGCTATCCACAGAGGAACCTACATGCCAGTTCACTCAGCAAATATCAAATAATATGATTGGTTTACGCGAGATGAAAAATATATTTTACATTTGCACCAGAACCAACAAGGGGACCCAAAGGCTCTCCATATTTTACTGGTAATTGGACTGCCTTGGTGAATCATAAGCCATAAAGCAAACTATTGATCATTGGCTGATCTCACCCTTGATCTTACCAAATGACCCGTTATAGATCTGCTGCCAGGGTCACCGGCTGCGGCTGAATGGAAACCACAGTGACATAATCCGTTTATTGCTGAAGGAACAGCGATGAGAACAGCTGGACATGTTTCAACTAAAGCCAATACAGTAACTGCTTCTTAGAGCTTAGATGTCAAAGTAAACAGGAATAGTTTAAAAGAGCCTCAAACGGGAAAAAGTGAACAAAAGTTTGCTTCGCTTGAATGCGAGAGCAAAGGTAGGTCAAGCCATCGGAGACAGCTGAACTGTAGCTGTTTAATGTGGCGCTTCAGAGCATGCTTTAGGTCTTTTCGACTTTTGTAGGGAGCCAGATTTGTACTTTCTTGGTCTTGTTTTATCTTTTTTTCAATCAATTCTCATGTTAAAAAGGCAAGTTATGTGTGCCTCTATCCAAAGTTGGCACAGTGTTTTTATGTTTTGTTTTTTAACCTTTCACGCAGCATCAGTTGATCCTTTGTTCTCTGTCAGATTTTAGCAATTTGACTGCAGCCTGCTGTTAAAATCATTGGGATCTCATTCCTGTACCATAGTGGCCAAAATAATTTACTAATGGCCCGGCGTGATGAACCTGTTGGCAGCTTAATTATCCTGAGGCCGCATCTGTGTTGACAAGCATGAACCATTTTACATTAATTTAATTTTTGTCCCAGCATTTCTGCAGTGACCTGGCATGTGGCATCATTACCATTATCATTTACTGGAAGATTATTCTGTCCTCTGCTCATTCTGTGCGTCTTCACACACAACCAATTGTCACTACAATCCCTGTCTTTGTCTCATTGTTCCAATCCTGCCACTGACAAGTCCCGTGGATGATAATAGAGATATACTGAGGTTTTAAATGCCCTCAGCTGACTCTGACTCTTTAGCTACATCATCGCTCAGACATCACTCCCAATTGGTTATATGGGTGCTATTAAAGTTTGCACTGATTCAAATGTAGCAAACCCTGTTTTTCTGTGCGACAAGGTTCAAGCCCCAGGAACAAGTATTGTTAAACTCTGGCATGTTAAATCTTCATTAAAATCACCTAAATGTAATGACCTTTAAACTTTTGCTTCAGCATTTATTTTCTCTTATAAGTCTAATCAAAGATTAGTATTTTTATAATTTGCTCACTTAAGATTCCCTCCAGAGATATTTGAAGATATGAAGAATTACTCTTTTTGGAATAATAATTTGTCTCGTATGGCGGTTTTCATGAAGTAAACTAAAAAGTCAGAAAACATTACAATGATATCTACTCATTCTTCCTCATTATTAAGTCAAGGAGCTATGAATATGTAAATATGTTTTCATTTTGAAAATGTTTACCTGCTGGTTGCGAGAAGTGGGGGATGTTGTCTGTATGACATAATATATGCGAGTTAGGGGACAGGGAAGTATGGGGCACAAACCTCAACATATGAAGCATTTGTATAAATAATGCTGTAAAATGTACACTGGCTGTGCAGGATGGTATCATATAGTACATGATTATGGCCCTTAAAAATGTTGAATACCTTCAACATACAATATTTTCCGAATGTAAGGATTTATGATCATGCAAGAAAACATACACAAATTACAGATTAAACACATAAATACAACAGCAGCTGCACTGGCTCACAGAAAGCCAGATTTACACAATAAACGTTGATGATAAAACTGAAACACTGTTATTTACTCACAAAGCAGGCCATGATCTGATAGTGAGCAAACACAAAGTAAACACAAATATCATACAACAGCAGCTCTGCGCTGACTGTTATGAAAGCCAGATTTACAAGATATCTTGATGGTGAGAGCATCGGCCGCTGACAGACTTAGTATTCACAGGCAAAGCAAGAGCATCAGATCATCAAACAGCTGGGCTAATGTGCATGTAAGGTGGCATCCTGTGCATATTTATAGCTATTTAGTTTATATTTGTTATTTATTTTTATACCTTCATCCCTTAGAGACCCACCATTTACCAGTTTCTGTTTTAGAGGGAGACAGCAGCTCAACAGTAAATGCCACGTACAGGTGGGATACATCATGTGAAAGCTGGAAACCTGAAGATTAATTTTAGATGCAACTCGGCACTGCTTGTCAAGTTATTTAGCCCCCTTAGCGACAAGTTAGCGTGACCTGGTTGGTACCAGTAACTTCAGTCTGGCTTTAAAACAGAGGCAGCTGCAGCCTCTGAAACTCAGCAATATCGACTGGGGGTCTCCGGGGGGTTAAATGTCCATGTATGCCCTGTGTAAGCAGCTTGATCGTGTATAATGTGCTACACAAATAAACTTACCTTGACGTGTGAGTGACATCCTCATTGCCTCCTTGTTGCATGTGGGTGTTGTTTGCGGGGAGCTCCTCCAGACAGATACAGTTAGCTCCAGCTGATCTTGATGGCAAAACAGTTCGCCAAATTGCTTTTCCACTGCACGTGCTGCTGTTAGTTAGCATTTCCGGGCCGTCGGGCTCAGTCAGGTGTTGATTCTGATCCGCCAGGTGTTGCTCTTCTTGAAGGACTGAAAGATAAATCCCAAGTTCTCCATTTCCTTGCTGATGCATATGTTTTCGGTCAGTGGACTTACCAGGAGGTCTGAACTGGAACTTTATTTCCGGCCAAACGGAATTAAGATATAAATAAATAAATAAATAAATAAAAGAGATAAATTACAGACAAAAAAAAAAAATTACAAAAATGGACAAAGAAGCTGTATCACCACATGATATGGCTCAACTTCAATAAATTCACCTTTTTTGGGGCAGCGCCCCCTCGTTGCATGACACACCTTTCACAAACAGGCCAGCCAAGCTGCAATAGAGGCTGCGAAATATTTTTTATTCACGGGACTACTCAATTGATGCCAACCCGCAAAAACACTGTGCTCAATTGAGAAGTAGCTGAGGTTTCTCTGGTTGAAAGGAATCCAGAAAGTATGTTTGTGCAGCACACAAATGACATCAGGGTAGTTTCATATGGCGTCTTAATGTGTAAGTCAGCTTTAGTGCACCTTGGCATTGATTCTACAAGTCTCTGAACTCTACTGGGGGGGATGGAAAACAATTCTTCCAAAAGATATTCAGACAGCGCTGTTGCTCCAAAATCTCCCATCGGTGTTCATTCATCAGGTTGAGATCTGGTGACTGTGAAGGCTGTAGCAAATGACTCACATTATTGTCATACTCGTCAAACCATTCAGTGACCCTATGAATGGGGGCACAGTCATCCTGGAAGAGACCACTTCCATCAGGATGGAAATGTTTCATCATAGGATAAAGGTGATCACCCAGAACAACTTTGTATTGATTGACAGTGACCCTTCCTTCTGAGGGGACAAGTGAACCTAAAACACTCCAGCAAAACATCACCCACATCATAATGGATCTCTCTGTAGGGATCAAGCTGTCAGGCCTGTATCATTCTCTTGGTGTATGCTACAAATGACTCATCTTACTATGTACTATAATATCCCTCTCTATGTAATTGTCGACAGACTGTTCTTGCAGAAACAGTCTGATCACGTCCTGCACTGACATGCTTAGTCACCTAAGGAAAAGTTTCACTTCTGTTTCTCCATATTTTATTAGATGACTGATTCTTGTGATTTGGTGTGATATGCACTAAATCACATGAATCACAGTCATCTAATGTGCACAATTTCTGACACTTTTTACTGACGACTTTCCCATAGACCTAAATGCAGATGTCATTTAGTCACAGTTCCTAGTAATATTTGAGACTAAATATCCTGCCGTTCGTAACCCAAAACCGAATGCCCTCTGAAAGTCACTGAGATCTTTTTCTCAGAAATAACAATCAACTGGGCCTGCTCACCATTTTCAAACATGCCGCAGAGCATGATTGGATGTTCACTGCTTAATTGTATGATGCAGTGCATCTATGTAGAAGCATCTGCGTTTGTTATGTTTGTCCAATCAATTTACTCAGGCTTTTCCTTTAATTTGTAACGAGGATAGTGATGTCACAAAATCATCCTGTACACAAACATGTTCAACTGAAATCCATCTCCCTTAAGCCTATAAGTGTGCCAAAAGCCTTCATGTCTGTCCCTCACAGAACCCTAAGCTCAACATCTTGGAGACAGTCTATGTCAAGTTTTCCAGGGTACTTTGAACAACTTACGTATTTAAGGAGAATTGGTGGTTGTCGTTTTTTTTAAACAAAACAAAGAATGTTCAAAATCTCCAGGTTTTTAGTTTTTATTTCTGTTTACTGAAATTTTTATTAGAATTATAAATAGAAATTTTAAAAAATGGTGGCTTTATATGGTAAACCATCTCAGTTTACATTTAGTAACTAAATCTTTCGCACATCATTCTGCACAGTGAATATTTGATGCAAATGTAACAAAAAGCAAAAAACCTTCTGGACCTGTTGGAAGAGATCGAATCAAATGATGAGACTGCCATTTTTCTATTTGTTGTCTATTATCAGCAAGTCTTATTAAAAGATCAAAAGCAGCAGCGTGTTGGTTTTCTCTATTTGTGTTTTTCAACTGAACTGAAATCTTTCTGAGCATTTGTTGACAATAAAAAAAGATACATAAAATAGCATTAGTTGTATCCTGATTTTGCGCTGAGAACATTAATATGAATAATGAATATTGAAAAATGAAATGCAAAAGATATAGTATGAATCCAATATCTTTGAAAATATATTTAGTTCAAGTAGATCATAGAATATGACACAAAAACTGAAAAATAAACAACAAAAATGAAAGAAAACCAAAATATCTGAAGCAGAGGGTGTGGGCTTAGTGGCTCACTTAAAAATTCCACCTTGTGCTGTCAGAAGTCACATTATTAGTTTCCTTCATTTGAGCCCCTTTACTCTTATTTATACAAGAAAATGATTAACAAATGTGCAGTCCTTGTCAGGAAAATGACCTGAAAATAAATAATTGCAACACAACTTTAACAGCAGCACTACAATGAGATAATAGCCGTACGGTACACTGCATTTTCAGTAACCTGATGGAATTAGAACATGAAGAAAAACTTGTGGAAAAAGAAGACTTCAATGGGACATCATCAAATTTAAACAGCAGAAATGTGGGACATTCATTACTGCGGTGCACTGCTGGAATATGACTTTGATGTGTATATGATGTGCAACTAGAAAGGGAAAGAAGAAGTGACACTAGAACGGTGCTCCTCTGATAACAGAGCTGCAATCCTGTTGAGAGAGTCATCGCTTTTCATACACTCCAATTACATGACTTTCCTGCATGGCCATCATGAATCATAGAACAGATCATGATCCTTTAATGGAGACATTGAATTACTGACAAGTTGGGTTTGGTTGTTTCCTGATCCAGTTACTCTATGCTTAGTGGTATTAGAAATGTACTGAAATGACTTCCCACGAATGCCGTATGCAAAGTGAAATGAAGCACATGGAATTATGCTTTGATTGAGGCCGTGATTGCAGGAAGAACAATGGTGATGGAAATATTCTGCTGTTAATGACAACGGAGGAAACTGGAGGGCATGTCAGGATTGTAAAAGGGTCAACAGTGAAGTGTGACTGGTTTGTAAATTCCTTTATGTATAGGCTATTGTACAATTCAGAGCATGAAAAATATTCATTAGGGATTTGCCGTTTGTGTGCCGAGATATCTGTTTATGTTAAGCAGCACCATTTTTTTCAGTGATTATCATTGTCTTCTTATAGAATAATGGTCCCGGGTTTGAATTCTGCTGTTGTGTTTTGTTCATTTGCTCAGTGAGTCCCCCCCCCCTCCAAAAACATGCAGTGCAGCTAAACTGGAAACTAGAAACTATGCAGGTCTGTGCACAAGTGTGACTACGTTTGTCTATATCAATGTTTTATCCCTGGGATCGATTGGAACCCCTCCAGAGTGCTAAAAATGTGCCGATCAATACTTGAGTGTCGATATGTTCATTCCTGATGTCTCTTTTTGACTAGAAATATCAATACATGTATTATTTTAACAAGTAATTTTAGCATTTTCTGAAGTTGAACACAGCTGATGTTGCAGACAAAATGAAAAAAATGACAAATGTTGCCAATTATTATATCGGAGAGAAACGACCTCCTTCCACCATCAACAATCGAGTGTTGTTTGTTTAACTTTGCTGTATCCACAGTATCCAGCCCTCTCTTGTTAGATGGGGATATGTGCTATACAGAATCATTATTTTTATTCATTGCACTGCTTAAAGATTTCCATAAACTGCCTCTTTAATTCCCATAATTTTCATCCAGGAAGATAGATCCTTATTAAAACCAAACTTAACGCAGGTTTTTTTTTAAGAGGGGCAAACAGGTCATGCTATTACCAGTAACTCCTCTATTTACCACTTACCAAAACTTTTCTCATTCACAATCGTAGTCAAACCCCAATCTCACTGAGTTTCCTCAACATTTATATAAAGAGCATTTTAGATTTTTAAACCTCAACAACCTTTTAGTAAAGGTCACATATCCCTTATCTGTGCTGCCTAAAACTCCCTTGACACCCTCCTTATCTTGAGCTAAAAGAACATCCTCATATCATGCCAGCTCTGTTATTTTGTGTTCGATTCGCAACCGTCACGTTATCCTTGTCTTAAATGCAGTCTGTGTGGTTTGTCGTTTGATTGAGTGATGTACTTCTGCGAATCATTTGGTCCGATTTCTACTCTGATGCACTACATTTTGTCATCTTGACATCTCATTCCAGGCATACAAATGTCACAGTGTAAGAAAGTTAGCCTCGGAGTGAAAATTGGAATTCACAGAAGCCAGAGCTTTTTTGGAGTTTTGTGAAATACGAAGAAAAAAAAACAGAGCTCCAAAAACTGTTTCCATGGTTCGAAATGTCCAAATCCTTAATTCACTGATTGACTTCATTTTAGTTGGATGTGGAGCAGGTGCTTTCAGCCAGTGCCACTTTTATTTTGTCTGTGCAGTAATTCAAGGGGGTTTCACATTTTGAGGTCCTTTCAGTGGTGTTTGGCTCCCCTGTTGGAAGAACCATCCAAGTCAAACATGCACTGAATGGACTCTTTTTTTTTCTTCCAATAAATTAGCTCATAGTGTATGCTGTTTTTTCCCCCCTAGTGCTCATATTTGATCTGTTTAAAGGTTCAGTGTGTTGAATTTAGGGGGATTTATTGCCAGAAATGGATAATAATATTCTTATTATGTTTTTATCAGTGTATAATCACCTGAAACCAAGAACAGTTGTGTTTTCAATAGAATGAGCATAGCTACAGCGGCAGCAGGTCCTTCTCCACTGAGCTCACCATGTTGCACTGTCAAGTATTGCCATAGACTGTATTTTAAAATGGATGTCGTCTCTGGGTCTAAAAAGTGAAGCCCGACTGGAAGTGCCTTGAATTGAAATACTACTGAGGGCCACTAAGAGCTTCTCAAAAAAAACTCTAATAGACTCTCATTTGGCGGCATAGTGGTGCAGTGGTTAGCATTGTCGCCTCACCGCTAAAAGGTTCAAATCCGGGCCTGGGCCTTTCTGTGCGGAGTTTGCATGTTCTCCCTGTGCCTGCGTGGGTTCTCTCTGGGTACTCCGGCTTCCTCCCACCATCTAAAAACATGCACCCCAGCTTAATTGGTGGTTCTACAAATTGCCCTTAGGTGTGAATGAGAGCATGAATGGTCTTCGTTTCCATCTGTCTATAAGTGTTGGCCCTACAATTTCTGACATGCTAGAAGCAGATATACACAGCTGTCTGTGGCCAAGGATACATTACAGCCAAAAACACTTGTTCACCCTCTTAGGAGTGCTTCACTCCTGTAAAGTTCACACACAGTTCACTTCTTAAGGAGATGAGGGAGTTATTTGACAGGGAGTCACTCTACTTTACAACCACCCTCACCACTGTGAAAACATCATGCACTGACATGTGAATTTAACTATAATACATTCTACTACGCAGGCTTATCAACTCCAAAGTCACACAAAGTGAAAGCATGAAGTAAGTAATAAAACAAGAGCTAATGAAGAGGCAGCTAAATTCTTAAACATGCCTAAATTAATAAACACTAATGGTTTGTTTTGAATACGCCATATGACAAAATCCAACAAAGTGTATGATTGCATTCAGTTTAAAATATGAGCAAGACACAACGGCAGTCATGCAATTACATTTTTATCAGCTTGAGAACACTTCTGAAAACACTATGCAGCTGAACAACTGATCAAAATAAATGTGCATTTCACACATCTCCTCAAATTGTTGCTGTTTTTGTCAATCAATAACAGAAAATATTGTTGGGCAACTCTCTGTCTAATACTACCAGTAACCAGGAAAATACTGCTTTCAACACTTCTCATAAAACACGTTATACAGTTTCAGGAAGGAGGATGAATTTTATGAGACAGTTGTATTATTTTGTTAGCTGTGGAGTAAAAGTGTAACACCACAGTAAAAAGAGAACACACTCCGAGCCATTTAGGGAGACATAAATCAATCAAAAGGTTCTGTATGTCTGGGATGATAATTCACCAAGTTCAGTCTTGGTGTATCATCCTTGCTACCAAACACTTGTTTCCTGAGTTTGTTTCCCTTGCTGTGTGGAGACTATATATATTAGAGGTTTTGAATGAGGAAATCTGTTATGCACCACTGACAGCGCAAGACATGCAGTCAGCAAAACTGGCAAATCTTTTTGTGAGTGTCATAAAATGTCTCATACACAACTTCCAGGGTCACACAGCCACAGGAATACTCAGTATATATTTTTAGGACAACTTGTGCAAGTGAGGAAAATCAGTGCCACTGTGGATTTAATGGTTGCGGGACTTCCATTGGTCACGCAATGTAAATGTTTGTTGTTTTTCAGACGTACATTACTGCAATAAACCACTTTTCCAGAAAATAATCCCATCCTTTCAAATAGCACTGAGCGATGCATCTGAAAAAAGCATCACTGAGAGAAAACAAGATGTTCTTCAGTGACGACATTGTTGTCTGGCAGGAGAGTGGGGTTGCATGTACGTCACTAGAAACAAGCAAAAATCAATATGTGGTGTTTTTTAAGATTTGCAGAGAACTGTTAATTATTAATAACGTTTCCAACTAAAGAACACCCATTCTGGAGGGAAATGTTTCCTGATCAAATGGTTAAGTAAGACTGGTAAAGAGCTGAGTTTCTCCCAGACAATTTCAACAACTAGCTATTTTCTGGCCTTTACTTAATGTTCCATCATATGAAAAACAAAAATGATGCCTGTCATCACTCCCCTCCGTAAATACCGTTTGTGTTCACTGAGGAAACCACACTTGAGTTCACCATGAGTGGAAAGAGGAGGTGGATATAAGCTGTTTGACAGAACCATGTAATGTTTCACAATTTACCTGTCAGCTGTCAGAGGTTTAATAGACATCAGGGGCGGCCTGTATACATGCATGCGCCACTTTTCACACAAAAACTGACTGACATTGTATTCAGGGTTTTAAATGTTTGAGCACAACAACCTGTTTGGTAGCAACTAGAACAATATGAAGAAAATATGCACATCTGCTTTTGCAACCACTGTGGTTGTTTGTTATTCTGAAACATGTATTGCCATTTAAATTCTTAAATTAATGTGTGAAAAATATATAGGAAATTTTAGATTGTGTGTCATTGATCAATGTGGTGTTATGACTCAGATAACAGTATACAGTGATGGCTGTGAATGATAACACAAAAGCAGCTATAGGCTATGTGATAGCCTAACAGGACACATCCAGTGTCAGAAGGTCCAGACCTTGGGTTTCGCATGTGTGCATAATTTAACGGTGACTGATGTGTATAACCTGCGGCAATCTGATACAGCGACTGCATAGTCGGCTTTTGCACACACAGTTGTTTGGCCTTGAAACAACACTATTATGCATCTTTCCCCTGAAGTCTATGGAGGCTGTTAAGGAAAAAATACATATTGGATACAGGAGAAATAAAGTAAAGAAGGGGTCGTGTGTTAACGGCACATTGGAAATGTTGTCATAATGATTTAACATGATCCAATCAGCGAGGCCACTGGCTGTTTTTGGTGCATGATCAGTATGAAAACAATGCAGATAAACTAATGTTTTAATTCAGCTGAGACATCAGTTCATTCAGCTAACATTTCTCATGGATTGATATTTTAAACGGTTCCTGAAATCAAATCGGAAGTGGTTAAAAATAACATAAATGTTTGCTTAAATTTGATTTCATATACAAATTACTGAATGCTCAAAAAAAAAAAGATCTACTCTCCATTTGCAACATTTTGTGCATCCCCGAAAGAGCTTGCATGTGTTTACTTCAGTTCCAGTGTTGGCATGTGATCCATCTGCATTATCAATTTTTTTAACAACACTATATGAGTCTAAGTCTTTGTAAATAAAATACCTTTTTGCTTCAGCTACTGCAGTCAAGACAGGCCTTTGTTGCAATCTTGGCTCAGGATGACACGCAGTCATGCAGGTAGTTCAGTTATACTGCATGATGCTATTACTGTATATGTATACTGTAGCATGATCCTACAGTATAACTCTATTTGAATATATGTAATATATGCCAATAGTTATACAGGAGCACCATAGTTTATAGTTATAATTTGAAACACTACTTGTTGTCAATTATTCAGCCCCTTATAAAAGCTTTCACTCAGGACTGCCATTGATTGGAACTCTGCACATAAAAAAAAATAGAGAGCAAAAATAGAGGCACAAAAATAGTGCTGAAAGTCACTCAAAGAGATGTATTAAAGCGCTGTGTTTCAAGAATTTGTTTTAGAACATCCACAAATTGAACACTTTGAAACACCTGTCAGCGATTCAGAACTTCTGCCTCGGGGAATCAAACTCTCAGTCTCGAGCTGAAATCCTCACATTAAAGGCATAGTGTTCAACATTGTACACCGGCAGACTGGTGAAGGCACGGAAGTGTTAAAAAAACAAACAGCTTGTTGACATATGTACACCCCCAACCTTAGGCTTGTTTATCAGTTGAAAAATATAAGTTGTCACGACACAATATATTAGCATTTTATTTTCGTGCCAAATGTCATGTTTTTAACTATGGTATAAAAAACTGACACCTAAGCGACTGTAAACTCTAAACATATCCTCACACGTGAAGCTTATACTGTTAAGAAGATTATTTTCAGGTGTTATGAATGAGTTATTAACTATGTTTCGAGCGATGCCCCTCTATATGATTGAGTTCCCCCAGTCCTGTGCATTCTGTGGGGAGGAGGGCATCATGGGGCTGCCTTGACAAGCTCATCCATCAGCACAGCATGTTCAAGTCCCCATCAAACGCCTGCACCGCTCCATAAAGTGGAGGAGGAGAGGTGTCACTCCCTAAACAGGATATATGGTCTCTCACTGAGACACAAATTAGACAGTAAATACATTACAGTGGAAGTAGCCGCTTCCACGGCAACATGTTTGTGCTGCTGCTGGGCCAAAAACAACACTGCAGAACTATTAGAGGCGGCTGCTCAGCTGCCAACGAGACACACACATTTGCGTTCAATTACTCCCAGCATCTCACTCACATCAGACAAGAGCATTAACATAGTGACAACTTTATCTACGAAAGGGAGTCCAATATACATTAGTGATTCACTTCATAAAATTTCATACCCAACGGGAATACACATACTCTGATTATTATTAATTTGTCACTAAAACTCAAGTAGGGTTTTTCTTTTGGCCAATTCCCAGTAGTGTCTATCCGCTGCCTCCACTGCCGGCCGGGAGGGTATAAACAGCCGCATGTATTCTGATACACAGTGTTTTGCTTCTCGCAAACCCCCACCCCCACCCCCTACCAACACACACAGACCAGCAAAAACTACAAAGACATCTTTCTCTGTTTTACCATCACCACCAACATACTTTAAGAGCCTTGTAGTGTAAGTAAGAACTATATACCATTACATATCTTACCGGAACAAAGTAAAATCAAATTGTGAAGGTGAAACTGCTGATTGATAATTGGACTGGTGCATGAAATGAAGGAGAGCACAGAGAAGTCATGTTTGCTCTGCGAAGCGTAGCTCACATTCTGTGAGATGTGTGAGGAAATTACCAGTTTCACGGCTTGCAAGAGAAATGTAGTTATGGAGCTTGAGGATGAAAACTGAGGCAAGTTGTCTTTTTCTGTGTGATGTAACAGAGTATTTTAGTGCCCCGAACGTCTGAATGTGAAAACTGGAAGGACACAAACCAGGCAATCATGAATATGCATGGCGCAGTAAAAGGCAATTCAAACAAAACTGCATTCACCGGGAGAGCCAAAATGCAACAGGAGAAGTAAAAAAAATTTGGAGGAGGATTGCGAACTTTGATGCACATAAATAGACTTTTGAAAGTTTTACAAATCCATTTGTGGTTGATGCAGAGAGTTTTCCCAAATACTGACACACAGAGCTGAATTAATTACAGTGGAACAGCTCACTGAGGGCCAAGTTTGAATCTCTCAAGGCAAAAGAGTTTGCCCCTTTCATCTCAGACACAATGCCACAACTGCGCCTTAAGGCTGCCTGTGCGTCGAGTATGTTTGGAAGCATCTATTTGTGTAAACAAATGTTCTCCGTGATGAGGTTCAGCAATCATCTCACAGGTCCACCTGACAGGCAAGAACAGGTATCTAGTTTTTCTAAAAGGTGTCTGTGGTATTATTTCAGTAACAGCTCTCACATTTGTGCTGCTTTTGCTTTCAAATGGGTGATCACAGTCAAGTGTATGCAATCAAACTAGGAGGGAAGCTGATGCACAATGAGTAATATCAAACACAAAAACTGTTGAAAATCATCACAAGAAGCAGACAGTTTTATTGAATTAATAGAGATAGGAAAATATGGAGATAGGAGAAAGGCTTTGTGTGGCTTAATTTGCAAGAGCAACACCAAACTATCCATATTAAACTAAATATTGACAGTATAAAGCTCAGCCTGTCAGAATGTGTGAAATGAGGGAAAGGTCAAAGACATGATTTGGATCTACATGCTCGACAAAAGGTTAGTGACTGTGTCAGAATAGTTACTAGCTGTCAGTCTATAATAAAATAAACTGGCCTATTTGAAAATGTCACAAACAAGGTTTATTAGATTGAAAATGTGCACTCTGTGTATAATATCATAGATTTTGTACATCAACTTGACAGTCCCATACATACTCTGTGTGCTTTAGCGGTTAGATGGTATGTTGTGGTCTGCCGTGCCACTCAGAGTCGAGCCTGACAAAATATTTCAGAAATAACAGCATCTGTCAAGTCTCAAAACAGACAGAGAGGAACAGGCACAGCCACAAGATGATTAAAAGGCTCACTGCACGTCAAACAAACACACACGCACGCACACACACAAAATGAGCAACACATATTTGTTTAAGATAATTTTTTCTGGCATTTTTGCCTTCACTGAGGCAGCAGCAGTAGAGAGAAGCAGGGAGTGGGAAACAGAAAAGGAGAATGACATGCAGTAAAGGTCCGACCGGCCTGCAGTCCAACAGAAGCACTGGCACCGATGTGGTATGCACCCGAGCCACTCGGCTTTCGGGTCAACCAACAGAATACCTTCTTTTGCCAATAGCGCATGAGCCCATGAGCCCCATGTATGACTACACATTTAACTGTAGTCTGTGTCAGCGTTTTAACTCCAAAGTAATAGTTTGTGAATCCCAATCTGCTAAATTCATGTCAAGTCAAATTCCATATTTTGTTTGTACTATACTTGAGCAAGTATAGTACCAAAAAAAATATGCAATTTGTAGTTTTTGTAATTTGTAATTTTTGTAATTTGCAATTTGTGTGTAATATTGTAGTTCAGAAATTATATAAAACACTGACCTTGCTATGAAAATTAACAAAAACATTTCAGCAAACAAACTGCTCACAATGACAATTAGATCATTGGAACCCACACTGATTTTCGAGGCGCCATTCAAAATATTACTGGTCAACAGTGAACACCAAATTATATATATTTTAATGAAGAAAATAGCAACAGAAGTTTAAAGCACAAAAGAGGACGGGCTCTGCTCTTCAGGGTTCTTTTCTATGACAAGTGATGGTTTCAGTTCACCGTTAAATTTATACACCTTTGTTAAAACACAAAATATAATCTTGAAATATAAGGCCACAACTCACAAAAGTCAAAAATCCTTCTCCAGGAACACTTACTGTATCTCATTCAATAACAGTAGCATATTCATAGATTTTGCATTTCATTCCTAGGCATTGTTAGACTTGCGCGACTGTTTAAAGAAAGACAAAATCAGATCCCAAAATCTGAGCAGAATTTTTTTTTTGATTTGTCTTTTTAGCATTCTTCATCACTGTAAAATTGTGCCTACATTACCTACAATGTACCACTGGTTCCAATTCAGTTGGGTTATGCCAGCAGCGGCTAATTTAGCCACAAGCCGCTAGCTTCAAGCAGAGATGAAGAGCCGGCTATGTGTCTGGTGATCTTACTCCTTTCTAACTCCATAGACCCAAATATATTTCTTTTTTCAAGCTTGTCATCACCTGGGGCAGTTTATCAGCTCCCTGAAATATGCAGAAGGCGTTTCCAAGCTTTACAAAAATAATTGTGGAGTGCCCCTTTAAGTTTCGGGCAGCAGGACTGAGCTTTGATCCCCGACTGGTAGATCTTCTTTAATGATTTCAAAATTGTTTAGTCCACTGGATCTTAAGAGGCAAAGGTCTCACCTGCTGAGCCAAACCGCACTGATCATTTTTAAGAACTTAAATTAAGGAAAAGAAATACGTGATTGGGTTTTAATAGATTACAGTTAAAATGTTCTAATGAAAGTGGGTTTTTTTTTTTATGGCAAGGGAGGCATTTGCTACTGAATGAGAGCACTGACAGGCCAGTGGAGAGGCTCCAAATGAAAGTGACAACTTCTGTGACAGTCCGATCAAAAAGAGAATAGACTGTAACTTTATTAGTGCCATCCATCAATCAGTCTGAGCAAAGTTTTACAGACATCTTTGTGACACAACAGACATCATGGTGTTGGTGATGGTGATGATTCATCAAACTTATTGGGCTGAGAAGCCGGGCGTTTTCATGTACAAACATCTTTCTTGTTTGTCTGTTAACAAATAGTTTTTCTTATAAATATTCATATTGAGTCATTTAGATTTAGGGGGGCAGAGAGTGCAATTTATCATAAATATACAGGTTAAAATTCACATGACAGGTCTTTCATATTGGGTTGTGAACATTGTTGTGACATCCAAACCAGTCACAGTCAGATTATTATATGGTATAACACTTTTTGGATGGTGTGAAAATGTTCAGCGTTTGCTTAAATATGGTCACAACAATACCTTTGGCTCAACCTTGTCACCACCAGCATATAAAAAGGAAACCATACCCAAGGACCAGTGGGGAATAACTAATTTTATTCAAAAACAATATCAAAACTTAGCCACAGCTATAAGTCTGGAGGCTGGCCAAAAAAAAAAAAAAAAGGGTAGAGGGGGGAGTCTGGGTCAGGCTTACAATGTGCTGCAGAACTTGGAACTTCTCCCCCCAAAACTAACCAAGACAGAGAAATTAAACGAATAAAAATTAAAAAAAAAAACGGGACTATCAGGCCTCTATTGTCTAAACAAAGACAAACACAAACTGTAGTATGTGTTCAGATGGCTGCTTATAGGCACAAAAAAACACAGCTCCTTCTCTTCAGCCTCCCATAAATAGGCTACAGTGGGCGGAGCCATCCACTCATCACAGATCAGAAACACCTGGAGAGACAGAAGAACTGATGGGGTCAAAAGTGACAAAAATTACTTTGGTATTTCTTTTTGGCCATTTCATCCTCTCTATCTCCAAATTTCCGTACATCACGTTAATGAATCAATATATGACAGTGAAATTGGATAGATTCAATAGGATTGAATATTCTTTGCTGCATTTCTTTTTATATTTGCACTTATGTGTTTAAGATGCATTCCTAGCCTTCAGTGAACATACAACAGTACACCTACGCCCTATTGCATACTGCTGTATAATGTTATATTGCATATGGTCTGAAGACATCAGCACATGGGTTGTCTTTCACTTGCAGATTTTTGTTTGCAGCAATCAAATAGTTTGTTATACTTATAGTAGCTTAGTCTTTGGTCATTTAATGGCCTACTTGATATGTATTAAATGTGATGTGATAGGTTTCAGACATCTCTGTGTAAAGTAATATCCAAATATATACATGGATCATTCAATGTACTTTTCTGACAAGCATATTTCTATTTGTATGTATTATATGTATTTGCCCTTCAACATGATCTATCAACAAAATTCTAACACTGCAGAAAAAAAATCTATTTCTTCGAGTAGTTATCTTCAAATGATCATCACGTACCTTGGGCCCATCATAACAGAACCATCCGCCTTTAGAATATGCTTTTAGCACTTAGACTTAAGAAATTTGTCAGAGGCACACCTATAATTTTCTTAAATTCTCTCACAGAACACGAGAGGCTGTTTGTTAAAATACTAGAAGACACAGACATGTGATATGCAAGCAGCTCTTCCTCCTCCGTTCTCCCTCTGCATCCCCTCTGGCTACTCAAGCAACACGCCAACACGCAAAAAAAAAAAATGAGAAAGGGGTCATTTGAACTCCAGCCCTCTGACAGAGTCACGGACCTTGAGGTAGAACATTTCATTAGAAAGCTACAGACACCATATTTCTTCTTTTCAAACTATGCAAGTACAAATTTAAAAATACATGTAAGTAGGCAGTGTTAGCACAGAACCACAAACATGTTGTTCTGCTTCCAGGTAAATTAGCATTTAGTTTCACCAAAAAAGTATCAATTCGTGCAATTGATTTAACACTTAAAATTAGATATTATTTTTTAAATATTATTTGTACTTTGTGTTAAATGAAGCAGTAGGTGCTGCAGGTAGGTGTACATCCCTTTTCCCCCAGTAAATAGAACAGCTTTTCATATTTATTTGCACTGATTCACTGAGATCACAGTTCCTTGGCGTGAATATACATGTATGTTCTCGAACAGTTTACTGGATATTTCTGTACAATTCAGTCCTGCTTTTTCCGAGAGCAGCTATTCACTCCCGATATGAATCTCATTTTGGCAGAGAGGCAGCACAGCTTTGCATGATTGGCTGTATTGCCGTCCTTTCACACTCCCACAGACATGCATTTGATTTGTCACCAGCATCCAAAGTCTTATCTAAACACTGCGAAGAATCTCTGAGTAAATGTTCCCCGTTGGCACACTTCAGCAGCATAGAAACCAGCTATTCTGCAGAAGGATCCTCTAAATACTTTCCTTACGAAGTGAGATTAGAATGCATTGCAAAATAAAGAAAATAAATGATGTGAAGATGACTTGGCATGTAAAAACATGCAGGCCATGCTGCGTTATTACCATATGATAAGAGGACTGGAGGAAGTTTTCATTCAGTTCTTTCTCGAGAAGAAAATGAAAGAAAACAGGCAAAACTTAAGTAATTGGCTTCAGAAGTTGCAGCTCTCTCGCCCTCCATCTCAAAGCTGAGAAGGAGAAACCTGCCATGCTTGTCAAATCTTCTTGACTGTTACTGTGATGGCCAAAGAGAGCAAAAATGGCCTCCATCTCGTAAGAGTACGGAGGGGAAATACAGGTTTAGTCGAGTGTGAAAGAACGTCTCATTATGAAAGTGAAATATGTCATATTGGCAGCTACCGAATTGACATTTTTAAAATTCACCACATTGTTAAACAATTGTGAACTTTTTTAAACACTAACATATGGTCTTGATAATTAGCTCCTATATCGCATAACAGGGGATGTTTCAAAGGTGACAACATTTGCATTTAAAAAAAGAAGAAAAAAAAACGTTTCCCTCTGGCAGTGTTTCATGTGACACACATTTAACAAGATCTGATTTATGGTCTGACAACTGTGGAATCAGTGTATGCACTGGTATGAGACAAGATCAGAAATGAATACAATATCTGAAGATTACCTGCAGTGTTAATTTTTTTTTTAAATTATAGTATAATCTTAAAATAATAAATAGTAAAAGTATTAAAGCAATGAGATGCAATTACATTTTGCCTAAAGCAACAAAAGGTGGTTTGAAAACCAAAGGGACATTTTTGACACCTTGCAGGTGCCGTGCAAAATGTAAAACAGACAGCAGACAGTCCTAGCTACAGTATACATTCAGTACTGTAACATATTGTGCATACAGTATTGTAAATATGAGGAACACAAGGTTGCTGGGGTTTTTTTATTTTTATTTTTTTTTTTTTTTTTAATAAGTGGTATTCTTCCAGGAACATGCTTCTACTAGAGGATTCTTTTGTCCTGGCACAATGAATATATTAGTTGAAAGACATGAAATGCTGAGAATAGAGAGGCTTACAGGCTTAAGTATACATTTGATGACTCCTGAGTATAAGACATTTTATTCAAATTAAAAAACAACTGTGAAACTTAAGCTTAAAAAAAATATTTATTTTCCAGTGGTTTATGGACCCATCCTGAGAATCATCCTTTTTTTCTCTTTTGAACAAACACTGTATCATTTGTGTCTCCCACGATCCTTCTCTGCATGTGTTTGCATTTAAGGGCATTTTGCTGGTTTTACAAACTTTGAGGCTGGCTAAGGAGACAAGTGAATCCAAACAACAAACTGTAATCCAAGTAAACAATAGCAGGTATTGTGGTAAAATCTCTTCAACTAAACTCACATGTCCTTACTGTTTTAAGATTCCCTTAAATACTGTGTAATGAGTTATCATCGATGGATTGTGCCGGTGCCAAACGCGCACAGACACAACTTCAAAATTCTGATCTGCATTTCCAGAAATACTTGTAATCAACTGAGTCCTGATTTCCCAAAACTGATTAGCTGCCGCCATTCAATGTTTGGCAAGCGACAGCTCCAACTGTTCAACTTTCAGAGCTGTAGCTCACGTAGCCTTTTTGTGTGTGTGTGTGTGTGTGTGTGTGTGTGTGTGTGTGTGTGTGTGTGTGTGTGTGTGTGTGTGTGTGTGTGTGTGTGTGTGTGTGTGTGTGTGTGTGTGTGTGTGAATTTGTCTTCAGACATACCGTACTCCAAATGTTTCAAGAAAGTCCTATCACACCAATTTATGCTTGCTGAAATAGGCAGGACAAATGCATAGGCAAGAACTTAGGTCGGGCTCATTGGGCAGCAAAAAACCAAGCCATCTTCAGTCTTGAATAATTCCTTTTGGGAGGAAGTGGGAAGTAAAACATTTTTTACTTGGAAGCCAGATAGACTACATTACTTTCCTGATGTACTTGCTGCTCAGTAGGAGATAAACAGCAGGCTGGAGGACATGAGCAGGTGCTACAGCCTAACATTACATCCCAGCTCCCCCTCGCTACAGCCACAGCCGACCATGCCCCCTATACCTGCACAGCATGAAGTGCAAAGCTTGAGGGATTGCTCCCAAATAAACAAGTAAAAGCAGGACGTATTAGTTTTGATCCCTTGGTCAAAGGTGCATTTCCACTACCACTAAAAATATGAGGTTTATTTTTGTACAAACAGTCTTTCTGAAACTAAAATGAAATAAAACTTGTCAAATGGAAGTATGTCTTACATACAAATAAAAGATGAAGTAGTTAAAATGTTTATACAACGCCTGCAAAACATGCACACGACAACTTTGAAAGTAACTGTACAGTTATAGTATCAATTAATTCACATATAATGGCAATTTGTGCATTAATAAGGCATTAATATTTGATTCTTCTCTTCTCTTAAATAGAACCATCATATCTTTGTGATAAATCAAACCATAAGATATATGAAAGCAGAATCTTGTGTAGTTTCTTTTGTATACTTTGTTTATGAATACGTGGATAATGAAAATGTGTAATTTGTTTTTGTTTCTTTATATTCGATGGACATGAAAAGCTAAATGCGGTGCAGACTTTTAGAATTACAGAATTTCACATCAGATGATATCGAGATAAAAAATACACTGACTCTGTTATTGTTGCAGGCTTTACAACTGGGAAAAACTATGGAGAAGATAAGATGTGGTGCTTTGGCTTTTTTCGTTGAACAGATTTGCGTCCCATATGTCTAGGGCAACAAAAGAGAGACCTCCTGAGAGGCAACCAGAAGCAGCCGCAGCAGTGATACAGGAAACAGACGAGATGTTGAGATCTTAAACATCTAAAGGATGTTTAAAAAAAAAAAAAAAAAAAAAAAGGAGCTTTAGAGTTGCAGAGAGGAAGTAAACAAGCCAGAAAACCTTATTGGCTGGGAAGTGAGGTAAGAGGTGCACTGAAGGAGCAGAGAAAATGCTTAAAGCCCATGCAGGGAGACAGTGATATTCAATTAAGGATTTTCTAATTTACTAAAGATGTGGATATAGGGAAAAAGAAGTGAAAGAGCTTTTATTTTTTTGGGAGCGAAAAGAGAAGAGAGAGTGAGACCTTTATTTGATGAGTACTAGGCACACAAGGTGAGAGGAAGAATGAGAGACCTTTAATTAGACAAGATCGACAGTTAGAGGTTGTGAAGTCCAATTAAGTATGTTTGAAAAAAACGGTTTTGAATGTGAGATCACTCAACTGAATGAGAGACTTCATTAAAGCTGAAAGAGACTGGGAAAGTGAGAGATGGAGGGTGTATTTTTTTTTTTTACTAAATCACTATAGGCGACATTTTGGATAACAAGTGATTAATTCTTTTGTCCGTTTCATTAGTGAATAAATTTCCTGTCAATTTAATTTTCATGTGACCAAGGGCCCTAATTTTGTACCCGAGCAGAGCAAGCTCAGTGACCTTGTAATGTGACAGTCTCACCGGGAGCAGGTATTTCCCTGCCAGCACATATTTAGCCACAAAATGACCAAATATGTAATGTACTGATGTGACATCAGGAGCAACAGCATGGCAGAGGGAAAATATCAATTCAAATCTGTTCATTTAGAATCTAATACTATATTGTCCAATGCTTTAAAATGTCTGAGCACTATGGTTGGTTTTGAAATTTAGCACAACATACAGTAGATATTTGTCCCACATAAGCCAAAAACACTCTCTGAACAAAGTGTGTTTGATTTTTCTTTTCTCTTAAACTTTTTAATGAACTATGAATTTACTAATCATGTGGATATAATTCAAGAAAAATTAAAAATAATAAAAAACACTATTTATAAAAGAATACACATTGTTCTGGTGAAAGGCTTAGGGTACATCACGCCCCATATCTGTTTTTAGAATTAGAATTGCCATTGGTAAGCACTGGGTATTTATGACTTGGCATACTAATGAATACCATGGCAAAAGTTATGTTGCACAAACATATGCAAGTAATTCAGAAAGAAAGAGACAAAACCACATTTCAAAAACCAGAGAATGTACTCTATCCACTATGATAAAGAAAACATATAAAAAGTGGGAAGTTGCACCAACTATTCATGCATTCAGTCAAACTTAGCCCAATGTGCTAAGAAAGTTTAATGTATCACTAAATTAAAAAGGGTTGCACCACGCAAACAAAATCCTGCGTCGAAATTCATTATTATTAAATATTTTATTACCTTGTCCACTCTCTACTTTGAAAAATTAAAAACGAACCTGATCCAAAATCTGAACTAAAAAAATAACAACATACCTCAGATTACAAACGCCAGTCAAAATTGACTAAATAACATAGGTTAGCATAATTGGTTCCCTACTTACTATAGAATTACAGCTATCCCTGAAACACAAATATTTAAATGTCTGTATAGAGACTTAAATGGAAAAAAGTAATACATACTGTACTTTCCTACTAATTACAAGATATATTTTGCACTTCTGAAACAGGTCAGTTATGCTTACTTTTGATGCTACAATAACTTCCCCTTTAAGATTCAGTAAATCGGCGGTTTCAAACTTGCTAGTAGTCATGAAGGACTTTGAAAGCGCTTTATGTTCGAACTTAGTGATTGATTTATGTGTAGCTGATGCAATTCCATGCATCTTACATTAAAGCTGATGTCTTGCACTTAAAGGAGGAGGATGGGTTGATTTAGACATTTTAAACCTGCCATAGTTGTTTGTTTTTTATATCAGGAACAAACAGGGAACACAACACATCATTACTTAAATTATAAAATAAATTACTTTTTTAGTTATCGTAATGATTTTGTTTCACATTATGAGCATTTATTTGGAGTCATGATGATTATTTTTCCAATATTTCTCTCTTTTTTTTTTTTAGCTCTATCTTTGGTCTCCACCATCACCTCAAGGAAATGTCTTCCTCTATGGTACTAAATTCTCCATTATGTTCATCACCTAATCCCAATCTTCATCTATCTGTTGTTTGATGCTGAGTTGATGGTCTGAACAGCTTTATACTAAAACAACGATTTGTCTGTTGCGGATGAACCAAAACAGTAAAGTTGTGAACCAGAATGTCAAAACAATGAGTTTAAAAAAAGTTCCTTAGAAGGAACTGCAGTCTGATCCTGTGGGCTGGATGTTTTACATCTACAGTCTTCACACCAATCCTGAATTGTAACTAAAATCCTATCGGAGAGAATATCCTAAAGTGCCTTCCTCACTTGGGATGCTCTCTCAAATTCAGTCTAAACTGTTTTGGGAGAGTTCAATAAAGCTAGTTAATGATTGAAAAGTGAAATGAGTTCTTATCTCCCTTGAAACTATTTTGGAATTCATATAAATTGAACCAATCATTAACTGTAAATTGAACATTGAAATCTTCCCCCATAGTGAAAGTTAAAGCAGAGGGTTTAATAAACTTGTTTACTAAAAAAAAAGTCATAGCTCTGTACCAGTTGATCAATATGTTTTCTCTAATAAAGCAGCAATATTCAGGAACTATATTGTGTCTAGGAAACTGCATGTTTAGAGATACCTCTGTCCCTGCATAGCCGGCAGTTTGTAATCTTGACAGAGTTTCTCAAAGGGCTTAAAGGTATTGCTTATATAGATCTCAAGATCAACCCAATTTTCAGTCAATATCTGAGCCACTACTTATTTCTCTGCATAGAGCTGACTCATCCTGCCATGATCCCACTCTGCTCCCATGGCTCCATTCAATACTCCGTACGAGGGTGTCCCATTTAAACTCATTTTACAACCAGAGCCCACTCACTGTGAAAAAAAAACAAAAAAATAAAACGCCTCTATATGCTCTACTTTTCTATTTACGTTTCACAGTCTCAACTGCTTTCGTACTTGAAGGGACTCGCAGTACTGAGGGAGGACACAGACATGCTTGTTTGCAGGCATGAAAGCAGAAAATGATCCTCACAGATGTGCATTCACACAGCAGTATGTCAGCCCAATACACAGCACAGACATTGTTTCTCTGTGTCTGCGGTCAGAATTTATGACCAAAACACGATGTTTCCTCTGCATTAGGCAAGTCTAAAGCCAATTAATAAAATCAGGCAGAAAACGGCTGCAGCACCACTCGTCCACTGCACTGTCCTTGAAACCAGTCGTAAACCACTGACTGCAGCACCAGAAATAAATTTCTGATCGTAGAACCAGAAATAAACAGCTGACTACACAACTGGAAACAAACAAGCAGCAATGAGACTAGAAATAAATGAGCGACCCACGGAGCTGGAACTAAACTGGTGATCACAGGAGAGTAGATAGATGACCAATTATCAAGCGGTGAACAGGCAAAGCTCCAAGGGTTTGACATTCGTGAGCTATGTGTTACACCCCCCACCCCCATCTGACCACCTCCCCTCCTCCCTGCCCTGCCCCCTCCCTCCCTTCAACAAGCCGGTGCCCTTTCAGCTGCCTCTTAAAAGACTTGGTCTCTGAATTTGCTGTCTACACTGATTGTTCCTGAGGAGATGGGTCAGTTCCTCCTAAAGGTTACATTCTGTCACTCCAGGGAAGAGAGTCAGCTGTTCATGAGGATTACAATCACCTACCAATCGCCGTACAGTAGGGATGTGTGTGTGTCGGGAATGATGGGCCAATTAAAGATTTGGATAGGGAAGTCTGTGGTATAGGAATACTTGAAATACATAATATTTACTCAATATGGAAATGCAACGGTATCTAATATTGATCCCCACCAGAAGACCATCTCAGTACAGATAGTACGATTCAATAAATACGTCCAAAGCCTGCTGGACATTTTGTCCAGCCCAAAATAACCATGCTTTAGCAGTCACTTTCGAACTTATCATTGAATTATGAAGAAACTCAGCAACATTTGAAACAGTGCAGTATGTTAGTTATGAGATTGGTAAGCACTCGCAAATTGAGACGGCAATAAAACCCATGGTGAAATAATAACTCCCTGCAACCGAATAATATTGAACCTCACACAGAGAAAATATGGCGCTAGGATAACGAGCCAATAAATTATTTGGATCCGCTCAAGTTGACACGTTGGCTATCGCCATTCAAGCAAAGTCAACTCGCTGCCTGGAAATGTCACCGTAGGTGTCTCCGTTTTGCACACCAATTCCACCATCTCCTGAACCGAAATACCCTCAGAGAGAGGGAAGACGCATACAACAAAGAGGAACTACAACATCTCCCTCTTGGAAGAAAGTGAACCACAACCAATTATTCCATCACCTAGAGGCCTCTGCAAAAGGTTGACGGATTGCATGAGGCAGGTGATTAGTTTTAAGTGTCAGATGATTGGGCTGTGAACTCTGCACTTAAAGAACTATTACTGGAACGAATAGAGGGAAAGCTAATATTCTTCCAAAAAACTCCCTAACAAGCTTTCTCCCACTTTTTTTGATAAACATAATGAAACGCTTCGGAATGTTGAAACAGCTTTCTCCGTCAAATACCTCGAAACCAGGCATAAAAGTGAACAGAATAACTTAGAAGTGAGAGCTCCTACTGTAAATCTGATATTTTTACACAAACTATTATGTGAAGTTACTGAAGATTATTCTGATGCGATGAATTACTCACCAGGAGTGATTCCGCTAATTAGACTTAATATTTAATTACCATTCATGGCCTGTAAAAATATAATAGGCCACGACTATCTTGCAACAACAGACTATAATGCCCTCAGGCCTTACACTGTTCTACACATAGCTCCTGTTCAACATTTAATCTGCTGTGAGATTCCTTCTCTTGTTACAAACGACTTTGGATGTGTTATGCTGTTTCACGTGCCGGCAGATGTTGAATCTTAAGGAATACGATGAATGGATACCGGGACCTATTTTTGTTTTCCTTCTTGATTTAGACTCTTTGGCATATTATTTATCTAAATATTTATCTATTGATTACCTATTTTTAAGTCTTTATACCCATCTGCTTCTACTTCATGATAGATATGCACATTTCATGCACACTCTCTTCATTCAGCCTTTGCTTTTGTGAAAGCCCTTTTTTTTTTTTTTTTTTTTACTTGAGCTCATATTGCTTACCTTTTCCAATTTATCCTCTGTTCATTTAGGGTTTACCTCCTATTCCAATCTCTACCTGCTTTGAACTGGGTGACATCAGTCTCCAAAATGTTTTTTCTGTAATTGCACTTGACAAACAACCCGCTGGCCCGAGTAACTGTTTATTGACTTGTCTCCGTACAGAGCAGAGGCTGCTTGCTCCTCGTGGTTGCAGCAGATCCGCTGTAGTTGTTCGAGACACACAAGACGCTGGCTTGCACCCATCTCCCCACCCAGGTGCCACAGTGTGTAAAACCCAATGATCGATTTCAAATTTCTGGAGAGCTACGGGGAATGCCGAAGGTTGCACAAGCTGTACCATAACCAGAGAATCTCAACTTCTCTCCCCGCAGCATTTCCATTGAGCATTATTGGGCACTATTTGCTCTCTCTTTGCTCACATATTCTCTGTGTCCCTCTGGCAGCGGCAGCAAAAATTAAAAGGCCTTAAAAAAAGATGAGAAAAATGAGTGTTTGTGAGCATGTGCCGTGGTGTGCCTGCCTACTCCAGATTAGTCCAGTTGCATAAGGCGTTGTTATTGATATGCTTATTTTTGTTTTTGGATAATTTTCATGTATTCACATTAAATGGAAAAATCAGGTCTAAATGAAAGGCAGTGAATTTTATAATCATACATGCATGTTTTTAATAGATTTGGCTGAAGTTCTGAAAGTATATATATATAAAAAAAAATAAGAATTAAGCGGGTACTTGAGAATAGTGAGAAAATCCCACAATGACCTCTGATATTGTAAATGCACAGCTTAGGCTGCTAATAGAAATGAGAAAGTGCTAATGTAGTTTAGACATCTGAAGACATATGCTGAACACATCTTAGGCAAACTGTCGTAATTCCATTTGGACCTGCAGTGCTGGCTTATTAGATTAGTGCATAAATGTCATGTTTATCAGGTTTAGAGATGTAAATGGAATTTAATGTATCCTTTAAGGCTACAAAGAGTTAGTGAGCAAGCTCTCCCTGGCTACCGAGAGCTGCTGTCGAGTTTGGAACCGAATATGTGGCTGATTTTAAATACCGATTGCGACTGGCCCACATGCCTTCGAGTGTGTGGGTGGTTTACATTAAGCTAAGTGAATATTTGGTGCTACCAGTCAGCCCAGAAAGTATTTGGTCAATGAAGCACTGTTTGATATTTTGACTTTTCCTACTTCAAATGTTCAACTAGATGATGCTAATGAGGTTAGTTGGTTTTTAATTTTAAAGGATCTTCCAATTCAAATTAATATTCAATGAAGCACTCGTACAACTCTCTTTTTTTTGTGTGTTACTGTTAGAGCCATTATGTGCCAGCCGTGCCTGGAGACACAAGTGCCTCTCCATAAACAAGGGGCTTGTTGTGAGCCGAGGCCAGCGAGCGCTGGAACACGGCTCACCTGTTCAGCCCCAGCAGCCAATGCTCGGCTCGGCCCTGCCAAGCTACACCACGACCAGCTGGTGGCAATCTTCAATTACAACACCTGAGCCGCATTAACTCGTCAGCCCCGACCCGGAGAGCCGACAGGTGCACGAGATAGGGAGGAGCACGGGGTGGGGGGGGCTGACATGGTACCTGTGGACAAAGACTTGGCTCATGTCAAAGGACACAAAAGTTGTTTCATTAATTTCCTGTCATGTACATTTCGACTCCCTATATGTGATACGTTCAGATTTTGGTTTAATTTTGAGCTACCTCTTATCAAAAATATAAACAACAGGGCCTTCCAGCTTTGAATGATGTATGTGCAGAGTACAGTGTTAAAACTGATGATGTTTTAATGTGCCAATAAAGTCATTAACCATTCATGCAATAGGAATTTGTTGCTTCTGGCTAAATAATTATAATTCAGATATAATACAACTCCAATTAACATAATATATGTTACCTTCCAGTCATGTGGCAAGTTTCATCCTGTCTGCGCAACATTATTCAATTTTGTTGTCTTTAAAATATATTTCAGTATCTCAATTAAATTAATGAGAAAAGGCTGATATTTTTTGTGTAACAACTGTACCGATGCTGTAAAGAAAAACAAATCTAATTGCAGAGCTCTCAAACACAGGCTGGTATTACATTAAGATAGCAAAAATGATCCTGGGAAGTTGTTAAGTTAGTTTCTTTTATATATAAAAATGTCCCTCTGAGGGATTAACAAAGTGTATCTATCTACGGTATCTATCTATCCATCTATGCTTTAGAGTTGATTATTTTGTGAGGAGAAAATCTTCACATCGAGCCACCCATCTTCCCAACCACATTTTACATACCACATCCAAGCACTAGTCCCATTTGAGTTCTTTGAAAAGCAACACGCCTGGGAAGAATACAGCATGTTGGCCTTCACAGTAATTAAACAAGAGGATTTCTGACCTGTTCTCTGACCAATTACTTTTGACGTAATTGAATGTGAACTGTGCGCTATTGGAAATGTGTGTTTATTTAATACCAAAATCCTTGATTAAAGTAAAGCTTCTGTCCTTCAACCTTGCAGTCATTATCCTTGTTAAAACAAAGCAGTACAACAAAAACTAATATTCAATCTCATTCGGTGCTGCGGGATAATAGCAAGGCTTCAATCTCAGTGGCAGTGTGTCTAGTTTTTTTAAAATAATTTTGGAAACTTGCTTAAAACAAAAAATTTGCTGAAGTTAAGATATGAACTGAGAAATGTATTTTCTCATATTTTCATGGAGAAAGTGAGTGGCAGTAAATATTCGTGAGGGGTTTTGTGGAGTAGTTTTGGTTTATCTATAGCAGGGGTCTTTAAACGTTTTTCCTCTGAGAGCTACTTTGACAAAATAAAAGTGTCTGAGAGCGAATATGTTCATTAACATTATTCACTTTGCTGATTTCTGTGTTTCACTCAGGGCAGAGCTCAACGTCTTCTACACTGACAAAGTGCAGGAGACTCAGAGGACATTGTCCACAATCGATTGCATCGATAGCGTCGTTCTCTCGGACAGGTTAAAATTTATTATAACATTTTTTTAAATTGATGGCCAAATACACTTGGGCGGCTGTCAATATACCTGGGCGGACCGGTCAAGTAAGTCTGTGTGGGAAACAATGCAAATTGTGCGAACCTTTGGGGAGCTACTCAGAAACGGGTATATCTCAGATCTATAGCTACAGCGGGTCAAAGTCTTCACATAATACAAAAACAAACTATGTTGAAGAAATTGTCTTGGAGATGGTTTAAAAGTACCCACACTTTAAGTTGTTCTGAAATCAGCAATCGTGTTTGACCCGAGTCTGTCCGAGAGCTTGTCTCCTCATTACAAATAAAACTCTGTCAATGCAAATGGATCGCTTGTAAGTAATCCAGCAAAGCCTGAGAGAATGTGCTTAGGTGGCAAGTAATGGAGTTGTAAATGAGTGATGCAAAGCTTCACAGATTGACTGCTTTCGGTGTCCGCTGATACACATGTGTGTGTGTGTGTGTGTGTGTGTGTGTGTGTGTGTGTGTGTGTGTGTGTGTGTGTGTGTGTATGTTTTTTCTTTCTGGTTTTAGTGTGTGAGAGCAACCGATGGGCAAGATTAAATGAATGATGATGCTGTACATGAAACATATCAAGTGCACTTCTCTGGAGTACTTTTTTTTTACTTAAAGCAAACATCCCGTAATGATGATTAACTTTAATTTACTTCATCAATTTTGATGCAGTAATAAGTCACTCAGTTCAAGTAAAAAAAAATGCTGCGGAGTAACAGGAATTACCAGAGTTTGATCAGCCGTAAAAGGTGTCATTCGAGACCGTCAATCATTCAGCTATACTTCGGTTATCAATCATTTATAAAAGAATCCGACCTTGAATGTAAGAAAAAAATATTCTGGTTCTCTGTGTACTTGAAATATTGCTGCACACACAAGGATACAGATTTGAATTGATCACTCTGGCATTTTCCTCCTCGTGTGAAATAACCATGACATTGTATGGAGCGTTGTTTTGCTTATTTGAGCAGGAGCAGTCGCTTGCAAGCAAGGCAGCGTCTAACCCATGTTACATTTATTTTCACGTTCCCAAGACAGATTTTTGAAGTCATATTTCTAAAAGCCTGCGCTATGGTTTCTATACCAGTGAATAACTCCCAGGTGCATGCTTTATTATATAGAGAGCAGATGTAGCTTGAAGAAACGTTGCTATTTGAAAGTATTTAATTGGAGACTGCATTTCAAGACAGCCAGCCCTGCCGCTGGTTTTATTCTAATTGCCAGCAACAACGCACTTAATGAAGCGAGTGGTGAAGAGTGTGGGTAAAAGAGTGAGAGTGACCAGGTTTCCAAGGCAACAGCAGCGGTAGCTGACTAGTGTTTTCATCTTGAAGAAAAGGCTACAGGAGAGCGGTGTTTCCCTGCAGTGTCTCCTGCAGCTCCATAATGAACATCCATGCAGTAATAGATATGTTTGTAGAATTGTTGCAGGGTTGCAAAATGCACACAAACCTGTAGAGCAAGACCCGTACAATCAACCAGGGGAAAAACCTTCCTCCAAACCTGAGGATTAGACATGTGCAGGCCACTTCTCAGGCGCAGTAGTGCACAAGCTCTAAGGAACTCTGCAGGTACAGAGCTTTGACAGCGTCCTGTCTTAAGGTTCGAACAAAGAAACAGCCTCGTAATTTTTTGCAACGCCAGTCTCACTGATATACTGTACATAGCTGCAAATTCGTTGGAATCCAGCCTCAACAACAACTGAAGTTCACAATGGATCATCACAGCAGAACAGTTCTGCAAGCTGACCTGAGCCCTAAGGCTGCAACAACATATTAGATTTTATTTTGTCGGTGCAACCTCAACTTGTGTTCAAGTTTGGTTATTTTAAACCAAGTCTTATACAGAAATCGCTCTCTCTTTCTTCTTGCCAATGGTCCGCATCCATGTGCGTCATGTGTTCCAAGTAGGACACACTTTGCCCAGGAGGAGAAGAGAAGGAGAGGCAGAGCGTGGTCGATTTGTTGCATTAGCCTAGCGGCCAGTAATGGATGAAATAAAGCAAAAACAAAACTTGCTACAGGGGAAGTCTCAAAATCCCCAGTGATTCAGGAAGCGGCTCCTTCAGTGTTGAAACATTACGACCTTTTATGATCCGTGATTATATCTGGACATGTCAAGTTCAAGAAGGGATGTAGTGAGCATTGAGAAAAAGCAATACTGAGTTTGATATGGACTAAGAAGTTTTCAAACCTACTTCATGACTGGTAGTCTGTCAGTGTATTGAAACTCAACCCATGTGAGGATTCTGCCACAGTTACAGCATGCTTGAGTTACAGTTAAAGAGATTTGTGTTTAGTTTTGTTGTTTCTTCTCGTCAGATTCTCAGTGGATTGTAGAAGCATTCAGTCCATAAATTTAATCAGAAAACATCACAGACAAACATCTAATGTCCCTGACTGTAAGGTGCTTCATATTAATGGCAGGGTCTCAAATTCATGAGATTCAATGAGAGGCCACGGTTTGATATTCACACTTAAAACTTTAAAACAGGTTCAAATGTGAGCACACTTAATGCTGGCCCACTGCACTGTTAAGGGAATGCGATCCCTAAAACTGAATTATAAGTCAGCCTGCTCATGAGAAATGTATGCAGTTATTGATTCAATTTAACCTCTTCAATTTATCATCTTCCTGGCCTAATCTTTATTGCGTTGTCAATTACCACATGGTCTCAGGTCTCCCTCGCCCAATTCTAGGTGACTCCCCTGAATAGCAAAACACTTCCATGAGTCAAAAAGCAGATAATAACCATGATACTGAGACAGCACATCCCTCAAGTAAGAGGGTCTCCAGCAGAACATAGACACATTAATAATTGATAGATAGAAAGACAGTGTTACACAGCAATTTGGACAAGCACAGTGGCTGCCACAGGAGAAATGTCCAGCAGCAAATAGGTCTTGAAGGTGCCAGTTATGTCATATTTCACTACAACAGCGAAATTAAATGGCGAGCAAGTCTTGTAGACTAATAATTTAGAAAATGGAGCCCCTTACCCAGAGTTAATTTTCAGTAGGGAGTACAAATGTTATAATGCCAATTGAACCAGTGATGTCCGGATCACTAAATAACTGAACGGTAAGAAAAACTTTGTTCAGCCAAAAGCTGCAAAAAATATGGGAAATCTAATTGTTAACTTTTCGCAATAATACTTTAAAAACTTTCCCATTATCTCAACAGTTGCTTTATAGAAGGTAGAAAATCACCCCCAGTCTTTCAGCCCTCCGTGCTGTAGTTCATGCATGCGGCATCAAAAGCGTCATGTTTTTCTGTTTCTATCACACTAGTTCCTGCCCAGCTTTAAGGTTAGGTGGTATTGATAATATTGGCTTTCTCTCACTCCCCAGGAAGCTGGGAAAGCTAAAATTAGCAGCACGGTAAGCACGGCATCAGAGCTGATAAACTCAGGAAAGTTACTCATGCAGGTTCTTTTTGCAAGGAGAGAATTGGAAGCGAACCAAGGAGAGAAAACTTCTGTCTCTCCTCAACTCGGCTTGCTTGGAGTGAGAGAGACTAATTAGATAACCTGAGCTTCAGTTTTAGGTTGATTCAGTTGTGTGTTTTTTTTAGGTGGTGGACGAAAGATTCTGATCTTATTGAAATGAAAGTACTAATGCAGCAAAGCCAAAATACTCCATCACGGGTAAAAGTCCTGAACGAAAAATCCTACGGACGTAAAAGTACAGAAGCACGAGCAGCAAAAGGCAGTTGAAGTATTAAAGTGAAAGTAATAGTTTGGTCCCTCTGACTGATCCATCCATTATCTACACCTGCTTTATCCTGAACAGGGTCACAGGGAAGCTGGAGCCCATCCCGGCCGACACTCGGTCCCTCTGACTGATATATTATAATATATGATATCATTAGATCATTGACACTGAGGTATCAGGCCTGAGACACGCTGGCAGCATGGTGCTCGAGAAATGTCTTGATTTTCATTTCGGTGCCCTTGGTAAGAGGTGAGAGCAGCCACACAGTATGAATGACATGGAGTCATGCCCGGCTTCATATGGAGCAGGCCTATTTAATCTAAGGCCTGTGGGCTGCACCAGTGGCCGCTTGCTGCTAATATATCTATTAGACCACACATAAAAGTGTGTGTTGTTGCAGACATTATGCCGTTTTTTTTGTTTTTTTTTAGACATTATTGGCAAAACATTCTGTGCATTCTGTGTATTCCCAGTGAGCCTCCTATGTGGCCATCTTGCTTTGACATTTAATAGCCCTGATCGGGAGAATAGGCGTCTTACCAACATTTTTCACACGTAACACATACAGTTCCCAGGAAAAGATCTGTGATCACGTGTACCATATGATCGCAGCGGAAACCCAATGTCGGCTCTAAGTATGCCATGTCAATAAGTTGTCAGTATTTCCCCCCTCTCCATCTCTGTTTGTGTGCCCGTGTCCCAGTTCTCTGAACCAAGGTTAACAAAAATTACGTGACTGCTTTTTGGCTGCAATTCATCTCTTATCAGTCCTGGAACATTTGATCACTAATGGCCATTATTAAAAAGGGAAACCTGAATGTAGAAAGATTTGCATTAGCAACACCGCAGCAAACACTATGAATGTATGAACACACACACAGCAAGGTAGATTAATGCACAGCCCCCACAACGTGTCCCAGCGTGGTACATAGTGTGTAAGCAGCGTGTTACTATTGCAGCCGCTGCTACAGCAGATCAATTCGGTGGTTGCCAGATGAATACTTGGAGAGGAAAGAAGAGAAAACAAAGTTCCGATCCACAGAACTGTTTTAAGTTTCCGGACGTTTTCTTTAATCTTAGATTTTTGGTGAGAAGTTGAATCATTCAAACTTTTATTGAAAATAAATTAAGTGAGAATCTTGGGAGCGAAAGATCCATATTTGGTGAAGCGGTTAACAAGTCAGACATATGAAATGTGAACCTGGCAACACACTGCTTTTTCCAAGATGTTAGAAGCTGAAAAGGTTGTTTAATATTTAACAATGTGTTGTATTTTAAAAGTTTGTTCTATTGTTGATTGAGTCAAATCTTCATCTAAAACGTAACTAAAGCTTTAAAATAAATGTGGACTACGAAGTTGGCCCACAATATTTCCCTCTTAAACGTAACGGAGTGGAAGTATTAAGTAACATTAAATGGAAATACTCGCGTAAAGTACAAGTACCTCAAAGTTATACTTAAGTACAGTTGTTAAGTAAATGTAGTTACTTACTGGGCTTCAGGGCTGGATCCAGATTATTTTCAGATGCACATTTTCAGATGATTTTGGTTGCACAGCGGGGAACAACAGGTTAAATCAGCTAAAAGTGACGACAAAAATAAGTTACCACCAACCTCTCTCCTCAGCATTTGGATTACTAAGTGGAAATACACAGCGCATTTATGTCTCCATCATTTTTTGTTGGCTACGTTAACTTTCACTTTGCAAGGAAGATGCCTTTGACTTTTTCATTTTGCACATCAACATTAAAATTGTAATATCAGGATATTCTCATCAACATCTGGCTCTTATGTGCGATTAGTAAACTCACCAACAGCAGCCGAGGGTGGATAACGTGGGTGGAATGAAGTGTGCAAGAGCACTGTACATTTTCACACATTATATTAGTATTTTTAATAATGATGATCAATCAATCATAATCTTCAACTTTGTCGTAAAAGAATTCTCACATAATAAGCAGCACTTACTACATTCTCAGTGAAACTGACAAACTAACGACTCCAACAACAACGATTAATCGATTAGTTGTTAACTAAGGATTAATTGACAATGAATTGTGAGCTAGAGAGCTGACACAAAAAAATAAACGACTAGGTTACCTGTAGCTACTTATAAATCAGTACACACAAACTAAGATCTTAAACAAAGGACCTTACAAATATATTGTTCTTACCTCTGTGCTGCTGCAGAACGGACATCTTCAAACTTGTCCAAGTATGTGCTGTTCTGTGGCGTTCGAAGCACACAAGGATTCATGAAGAGCGAATGAAAAATTGGGAGGGAGGACATGTGTGGGCAATCAAATCACAAGAGGGGCAGGTGTCCACCCGTGTAACCATGAAAAAAAAAACACCATTCAAGATCAACATCTGCTTTTCTGATTAAGTCTGCATTTGTGTGAGTAATGCAACACATCAGTGAGGCGCCACTTTCTCAGTGGTCAATCAGCGAGATATTGTTTAACTGTAATCGATGAGATTATGCTAAACGTCTGTTAAGTGACTCCACAACTGTCCACCTGTATACATGTTGTATGTCCGGTCTGTTAGGCAGTGTATGGAGATTTATTGATGTTAAGAAACATTTCCATTTGCAGACAATCCCTCGAGGCAACATCCTCTGAATCCCTCTCAAGCTGCTCTCTGTGTAGACACAGCTGCTGTTTGCTTGAACATCGGGTAAAAGGGTGAGAGACCTTTGCTCTCTCGACTCCATCCGAACCCTTCTCAAACTCATCAGACTGGATTGGAGCTGTGCCATGCTGAGGAAGGACCCGCCCCTCTTACCTAAAAGCATTTGGGAGTTCTCTCGAGTCCTGGATGGTTCACTTGGATGCTCACACACGAAAAAAAACTGTTATTACCTGTGCTTGCCAAAGCATGCAAAGTGTCAGGGTCTCTTTTAGGGCCTATTTTGAATCATGGTTCAAGTCAGCCCTTTGCCCCCATTGATGCACATTTTACACCCTGTGCTGAGCAGCACCAGCAAATATGTGATGCACTTCTCTTTCAATTAGCCATTTGAAAGTACTAATATAGTGCTCCTCAAGTGTTCTTCTCACCGTGCTGTGTTTACTGGACTACACTGTTAGATCCACACTGATGTCAGAGTGAATGTGACGTTGGAATGTACAGTAATTATTTTGGGAAGACAGTGATCCTTTGACACCTGCAAGATCCAATTAAATGTGATGATCTATTTTTGTGGAGCCATTTTACACCCAGTGTTGCTTATTTGCCAGTGTTCTCTGAGATATGTAAAAAGCAAGCATTGAATTTGGACTACAAACCATTATGTAACAAAACCATACAGCACACTGACTGAAGTCTAAGCCGTAATGTTCTCTGGCAGCTATGACTGAGGACGATGGGACTAATGAATGTAGATTAACAGGCTTAATCAAGGGAGATTGTTGCCTTTATCTATTTCCAGGAGAGTTAATACCTCCAGTTCTGCCAGTGCAGTTGTTCATCAGTCTCAAAGTGCCCGTAGCATATGTTCGATCTTCGAATTAAATATTATATAGGTGTATTAGCCCAGTCTGCTGGTACTGGGTTGAGAAAGGAAATTGCAAAGTGTGCTAAATAACCGAACACCATCTGTTGTCAGCCAACAGTATTGTGGCAATGTTGGGTGGGCCATTCATCACTTCAGTCCAAACATAAATCTCTCAAGAACTGTTGCTTTGATTTAGCCAAGCTCCACCCACTAAAGTCAAGCAACCCTGTTAACATAAGGGTTTGCTCAGGGACTCCGGAGGGTGGACAAATCAGTGATCAGTAGGGGTGGCTAAGTGCAATAAGTCAAGCTTTTGTTTCAAAAGGTAGCTCCAACAATCATGGTGTTGGGAGAGCAAGATAAAGCAATAAAACCAGTTGAAACACAGCTAACACATTTTGGGGAATTGTAGGCGGAGCAAAAACAATAGATAATTTATTCCAAAACATGACATTGCACTTCGCTTACATCGTTAGGGAGGACCATCATATGGTGGTCCGGTCTGTCAAATACTTCCTTTTTGTCACAGCTGTTGGTGTCAGAGAGCTGCGCATAGGGTACCTTGTGTTTTATGTGCCATGACGAGAAGGGTAGAAAAAGCTGATGTGAAAAAGTTAAAAAAAAAAAAAAAAAAAAAAGGGGGGGGGGGGGTCCATATAGAAAGGAGGTCTAGGGTGGTTGACTGGAACAAACTCAGGACTTTTACCAAGGAGAGCATTGTTCAAGTCCATGATAAAGCCAAAGACAACATCGATTACTTGGATAAGTAATCTAAACTCTGATCTTTTCCTAACCCTAATCAATGTTGAGGGCAGGCTGAGGTACAGAAGGGCTAGGCAAAAAATAAATACATAGAGTTTTATCAAAAACCAGGAAAACTCACGTGAGAACACTGTGACGATAACACCCGGTATGACGCACACGATGGACAACAAGGAACTGGCACAGACTGACAGAAACAGTCAGGCTATATACACAAGACAATTGAAAACAGGTGGAAACAATGAGGGCGGAGGGAGGTAATCACACACCAGGGCAGGAAGTGAAGACACCTGAAACAAGAGGAGAGGGTGTCACCAAAATAAAACAGGAGATGAAAATAACAGGAAATGGAAACAGCATGACTAAGAATATGTTAAACTAAGACGGTATCAGTAGTAAACTCCAGTGGAGAGCACAACCAATACCACAAACATGTGAGGAATACTCAGTGTCATGCCCATTGCTCAGCACTTAAATCTCTCACTACACGCCTGATGTAGGTCGGCAAAAATCTTCCATATGCCACAAACAAAAGTTTAGACGGTTTTAAATTCTGGTCTAGATCCTGACCAGAGAGACCAAATACATCAGGCTGTGTTGGTGAAGTTTATAGAAAATGATATACAAGACTATTTCTATTTGATGACTCCTTCATAAAAAAAAGCTAGATCCAAAAAAGACACGAAGCTTCAAAATATAAATGATTTAAGAAATGAGAAAAAGATGGCACTTCATAAAAAGCTTGTATTAAAGTGTATCTGTCGGTGTACCCAGGATGTAGAGTTACTGAAGAGCTGCAACAAGCTGATACTGCCAATGAGTGAGGAGCAAGAGGATTTTTAACAATGTTTAAAGCTTCTAAATGAAAGAAGAGAACTGTACGTGAAGAGTTTTGTGTTTATCTCTGGAACAGTTTAGTTTTTAGATCCTAATTCATGCCCATAAATTATTTGCAGCTTTTCACTGTCTCTCATTCACGGCTGCCTCATGTCATTCAACTTCTAGATTTCTGAAGTTACTCCGAGAACTCGCCACTCCTCTGACTTTTCAATGATTTTGGAGTGAAAAGGCGTGACGGCATGAAGCCCTATATTCTCTCATGTGAGAGAATTTATAGGACGACATTACAGAAAAGTGACGGTTTGCGAAAGAGGCCTTAAATTGCTTAATCACTCGTTACATTACTGCAGTTCACACATAATTAAATAATACGGTATCTGCGCGACAATGATTAAGTCAATTAAGTTCACAGCTTATTGTGCCAAACGATCAAACACAGTTGGGCAGCAGAGAGCGTAAACATCCAGACGTAGAGTGGGTTCCTCTTTCACTGGGTGCTTTCAACCGTAGCTTATTGTCCATTAAAAAAATTCTACTCTTTCTGACTCGAAGCAAAAGGCACACAAACAGCTCAAAATTAACATCACAAGACGGCGGCCTTGTAAATAAGTCTCGGGCAGCCCATCAATGCTTTGAAGAAATGCTGTGTATTGAGCTAAGTGCAGGACGGGGCCTGTGTACTTCTGGCGCATTGTTTTTCTAGTTGAAGTGGTGAACACAGGTCCTGGGACTCTCCTACTTGAAGCCCTGGAACGCTTCTCTCTCAACATTCTGGGGCTTCCTGACTCAGAAATGAGGTGCTGGTCCCCACATGACGAGAATACTAGTTCTTCTTAATGAGCTTAGGTCCAAGAGTGGGAAACATTTTACACAATGTAGCTTCAAGGCTTTGAAACCGCTTATAAAACAAACAAAAAAAACCACAAAAAAAACCAGTCAAAAGTGATGAATAATAATTGAAAAACAAAATAAAAACCACTGACAGCATTTGTTGTTGTTTTTTTTTTTTTTCCCTGAAGTGATTTTATTACAAAGTTCATGAGGACTTACAGTATTACAAGAGAATTTTGTCAACATGCGGAAACAGAACGAAGCAGAACACAGGAGTTTAACAAACTGGTAAGATAAGACGATCCACTGTTCACGATAAACATAAAAACTGATAAAGTCCTCAGGAGGTGGGAGCCGGTGAATGACTACAGTGCAGGCATAGAACGGCCACATTCACACTGACTCAGCAAAGGTCAATCCAACCAAGGCAAGATGTGCACATCTCAAGAAAACATGTTACAATTTTTATATGCCATCGGCTTTTCTCAGAACTTTTAGAAAGCTTCACTTGTATGTACATAAAACTGTACAAAAACATGGCATCACAAGCATTTTATCCTATATAAATATACCAACAATTAGGATAACAACTAGATTCTCTCTTGCAAAGACATATTTTCAAGGCAATTGTCTTTGTTCTAGATGAACTGTGAAAAAAGATGAAATGTTCAGTTAATTTCAGTTTGTTTTGGGAGAGGGCCATTTGAATATGAACCAGCACTGACATTTCAGAAAGTTAAAAAAAAAAAAAAAAAAAGAGTAAACAGTTTCTACCAATTATCTTTGGAATCCATGCTAAAATCACCGTCTGCCTGACAGCAGACACGGGGTTGTGGAGATCTATGTACACTACACCACCAAAAAGATTTCTTTATTTTTTCACACAACCAGTTTTGCTAAAAGTCTTTGATCAGTTAAGAAAAAACAAACAAACAAACAAAAAAAAAACATCCCTTTGCCAATTTTTCAGTACGGTAATTTGTCCATCTGTCCACAAAAATGATCACCATACAATACACACTACAGAGAGGCAAAAGATACTCAAGTGAATTCAACATTAAATCAATGTTAAGTACAAATCAAACATTATTCAACATACTTTTGAGTGTATTTAGGTGCTTCGTGACGTCCTCTTACTTTTGATCAAGGAGAGCCGCTCTGTGTTTGAGAGAGAAGTAAACACAGATCATTCAGCATGAGTTCAAAAGAAAGGTCAAACCTGGTGATATATTGTTCCAGAAATGAGTAGCAGGAGGTCATCATCGACTGGAGAGGAGGAGTCCGACTCATCAAGAGGGAGAGGAGGGAATAGGCCTAGGTTTTTTTTGTTTGTTTTGTTTTGCAGAGGACTTAAATAACACTCTTGTTGACAACTGATGATTATCTGCTAAGGGTTACCCCCCCCCTCCCCACCCCCTGTTTATTTTGTGTATCGGCGATCAAAGAGACAAATCACAAGATGTGCACCAGACTCACTTGAAGTGATACTTAAGCTGTAATCGGGTTCAGATTTGAACCCCGACGCAAAGCAGTTGAGGGTCTGAATGGAGTCGGAGCGTTTCGATAGATACATCTGTGACTGAGCCTGGGTGACATTGGTTTTATCACTCATCGCTATCTTTCACAGTCGTCTTTAATTCCAGGTCAGCGATCGTTCCCGCTGCTCTCGGCTCGTGAAGCTCGTCCACAGCTCTGAGACGGGAGCTCGGGGGAGCCGTGGTGGGGGGGGTTTAATCACAGTGTATCATGGCTGTTGTTTGAATTTTTATTCCACTTGCTAAATGGCTTTGAAAACAGCATAATGTGCCTTGTCCCCCTCAAGGCAGGATAATCGCCCACCTTATTTAATCATGTCCAGTAATTTCCATATGTTTTCAGTTTAATTATTCTAAACGTGGTTTTCAATGGCAGCATGATGAGGTAAGGGCTGATAAAAAATACCCCCTTTTTAACTGATTGTAGCTCTGTGGGTGGATTTGCATTATCTGGTGGGTGCCTTGTCCTGGGGGTGTGCTCACACATGCCCTCGCTCAGGACTCATTACTCACCCTAATTAGGAAATGTCCATTCCCAGCTCCTCCACTCTTACTCAGAGACACAATCTCACGATGGAAATACTCTGCAGAGGTGAGCGGTATCTACAAATCTAATCACATCAATGTTTAAATCAAAGACGCCGACTAGCTCTACGATGTTGTAAGGCAGGCTAGTGGAGTCATCATTAACATCCAATTACTGACTAATACATAGTGTCCTTCAGACATATCCTTCAGATTCACTTGGAAAATCTTTGTAAAGATAAATGAAGCCCACGGGCATGCCCTATTTTTATTCTCTGTTCAATAGCCAGAGGAGGAAAGATGCCTGATAACTTATTAAGCGTGCTGTCCTCAATACAAGGAAGATGATAATTAACAGGAGTCGCCGTAAATTGAGCCCGACTCCTGCTGTCTGTTTGAGCTCAACAATTCCACATATTAATTACTGACATGAAGATTTATATCAATTTTTTTTTTTTTTTTTTTTTTTTTTTGGGAGGGGGGGAGAATCTGTCATCTCAGGTCCATGTTGGTAATTCGCTCCTTTCAGTGGATGCTCTGTGTGCCGGGTTCACCTCTTAAGATGCACCGAGTGAGAGCGGATCCTCGAAAACAAACAAAATCAAAAGTAGTCTTAACGTTGGGCACCTATCTAGTTTACACCGGCTTGATATTATGTTCCGTGAGTGCTCACGCTCTCCAGCGGTTCTCGACGCTCGAGTGACCCTTTCATGTAAACAATTCTTCAGGCCATCGTTCCATTTGCAGACGTTCCTGTGGACTGTGAGCTGCGGGGGGAGAGGGGAACGGTTTGGGAGTTACACGTCGAGCCCGCCTGATTTTCACAACAGAGATGAGAGCTTTTCTAAACCGATCTGGCGGGGCCGTGTCGTCAACTGAGCAAAAAAAAAAAAAAAAAAAAAGCCAATCAGAACGTGCTCAGTGAGTACTCTGCATTTGGTCGTTGTGACTCTGGGGCGTTGTGGCCGAGTCAACCGTTTTCATGATGAACGATAGGTCACAGTGCTGCGAGTCGGTGGAACATGATGTCAGTTTAAATGCTGCCACACAGCTCTCTCCACCAGTGGCAGAGCTCTACAGGGAGCGGAGGTAAAGGCCATTCTTCTATGATTAGGGGGTTGAAGGTGTGTGCGTGTGTGTGTGTGTGTGCGTGTGCGTGTGTGTGTGTGATTGTGTGGAGCGGATAAATACCTTTCACAATATTGAGCCCCACTCCGGGAGATGGTTTCAATCAAGTTCTTAAACAGTAGCAAGTAAAGAAAAGCTTAAATATGCTAAAACTCTGAGGCATTTGTTTTTTTTCAGCTTATGCCAGACAAAAATATATGTAGAACACGCCATTCAAATGTATTTACAGCACTGTACATTGAGCGAGACCATTTCACTTGACTGTTGGTCAAAAGTGTTCTGCCTTTCTGATATGGCCTGACTTGCTGTGTAGTAAAATTATATCTAATAATGGCACAAGAGCACTGATCACAACTTTCAAATTCAAGAGATCACTTCACAGAATGGGACTTGGCTAACTACAACAATAATTAGTTACTACTAAAGTAGCAATTACCATCTGCACTTCCTGTTCGTCTGTCTGAATTCTGTCCTTCAAGGTTCGGAATAAATAAATGAGTGAGTGCATCGATTAACTTTGTGGAATGATTCATAAATATGCTAATAAATTAATAATTTAAGGAGGAAATGACAAAAACAAGCGCTCCAGCCGGTGAATGAGTCACAGCCTATGTTACCTAGAAAACGGGCGTTGGCTTGTGTGGACAGCCTGTTTCTCCTTCTGAATTGGGTGTATCTTTTTACCGATCTGATGTTCCTCACAGGTAAATTTCTCGTTTTGGGGTGTGGGCAGAGGGGGAGGTGGGTGGGAACTCGGAGGTGACGCTCAGGGGCATCTCCTCCAAGGGGCAGTCCTGATTGGCGTCATGACCGCTGTTGGAATAGGCACTGCGGGAGGGCGGGAGGCGCGAGCGGTGCTCCTCTCCAACGAGCCTGGCGCTCCCGTTCGCCAGGCGTCCCAGGCTCCCTCTCTCCTGGTAAGGCACAAAGGTGGAGAGTTTCGGGGGGTTCCTGGTCTTGCGTACGGGGGAGGGATGCCCGGGCATCCAGCAGGCGTCTGAGTGGCCCAACTCGCTGCACTCGGTCGTGCAGTTCCCGGTCATCGCCACGTCAGGGAGGGAGCGGATATCTGCAGCCAAGGACAGAGGAGACGGCGTCATCAGGGAGAGCTTCGTAAACATCGGAACAATATTCATTTAAAAAAAAAGTTGTAAAAAGGCATTTTTGCACAGAAATGGTTTCATCTGAAACACCCCATGAAACCCACTCCCCTCCTTGAGGTCTTTGCAGCTGTTGCTAAGCAGTGAGCAGCAGTTGCTATGTAGCTGTTGCTATGCACTGTGTAATGAGTGCTCCTGTGTGTGTGTGTGTGTGTGTGTGTGTGTGTGTGTGTGTGTGTGTGTGTGTGTGTGTGTGTGTGTGTGTGTGTGTGTGTGTGTGTGTGTGTGTAGTCCACGAGCCGATGTGGTGCATTCAAGACATGGCGTGCTGTGACTATGTCATTTCGAAGTGTGCAGCGGCAGTTCGTCTGCTATGTTTGGTCTATTTTCCTAACATGTGCTAATTTCTATTACAGGAGAGTCATGTGCTGTGAATGGTACTGTGTCAACATAGAAAAAGACTACAGGAATGGACACATGTCGGAGACGTGTAGTGTTTGGTTATAAAGAGACTAGCTGGATCCCTTTGGGCAAAAACATTGCTGAATGAGTTATTGATTGACAGTGCTGAAATGAGTTCCCTGCCCTTGATTATCACCCATTTTTTTTTTATCCAACTGTTCCTAATTAAATAAATGGGTCCATGACCCAGTGACCTCATTTTAAATGTACAAGCTGGGAGGGCTCCAAAATAAGTTTGCATTAGCCATCACTCACTCAAGGCTATCACACAGCTCTAAAAGAGAGGAAGCCGTGTGTTTGTTCACCAGAGACGTGCAGCTGGCAGCCAATAGACTTGTTAAGCAGCCCACCTGTTGACAAGCTAAACATACAGCCCAGATTAAATGGAAATACCACTCAATTTATCTTTGTTATCCCTTCAGACTCGGGCTGGGACAGCCAGATCAATTGTCTGCGAGAGGAGCAGATGACTAAGATCCGTGTGTCCGTGATGTCGCCGACGTGAAGTTTTAATTGCTGTGATAAATGCATTACTGTAATGCCACAGCACTGTCCCTACCATGAAAGAACACGTCCATCACGGGAGCGCCGTCTTGTTTCGTGGCCACAGGACGGTGTGTGAATGAGTGGAAATGTATTTGTGGAGCCAAAAGAGGAGAGCTCAGCGACGCGCACACACACACACACACACACACACACACACACACACACACACACACACACACACACACACACACACACACACACACACACACACACACACAACGAGCTGAAAGACGCTGCTGCATGTGGATGATGGAACCACGTGAGATGACGTATTGTAGGGGCCGGTATTAAGAGTTCACAGATAATAGAGAAAATACCAGCTTGACAGTGAGCCTGAGACATAGCATCAGTATTGTACTCATGACCAGTGGCGAGATAATTATCCCGCAAAATGTCAGACCTCTGAGGGAGGAAAAAAATAAAAAAATAAATGCATCTGGTTCAGTCAATCAGAAGCCAAAGTGATGCAGCTCGTGTGTTAAACATTTGAAACGCTTCACTGTGTAATACAAATTAATGGCAGTTATTTATTTGCATTTCCTCAATGGTGTCAAAACTATTCATCTCTCATGGGGTAATCCATATACAGCTGTCCCGTTGTTTATCAAAATAATAATAACCGGACGTAGAAGAATGCATAGCTTGATCTATTGTCGCAGTTAATCTCATTGTTCCTGTAATCCTAAAGAGCTCGACGTTTAGGCCGTCAAATACATTTACTTCACAATTGAGCAATGTTCTGCCTTATTCATGCTTAATTATATCATTATGCTTCAGTGGCAAATTCTTCTCTTTGTTTACTAGGTCATCGTCGATGAACTGAGATTCTTCTCAAATGAATGAACTACACTTTTATGCTTGATTAAGAACAAGAAAAGTGAATTTAGAGCCATAAGAAACGACAGGGAACCGAAGCAGGAGCGTGTGCGTGCGTGTGCGTGCGTGTGTGCGTGCGTGTGCGCGTGTGTGTGTGTGTGTGTGTGTGTGTGTGTGTTGCAGTTTCATTTTCCCAGCTCCACTAAGAGCGTTGTCTGTATGCATCACTGCAGTGAAATGGACTCTTGCTACAAAAGATGTTCATGGGAAGAGAGTTGGAGAGAAGGGTTTGAGGAGTACGCTTCTAAGCACAAGCACAGTCGTGTAGGCATCTACCCCCAAAAGGATTTCACACTTGATTAAAACCACTCCACAGCTTCCAGGAGGTTTACGCCACACCAAGAGGCCTCATGTTCAAAATCGGCGCAGCTCCACATCTACAAATCACTGGGATGTGGGGTGGGGTGTTTGTGTGTGTGTGTGGGGAGAGAGGAGGGGAAGGGGGGCAATTATGCAGGTTTTCTGAAACACTTCACATGCCACAATTGGTTCGTTTCTTTAGGAATTAGACATTATAATTATATGTGTGCATGCGATCGTGTTTGGTATGAAAACAAGCAGAACAAAGTCACAGTTGAACACAGAAGGCTCCCACCTTTGTCTGATTTCTCTTTTAACTCATTCAGTCTCGCGAAAGAAGACATCAAAACTGTTGCCTCATCTTCGCTGACTGTCAGGTTGGCAATTGACTTCAGGTCGACTGTGTTTTTAGAAAATATAATGCAGCCTTATTTCATGAAATGCCAACCAAAAGAAAACATGTCATGTAAAATGATAGCATGCGGGACAGGAATTAAGAGCACATTCTGAAACCGAGCTCATCATCATCACCAAGGGCCAGAAAATCAGCGATGACAGCTAAATACGCCGACTAGCATGCCAAAGTCTGCCATTTTTTTTTTTTTTTTTTTTTTTTTTTTTTTGCCAACGGTGCCAAGCCGCACATCGCACGTCATCAACAGAGAACATAGATACTCTAATGCCAGCTATTTTAGCAGGCCATTACCGTGTCTGTTAGTGTTTCATCTAAATTTCATATGGTTTTATTTTTAATGTCACGTACAGCCTGTTCTTAAAAATTTAACAAATGAGAGATCTATATTCAAGCGCGACCTGCCGTGCTGCTGCATCCTGTCAGTGACGTTCAATAGTGCATGTAATTTCCAGTCACACGTCAGCTCGTTTTTCAACGTGTAATAATAATGAATTGGTTATTGTGCGGTTATGACAGCATGTTATGCGAGGGTGTCTCAATTGTGAAAGCACAAGTTTTTACATTTGCTTGCCCTGACCTTTCTGTCACACTCGAATCCATTTCCAGCAAAAAATCAATACTGATAATTATACTTTTGTGTCTGCCTTTTGCTGCGGCCATTAGCCATCTGGAGCTGTAGTGAATTCCACTTACAGTGTGGTAGAATACTGTGCACATCAAAACATACTCCCACACTCGGCTGGAACGATCACCGCTTGAATATTTGCTGGACATGATGAAGCAAATGAGTCAACCACTGGTTGAAGGACCAGCCAAACACACTGTGGGAAAATTGGTATTTTCTCACCCACTCAACCCCGTTTTCTGCTGCACCGATACCTGAAATAAATCCTTTAGAGTTTATAGTCTTCTATGTCATGGATGGAGAGCCGAGGTGGACAACGGAGAACAGATGGGCAAACCACAGCGCTATTATGCTACTGGCTGAAACAGGCAGACTGGATTCAGAGAGCTTGTGATTTGGTTTTGAAGAGCGGTGACTCGGTGACATTTCTTCCTCTCTGCACAGCGGAATTCTTTTCCTCTCGACTTGGAGATAGATTGCACCTGTAGCTCTCTCCTTTTATATTAGGTCAATCCCATCTGCTTGCTTAAAGCAATATCAGGAAAAAGAACAGTAATTTCTACCCTCTCCCACCTTCAGTACCACGTCAGCGACTCACAGTGAACCTTAGCAAAACCTCTAAAAGCACCTTAACTGCAGTGGCATAGCATGCACTCCACAGTGCAGCTACAGAGTGGGGGTACACACAGAGCTTAACCCCCCGGCTGACAGATACATGTGAGGGGTGGGTTTGCATGCTGCTTGCATCAGGGTGCCAGTGGGAGGTGTTGAGTGTCTGAGGCAGGCTTCCTCATCGTCTGATCCCCTGCCCACGGGCATGGGGGAAGCTGCCTCTTCCTGAGATTTCACACTGCTCCCTCTCTGTTTGATTGCAAATGCTGCCTCTCCCCACCGGCTGCTTTCCAGCGTGTGCGCCACACCGCTATGATCGATGGCAAACAAATATGAGAGATCCACAGCTCACGGAGGGATAACATGGGGGGGTGGGGGTGGGGGGGTTGGAGGGTGGAGGGGGGCAGCTACTATTGTTTGGGAGTGTGTGAGTGATATTAATGGTATATTTGTGGTTCCTGCAAACAGTTTATGTGGTAAATGACTTAAGAAGTTTCCGAGGAACAAAAAAGAGAAAGACAAAATAGCCCACATTTGAGCAGACATTAATGTCTGTGGTGGCTACCAGTATAATAACCGGGTGTGAATGTATTCTGTGGTTGTCACCCTCTGTGAAGAAAAACAACAAGAAACCAGGGTTTTGTATTTCTTTAGCTATGACATGTCAAGTCTTGTTATTCAGGTGCTCTCAGGAAGCACAGTAAGCAGAAGCTACCAAAAAACACGTTGTTTTTTTCCCCTTCTCCAGAGGGGTACATTTTTAAGAGTCTGAAAGTTGCTACAAGTACACAAACATCGAGTTGACATGCACATTTTTTTCCCTGCTCATTGTAATGGGATCCAAAAGAACAGTGGAGGAGCAAAATTAGAACGTGTAGGTTTTCCCGCTTTGTCACCTTATCTCAACAGAGTGACGAGGGAGAAAACCACGTTTTTAACAATACTGTGGTGTCGCTCCGTAGATGATTGGTGTACTTTAATTCTGAAAGCATGCTTTGTGCAGAATAATGTGCAGAATAATTCATATATACTGTACAGCAACATTTGCCCCTTTAGACAAGCCTTGGTGGAAAAGTTAACTTTTAAAGCCAATTGTAAATGTTTTTTATTGTATGAAAACCAAGTGGCAACACACTGTGACATTAAGAATGGGTCATGATTTTGGGATATTTCAATAGTCATCAAAATATAGAAAATTGATTTGTATATGCAAGTAGTGTACCCTGTTTTTACAGGCGCCCGGCTGTAATGCGTTACTCCCATCAGAAGGTGGCGGTAATGCACCTAAAAGCTGTCTGCCAGCGCCATTAAACAACATAAGGAGAAGAAGAACACATTGCTGCCAGGCAAAACTGTGTGGCGCTGTGAGGGGCGAATTAATAGTTGATTAGTTCAGAGCGATTTGCCAATTTGCGCTTCAAATGCCCATCCCTACGTGACACGTACGTATTTTGACTTTGTATTTAATGAGCCAGCCCCTAGTGGCCCTCAGGTGTATTGCACTTTAAAACACTTGCACATTGGCTTCACTTTTCAGACCCGGTGACAATGTCCATTTGTACATACAGTCTATGATGCAAACTAAATAAAAAGAAAATGCATCACTTTATAAAAAAACAAAAACATGATCATTTTGTCTGTTAGTATAAATGCTTAAATGTTTTGGTGGAAACAGGTTACTGGATGTCCAGTCAGTGTGTCTGCACAAGGTGACGCCAGGATACGAATTGTTATGGAGGTTTAAAGCATATGTGTCAAAGTCTACCTCGCAGACTGACTAAGATCTGAATTCTCGGCTTCCTGAGCAGGCCAGCCTCTCGCTGACAAAACCTGATGAGTGGACATGTCGGCCAGAGGCACGTCAGGAAAAGAGGCTGTGGATGGTTCAGTGGGTGATGGTACACCTCCTGTCAGTTCTCTCACCGTCCACCATTTTGTCTAAGACATCCTTTATTTGAAGACTGCCTTTTGTATCACTGCATTTGACAAAGCCTTAGCACCTGCTGACAGATCACGCTATGCACCAGCTCCTCCAATTGAGAAGTTGATATGCAGTGTGATATGTCAACCAATACTAAGGCTTTGTCAAACTGTGACACACTCACACACACACACACACACACACATACAAACACACATACACAAACACACATAAGGCATCCTGGGATAAAATTGATTCAAAACATTGGTGGAGGACTGGAAGTAAAGGGTGCTAAATAATGATATAGTAGTTTTTGTAACTAATATCATTGTTTCTCTGTTGGTGCGCAAAGGTGTTCGTGAAATGTGAGTTTGGAGAACGGCTTCATGCTTCTGCCCACAGCTATATGTTTGGCTTGCTGGCCAATTACTGACTGGAAATTGCATTCTGAAGCTTGACAACAAAATATTGATCCGTAGCACCTGTCAATGCAATAATAAACTTAAAAAAAGATTCAGGTTTATGATAATCATATAAGTCCAGTTCCTCGACTCACTGAGATCAAATAATGCCAGTTTTGTTTTAGCAATCAATAAAATAGCCTGAAATATAACACCAAATATGTCTCCAGATAATCTAACCACCCATTTGCATTAAGTGGTCACACCCTCCTCAGCGCAGTACGTCTTCACCATACTGTTAACGTTACATATCTGCTTCTATTGCTTTACCTAAATCTTCCATTAGCGCAGACGGTTTAGAAATTATAAACAGCATTACTTTATATGCTGTATTCAATCTAATGTTCATTCAAATAGAGGGCTTCAGGGACAGCGTTAAATGTGCACGTTAAGTTTAGACATCAGTGCTTTACTTTAAATTTAGAAATTTGCATTTGCTCCTTGGGCTAATACAGGTATTTTATGAATGCTGCTCATTTAAATCTTTACTGTGGGCTGTGCCACAGTTGATGAACAATGTAATACTAAACAGAGAGATGCTGATTAGGATTAAAATATAGCATTAGAACAAACCGGTTCTCAATACATGTTAAATATAGCTGTAAGTACAGTTTAACATAATATACAACAGGAATTATTTGTCATTGGGCATTGTCGAATTACAATACAACAACATGAAAGATTGAATAAGGGTGAAAATTACTGCATAGTTTTTTTTTTTTTTTTGCAAACAGTTTTTGAAATCGTATAATATATTTATACTTGCTTGCATAATTACATTTGTGCCCACTCTGCTTCTTCTTCTCTGTGTTTCTCTCACTCCTGAAATAGGAAACCCTGCATTTCCCTTTCAGTTATCTGTGTAATTTAATTAGAAATGCTCAAAGAAATGTAGACTAAATCCCTGTGGTGTGAGGTTGTGACTGGACGCTCAATAGCTGGAGGATTTTTGTTTTTCTTTAAGGTGTAACTCTATTGCAGATTTTGCATAGGTCAATCATCAGTTTGGCAATTACAATAACAGGTTATTCATCGGTTTGAAAGATACCTGCTTAAAAAAATTGTAAGATTATATTTCTACCTGAATGTCTTGGTTGACTTTGTGCTCATATGTAGATGTGTATGGCAAGCAGCACAGGTCGGTTTCTGTCGCAGATGAGTTAATAATAAAAAAAACATGAAAGACTCCGACTGAAGTTGGAAGTAACCCGAAACATGAAAAATCCTTATTTTTGTGAATTTTATGACTGATTTCATGGGATTTTTTTTTTTTTTGTCACGATAATTAAACTGAACGTTTTATCACCCAACCCGTACTCTGATTACCACGTGACATACTTGAAGAGTTACTTGTCTATTCCTGTCTCACAACCCAAATGTCCTTTCTTCCTCTTGTCTGAATGTCTCTTTTCTTGGTCCATGCCTTTGAAGCTTTCTTCCTGCTTTGGGCCCCTTTCGTTGGCCCTTTCACTGTGGCAGCGCTCCATGGCCTCATACTAGCCGGTACAAGATGTTTCATTTCGCAAAAGCTGAAAAGAAAACCCAAACATTCAGTCGTCGGTCTGAAGCACTTGCAGTAATAGGCTGGTATCCAATATATTGAGTGTCTATTAGCGGTTCTGTGCTCAAATAACACCAAATAATGTGGCTACATTTACAATTTTATTTTCACCATTAAGAAAAATCAAAGTCTTCCTTTTACGCGATCTCCATCTCTTATTATCAAAGACGGAATTATTTTCCTCTCATGATTTCCCCCCCGAGTACATTCCCATGCACAACTTTCATGCTCGCTATCTTTCACGCATTGATCTTACTGACATGTAAAAGTGATGTCTTCCATGATCCATGTGTTGTTCTTCCTCCCCTTTCGATCAAGATGTCTTTGCTAATTCTGCCTTTGATCTCCACAGTCTGTAGTGTGAGACATGGTTAACATGAGAGCACTAACATTAGCAGCTAATTAGCCAACACCGGCACAGAAGTATAGAAAATATAGGAAATGGCAAACGTGGTTTCAGTGACTTCACTGTAGTTTTTCCCCATATCTTGTGGGCAACATAACCTTGCCTGTGGCCGTGGTTGCGCTATGACGACTTACATCATTTGATCATACATCATATCGTTCAGCCAGAAAACCAAGAGGTCAGGCTCAGATTTATATCAAAGCGCTCTGTAGTATGGATGCATTGCAGGGGGGGAATGCACGTATCAGCACAATTGATATGAAGCGATAACTGTGATAAAAGTTAGTACACACAGATTTAAATAATACCGTCACAGCAGGAACATCATTTTCGCCCAGTATGGAGAAACATCTGAGTAATCTGATCTTTACAATCATGTAAGTAGTCCGTGCAGCGGCTAAACGATGACCCCGGAGAGGTGGAAGCTTTATTTGACCGTTTACTGTAGATAGAGAGTTGCTGCCTGACTGACAATTCTCTGGGAGAGTCAGCATATTAACGCAGTCAGATGGAAAGCTCTGTTCCCACAATGCTCTGAACAATACAGCTAGGCATTCGGAGCAGGACAATTCAAATTTGTAACGTGATGGAATATGAAAATTGCCTTTTTGTGTGGCAGAGAGGCTGCAGGAAAAGACCAGCAGCAATCTCCCAATGTTGCTCCTCCCGTCTTACACTCTCTGTCAGCCGATAGCTTTTCTGAGAAGGCTTTGATGAGGGGATGGAGGGGTGGGGGGAGAGAAAAAAATATCACATGGCATCCAGAACATGATTGAACACATAATTATTCAGGGAAACTGCAAATTCCAGTCTTTAAATATGGACTTAAAGAGAAACGCAGAACACAGAAGGCAGTGGGGGGTCATCAAGACGGGTTTTAAGGCCAGCGTGATTTCTCCCTCCCCTGTTGTTCTTTACTAATCTGTTGCATTCCACTGCTTGTGTTTGATTGACTTTTCGAAGCTTCAGTGTGGTGAGGACGGGTCAACGTTCATGTTCTTTGATGTTGTCAAAATCCTCCGACAGAACTAATCATCCAGCACAATAACACCATTAACCTAGTAGCTGCTCAGATGTGGAGGTAAATGTGTTTGTGTGTGTGTGTGTGTGTGTGAGTTGGGGGGGGGGGGGTGACAACAAGACTTGGGCATGTCTGGAAGGCAACGCATTGGTTAATTAAATCACCGCCACACCTGCACTTTAGTGCTATCGTGTGTATTAAAGGGGCATTAAAGTGGAGATATAAATGTTTTATTGCATTCAAATATCATAAATGGACAGAACGTACACTCTGGATAATAAAATGAAAATTTAATGCGCTGATGAGTAAATTGGGTCATGTGCAGAGCCGTAGCCTGGGTCTGTCTGCGACCCTGAGTGTGAACGGCTTCCTGTTTGGCTTAACATGGTGACTTTTCCTTTTCACGTGTAAGCAATATTGGTGATATTCACTGTGTCGCTCCGCGGTGTGAATGCGGCTCGTTGGGAGCCAGATTGGGACAATCAAGGCCATGGCAATAGCAACAACAAAGCGGAAAAGCTGTAAAAAAAAACCCAAACAACAACAACCCAAAAAACATGCAGCAAATGCACAACGAGAGTAAGCGTCAGGGTATCTGCTTTTTTTATTTTTATTTTATTGAAGTGTCTCCTCTTGCCATCTGTTTTTTTCAGCGCCTGTGGTGGCTGTATGTTTGATGGGTATCTCATCTCCAGGCTAGATATTGTTTCAGAAGACAGCTCATCAAGATGAGTGACAAGTGTTGGGGCTTTGCACATGGCATGACCATCTGAGAGGGAGTCACCCAAAGGGAAATTGAACAAATCCGTATAATTTCTTTAAGTAAAAAGATAGTGATACTGACAGTGACCGCGGGACTGCATTAAGATCCACAGTTTGTGTCTCTGTTATGGCTCTGCAGTCTGGAACTAGCTATAAAAAAAAAAAAAGTGTCTCGATTTTACAATGAACTCTCGCTAATTAGACAGGAGTTCCAGCAGAAATGCATGGTGGAACCAAGCTACATGGTCATGCAATATTCTGTCAGAATTACTCTACTTTTGGCTTGAGAACAAGGACTCTTTAGGGAAAGCTCACAGAAAGTAGGCTTTAAAGTGAGTTTTGAAAGGCAGAACATTTCTAGAATTGTTGAAGTAATCACTGAGCATTGCTCAAAACCTCCGTCAAGACCCGGCAAAAAATATTCTGATGATTTTGGTTGATAGGGCAGTAAAATGTCTGTTATATCACTTTAAATGTCTTACACAGTAAAACACTTGGCCATGAGGATAAGCAAGAATTATTCAAGCTATTTTGTATTTAGCTTAAGGCATGCAATGTATTGACTGCATGATATACCATGTTAACACAAAACTGCAAATTAAGAATTGATTCTTTCACCAGCTGGGGAAAAAGAGAGAGAGAGAAAAAAAACGTACTGCCGCTTTCTATTTGGTGTGAAGAGGACATTTTCAGTTTCACTGGATTCAGTTCTCATTGAGTTTGAAAGGTCCTTGAACTGCAGTGAATTCTGAGATATCTGTGATAAAGCCTTAAAGCGAGAGCTGCTCCGTTCCTGTGAGACTCACTGGAAATAAGGAAATGCATGTCAGGCCCATACAGTACAATCCAGTCCCTCAAGTGCCATCCATCATTGAAGGGCAGAACACTAGTTAGAGGGAGGTTCAGCGGCTCTCTGTCCCCATCACATTATGATGGAGAGATGACCCCCGGGGCCTTTCTCTGATGCCGGCTTGAGCAGCCCGGACCAAGTGAGGTTGAAGTGGAACTGGCCCCTAGCCAGCGTCCCCCCCCCCTTCCCCGATGCACAGCGCTCTACCTGCTCTACGAATCACATCTGGGGTGAGACTGGGTAAGACCCATAGAGAGCAACGGAGCACTACCACCACTTTCTATTTCTGCCTCCATAATTATCCTTAACTTTCAACGCTGGAACCCATGGACCTGCCAGTGGACACTAAAAGGAGCGTCTCGTATCGCCATGAGCGACACCAGGCTAATTAAGAAATGTATCTTCATAAACTTGTACTTTAAAACCCAAATTTACACACACACACACACACACACACACACACACACACACACACACACACACACACACACACACACACACACACACACACACACACACACACACACACACACACACACACACACACACACACACATACACACACACATACACATAAACACACATTGCCACCTCCAAACCTGCTGCTTCAGCATGCTGCTGCCCAGACTCACTGGCGTGGCGAGAGTAGGCAGTATCCAATTTTTGCCTAAGTACAGAGAGCCATCCACTTTTGTTAGAGTAATACATGAGCACATCTAAAGCTTAGGGATACTGGCTTAGGCATAGTGGCTCACTCATTCATTTTACAAGCTTAGTGCTAAAACCAGACATTTTCAGTGGCAGCATGGTGTTAAAAGCACTATTTATGGAACCTAATGTGCGCTTATATGCATGTACTTCTCTTTCTGCTCATAATTCTGAACACTCATCTGGGTTTTCATCCATGTTGTATACATGTGGATAAGAGCTGAATAGCGTGTGCAGGTCTAAATAAAAATGAAGGGGACTGGGAATCTGACTTAAGGAAACTGGTCCAAAAGTCTTCTACTAAATATCTCATGATTTTATAATAACTAAAAAAGCAGGCAGACACTGGGACTATAAGCACAAATAAAAATCAGGGTCTGACAAAAAGATGCTATTATCAGTGAGGTTACCAGAGTCTTCCAGTCAGCTGGACACAATGATGAAACTGCAGAGAAATCACTTTTATGTGCAAAATAAGGCAGTATGAAATTGAACGCAAGGGGGTAGATTTATTGGGATAATGGGACTTCTATTCTGGCTCCATCTAGATTTCACATGTGGCTGCAATCTCTGCCACACAATAAGTCAGTTCACTGTAAAAGACAATAAGCCAATTCTATACTTTGCCACAGTTAATGGTCTGAGATGTAATAACACGTCCCTTCTACCACAAAAGGCCCCTTTCAAAGGTCTGGCCTGTCGACAGTCATTTAAAGAATACTGTAATGTGTGTGTGAGGCCAAAGTTTGGGATGAGTGCGTAGGTCTCATTGTTAGTGATCACGTAAGCGAAAGCACATTTTCAAATTGGGCGAGCAGAAATGTAGACACATTCAAAACTACGACGTGTTGACACATCATCAGAGCCATTTTGGACACGGCAGCATGAAGTCATTTGTAAAGGGGCTATAGTTAACCATTGTCTGTGGTGTCAAAGCCTTATCCAGGTTACAGTTTAATTCTGCTCCAGTTAGGCTCTTCCAGTGACCTATTTGCTCTGAAATGAAACTACAAACAATTGGGGGGGGGGGGGTACCAAACAGCAGCAGCTGATGTGAGCAGAGCATAATGCGTGTGCTAGAATGAGCTTGGGATTACAGGCGTATTACTCATGACAACTTGCCTCAGGGGACCACTTGTAAGGACTTTTTTTTTTTCATCCACAGAAGCCTCTGACAAAACTGCCAGCCCCGTGACCTGTCCCTTCTCTGGGTGGTGGCGGTTCCAGCAGAGGCTGGCGTAGGCCGAGGTGCTGGTACAGGCTTGCATGTTCCACTCCCCCCCAATAATACTAACAGGCAGAGACAGTGACAAGGCATGATGACATCTGTTTGAGGAAACCCACACCCCTGCATCAGCACGCTATGCTGGCACCCGGGCAGGGGCCCAAGCTGGCACTCAGGACCAACAAGCCCCATTAGCTTGACATTCTACCTCTCGGTCTGCACGGTGTCTTCCTCTGCGTCTTCATTTGTTCAAATATTTCCTCGCGCTCGGTAAACACGAACCAGATGTTCATGGGAAACTCGTAACGTCGAAGCAGTAATGGCTAAAACAGAGGTATCCTGCATGGCACTGATATGGCAGGCACTGAAAGCAGAGGAAAACCCCTGACAGGAGTTCAAACGGAACAAGTATATGACGCCGCATGCATCATCTGCAACATCTAAGGCAGGCAAATCAGACAGCATTACTAAAGAACCTAATTATCATGCAAATGCCATTTATTCCATTTTATCTCACCCTTCTCAATAGCCCATATGGCGGTGAGTGTGCACAGAGGAAGACACAGGGAGACCTCATGCTGGGCAAGCGGCCACATCAAAATTCCTCCATCTGTGGTCAATTGACTTTCTCTCTCTGTGTGTGTGTGTGTGTGTGTGTGTGTGTGTGTGTGTGTGTGTGTGTGTGTGTGTGTGTGTGTGTGTGTGTGTGTGTGTGTGTGTGTGTGTGTGTGTGTGTGTGTGTGTGTGTGTGTGTGTGTGTGTGTGTGTGTGTGTGTGCGTGTGTGTGTGTGTGTGTCCATGCTAGTACCCGTCTTCAATCCGACTGTGTTGGTGCGAACCCTCATTTCACAGCCAAGACGCCTAACCACTGATCCCTGGATGAGTGATTACTGTCTAGGTTGGAATGGACATGACGGGATTGCTGGTTAAACTTGTGTCCCAAGAAGACAGGAGGGGTCCTGTCATAGGTCCCTGATGACTCATGCTCCGGGTCAGTCTGGGCAACAGGAAGTTAAACTATTCATGCAATGTGTTGTATGACTCCAGATATGTGCTGAGGCTGGACACACACTCACCAGCTTGGGCTAATGTTAAAGCAAAATGTGTAAAAGAGCAAAATAACTGTCATGAAATATAATGTATGGAGGCCGTTGAAAAACCTTGTGAAATTAAATCAAGCCGAGTCATCTTGGGGATTAAAGCTGATTAAAGTTGCCTGATGTCATCTGTATAACTGATATTTTCCTCCAAATAAAACATCAGTCAAACTTTTTTTTATACTGATGTCTTTTTACAGGGTCTCAAAGTCATGTAAAAATACTCAATGATGCATTCTGCCTGTGAACCAATCAGTAATGAATAGTGTGAATCACTTGGACACTGCTGATCAGATTTTGATTAGTGGTGATGTCAGAGATACAGTGGACGGGCAGATGGGACAGACATAGACCAGTCATTGGTCTTCCTCTGATTTCACAGTGGATGACAAATCATGCATCTTGACAGCAACCAGACATACAAGATAAGCAGTTTTCATGCTGTCTGAAGCAATCAATTTAAAAGGAATTACAGAGCTCAGTGATTATGATGAGAGTCTATTAAAGTAAAATAGCACTGCAATCAAAATGATTTAGAGATTTGGGGTGCGATGCAACACCCTCCAGTGCAAACAGATGCATGTATGTATGCAGGTGCACGCACGCACACAGATCTGCGCGCACGCATGCATGGACACGCGTCGATTGGACAAACATTTTTGATGAGATTAACGAACAGTTGAGCAATGTGCACGCAATACACTCGCGGACGTAACAGAGAAGGAAATGCACATGGAGAAACTGAAATGGAGTGCACTCTAACACAGCCTGAAGACAAGAATTAGAAAAAGTGGGAGGAGGGAGCAGCTGCTCAGGCATATGAAAAAAAGGAACTCCAGAAATTAATTGCTGCAGATCAGGCAGCATACATGTCATATATCAGACATTTTATTGGTGGAGTTTGAATCTACACTTAATTCCAAAACCGAGAACCATGAGGGAATATGTTGATGTCTACTTCAGTGAACCAGAGAGACTGTTACGGACCACGCACACACTTTCCTTTCTTCAGTCCAATAAACCAAGGTCATTTCACTTCAGTCTGCAAGACTCTCTAAAAGAGAGCAAACATAGAATATTTAACAAAACAAAAAAAATCCCCACTAAATATAGATCAGCTGATTTAATGATGAATTAATGATGATGAATTAATTCACCACTCATAAAACACCTCTGGTATTAACATCTTTAATAGTAGCATGCCATAATTAAAGGAATGGCATGGGCTTGGATGCACCCACACTGAGATTCCCATTGAACTCAGATTCAAAAAGTTGGCCTAATACCAGTTTAATATCGGAAACGCCTGACTGAAACTGTAATTTCATTAAACAGCCAAGCTGAAATAGATCTGGAGTATCCACTATCTCTAAAAATGTAGATTCGCCAGTGTCAAAGTTCAACTTGTATAACAAAACACACATCCATGTCGATATTTCCGGAGCCCAGTGATGCAAAGGCTGACAGTCGGGGGTTCATATACTGCGTTTTATCCAACTTAAATGGAGTGACACATCATGCTCACCTCCCCATTTTTTGCCTGTCAGTCATCTTTACTGCAATGAATAAAGCTCTGCACCAGTACAAGCTGTCACTCTGTCACTCAAACGCTTAAAAAAAGACTTCATGTCACTATTCAGGTGGAGCTGGGGAGGAATTCCTCTGTCTCATTTGATTTTTCTGTCTAATCTTTCATTTTATGTGGGCTCGCTGTTATCTCCCTGAAGTGGGAATCACATTTTAATTAGGTCTATCCTTGGTTAGCGGTTCATCTTTGCATCTCCTATGAGCTCATCCTATGGGCTTTGCTGGCTTGTCAGAGACTCTTAGTCCCCGCTCCCTGTCACAGTCTAACATCTCCCCCATCTTGTGCCACCTTTTCATTCTTTAACTGCTCCATCTCCACTCACAATCTTGCTCTCTTGCAGCTGACAACAAAGAGCACTCTGTCGCACAAAAACCTGTGTTCTACAGATGGGAAAAACACAATAAAAAGTCACAACAATAGTAAAAAAAAAAAAAAAAAAAAAGAAATAGAAAATGCATATATTACACGTCTGTAGTTCGGGAAGAAAATGGAAATAATTCAGTCAGCTGCATACTCCCGGACTATCAACAACTAGTTTGTATAGAGATTGACTGCATCTATCTATTAAACAGGATATTGAGTAATCTCTGACCTCAATATGGCCGGAGGGAAGTGCAGTATTCGCAAGACTCATCCTCTCCTGCACCCGCCACCCTTTCCATTCTTGATTTATGGTGTCACTAATTGACACAAACAAATAAACATTTGCAATAGAGATGAATAAACTAACTAATGAGATCCAACGCAGTTGTCTCGCAAAGAGGCAATGCATCACAATGCAAGACGCTATGCTAATAATATAACTTTGTCATCTGCTGTTTTGGCGTGACGGTGACACATTTTAGCCTTTGATCCAGCGATGTTTTGCAACTTGGGAGTGCTTGAGATTGAAATAGGCCTTTTTTTTCCTTCTTCCTTCCTCTAAAAAAAAAAAGAAGCCAGAAATCTCTCTGCTCTCACGGTGTACAGTCCCACTGATAATAGATACGTCTGTGTGTTCATCACTCACAGGGAGTCAACGTTACTGACAGCATTGATCAGCGAACTCCATCGCGTCCTTGCCGATACCTTTCCCGTTTTGCACAGGACAGTAAAAGCCTGAACCTTAAAATCCATACTTTATGCACAAAAAGCAGAGCCGTTGCATGCCTTTGAGATGAAACCACATAGATACAACAAACTAATGATATAGAGACATAAGGAGAAGATGTTCTTGGTGAGCAACGAAATATCACCGGGGAAAAGTGTCTGGTCCGGCGAGCAGTGCAATGCTAAGTACTAAAATAACTGGAAATGTACCATGTGAATCACTTATCATAGCGTGTTACAAGACAGGGAATGGATTATGTTTGGCAGCTTAAGGCAGCAAAATTGTTATTATGACATGCAGTTCACAGAATGGCAGTTACAGCTTCGGCTATGATATATTTTTTTCTAATATGGACCTACGCTGAGGCCATCAGTGTTCAGCCTGTGGATTGATTACCGAGCCTAGAAATGATGGCACCTGCACACCTAAGCTGCGGTGTCAGTGAGCGTCCAAGTAGAGGTAAGAAAATGCTTTGAGTAAACACACTGTTGCCTGCACAGATGTCATGGTTCAGATTTATTTAGAGGGCAAATGCTCCATTAGTTGGGCTTTTTAATTAGCACACTTGTGAGAGAGGGTCATTAAGGATGTCTGACAGAGGACCTGCTGATGAGGGGGATGGAGACACTGCTTACTCTGGCCTTGAAGCAACAAACAAACACACACACACACACACACACACACACACACACACACACACACACGCACACACACACACACACGCACGCACGCACACACACACACACACACACACACACACACACACACACACACACACACGAGCACAGATCTGCTTAAAACCCAATAACATTTCACACAGTCATCGGCAAACGGCAGCAAGTCAGCGTCACAGGTGCCACAACATTTCCGCTGTGAAACGGCCACAGAGCACAAACAAATCTCCCACAAATGTCTGCATCACCAACAGCAGCACACACACACACTCACAAGAGCCTATTAGAGCCATTTACATTTCAATACATATTCATAAAGAATGAGGCAGAATGGATGGGATTGTCATTGTACCGTTTTCCGGGTGTTCGGTCTCTCCAATGCTGCCATCTGGAGTGGTTCTCTCATAGTGGTCTTCAGGCAGGGTCAGAGGTCCGATGCGAGGACCAGACGATGACTTACTGCTGGGAGTCTCTGACTCCTCCAAGCCGCTGTCATAGTAGCTGTGCTGAGAGGCATCCTGCAGGTCCTGCACTGGGTTGGCAGTAGAAAAGGTCACTCGCCGATGGGGATGCTAAAAAAGAGAGAGACGACACATGACTTCCCTGAACGTACAGATGCAACTGCTCCAACTAAACTTTTCCTTTTTGGTTTCACTATGGCTGCATTGTAAATGTTACAGTTCAAAACTCACCCATTTAAGACGACTGTCCGAATTGTGCTGCTCTCAGAAAGCCAGAAAATAGCATTAAATATTAAACACTCCTAAATATTAAATAGCCTTTTGCACGATTATTATTCTGAAGATTATATAAAGTAGAAATATATTAACTGAGTGAGGTTACTGACTTCAATAATACGAGCGTGCAAATTAGCAGCAGCAGTAATGAATACGACTAAAGTACAATATATTCCATACTACATGATTTAAATATCTAAATATGGGGCATGCTTTTAAATATGCTGTATGATGCTAGCCTGTATAAGTAATGGATGATCAAAATCATTCTATATGCACTGTATAAAAAAATAAGTGTATGTGCAGCATGTGTAGTATTTTTACAGATTGAATTCTAGCATGTTGATGTTGTATGACATGTCAAACTTTGTCCACCTTAACCAAGATAGTAAAATAGCAGGTATTGATCCTGGGTGAAAAATGTAAAGGTGTGCATTTAATTTATTCATTTTCCATCTTATCAGGGGCTCCAGGTGGAGGTAAGGTACAGTATGTACAGAAGTATAACTACAATAATAAGGCACAAGTGCTATGTGCACTATTGCCAATTGTTTTTTAGTCTGACAAAGCCAGACCTCTCTTCACCGTGCTATGCCAGCGCTGGAGAGGGGTGTGGCTGCACCCATGTATCATTCTGGTGTAGGGGAATGGATTTTTAGGAAAACACTCTGGCTTGTTTGTATTTCTTTAAGCCAAGCACAATCTTGTAGCACCAGTGTCTTTGCAAAGTAGTGTCAGGCCAAACATCTTGGTGAACATTTGCATGCGGGTAGGCAAGCACTGATGTTAAAATGACTAAACTCCAGAAAAGACCAAAAAGAACCAAGCAGGCCTGCATTATTGTATGTTCCAAACTTAAAAAGTAAGAGGTAGCCCGGTATTACCGGACCCATATTCACTATGTGAGTTTATGGGTCTGGCTCAGTATTGACCACCATATAATGTATGTTGTATGCCAAAACTCTATCATAGGAATTACATTTAGAAACAAACGCTTGACTTCTACTGATTGGTCTGCCCTATAGAGTGGCTGAGCAATCCTAATGTCAACAGGGTTTCCAGACTATAATCACAACCAGGACTGAAGCTGTGAGCAATAGGTGGGTGGAGCCTGGCTGGCTCAGAGGGTTGTTGTTGTTGTTGTTTCCTGAGGTTTTGAAAACAGTAACACACAGATAGTGGAAGGAGAGGAGACTGTCGACTTGAAATAATCGACTGGAAGGCTTACACCAATGTATTACATCCTAGAAGTCAGACAAGTCCCTTTAACAACTGAATAGAAGCAGCTCCTGTATATAGATAAAGCCAGCATATGCAGAGATTCTTATGTGTGGAGACATTATCTATGCATTTATATGGGCATTGAAGCAACCATTATAAAACAGGTGTCTCAGGGGGTCACAGAAATTGAGAATGTGAACAATATTACCGCTGTTATTATCATTACTAGTCAGACAAAAGTTTCATTTTCTAAATCTGCCACTACCAAATGAATTCTGATGACAATGATTGGTACACTAATCAGTAGCCCCAGTGAGCTACTTCCTTTCTCCATATTTTAATAGTTCTCTTTCCCCAGCTTTTCATGTCTAACTGAGCAGAAAGTTATGCAATATTTCCAGAATTTAACTAAAAAAGGATCCCAAGAAGGAGCTAAATAAGACTAACCAAAAGATCAAAACACAGCACTGGAAATATAGTTTGTGACAGGCTTTATTTTGCTGGCATTAGAAAAGATTATTGGATGTGCTATGTTGGTTTATGCTGATGAAATTCGATGAAAGAACGAGAAAGGAAATGAATGAATGAACTAACAGATGAACCTGAACTTGATAGCTTGAAGAAGAGCAAAGCAACATATAATAAATCATTGGAGATCACACTTTTTATCAAATTGAATGGCTTGTAAATACAGTTAGGATACCATTAAATTTCCTCTTCCAAAGATCAGTTTACTAATGGCTACTTACCACCCATCCATAACAGAAAGATGACTCCTTATAGGGCACATGCAATCACACACTCTTCCCCACCAACACACCGCCCCCACCCCACATGAGCACCTCTCGTAAAAGTCAGGAAAGCACTGATACAGCAGAACAAGCCTGCCCCCCCCCTCCTCCCACCACCTCCCCACCCTTGCTACACGAGTCGGCCCCAATCGATACAATGGGGCTGCGCTTTCCACCGTTCAACCCCTTTTCTGGCAAACAAATCCATGGCAGAAATCATTTGAACCGTCAGCTTTTTTACTACGTACACACCAGATATTGAGAAATGCTTTTAGAGCTGCTCTAAGTGCCATCAACACCATGTTCTTAATACCGTTAGTGGACTTCGAAATGTTTCCTGAAACCTGTTCATCTCCCCATCAACCCGTCAACCTGTAATACTTTTCCCACTGCATCGATGCATCTCAGACTTTCATCGAAATAATAACTATTAGAGTGTCTTTTCTTTTCTTTTTTCCTGCAGTGCTGCTCCAAAACTACACCCGTAAACCGTAAATAGTACAGAGTAAAAGCTGTCTCGGACTTCTTGATTATCTGGAACATTTAACAGAACTTAAAAACCACATTTTCAGAAACAATATTCTTGAAACCCAAGAAAAGCGGTGACTTTTTATGTCTTTGATTCAGATAGTGATTTGTGTGGTGGGTGCACAAATGAGAAAAAAAAGAGGACGATGGAAGGTTTTGGTTTGTTTTCTTCCTATTAAACATGCTCTTTGATTGATGCAGCTACACATAAAACATTTTCAACTGTAAAAAAAAAAAGTGCTTATCAGCTATGTGTGGAAGGGAAAAACACAAAGTAAGAACACGTTGTTTCTAATACTGAAGAAGAATATAAATTGCATTGATTGATCTAATTCAAGTTCTGAAAATACTCCAGTAGAAATGGGGAAAATGGACCTTACTTATCAACACAGGACTCCATCAGACCAGGTGACAATGAGTTCTTCTGCGGTATTTCAATAAACTTGCTATTGACTGATGTGACTGGACCAGACAAATTATATATGCCAATGGTGCGTTCTCAAATTCTGACTAGTCGTCTCTCAGGCTCGACGACGACTGAAATGTGAGGGGGCATTTAGTTGTTCAAATATGGATTATTGCTTAAACTTCTCCTCAAGGCATCACTCCAGAGAGTCAGCATGTTTCCTGAGTATGATAACTAGCTAAGGCTGCAGAGATGGGAAATAGATTCTCCTTTTAGTCAGAGCACAAATCCTTTGCCAGGCCTTGGGGGCTGCAGGGATGCGGCAAGAACGGAAGGATGGAAAGGGGAGGCTGAGCAGGAACGGGGAGTTGGTCAGGCAGACACGGGCGGCGCTTTGGCTGGAGGGGACAAGCAGACGGATTAGATTCTGGGAGACTGGAGGCGGGAGAGCGGGATTGTTTGGGCATTGTTGTAGGAGTAAAAGCTACAGGGCTGCGAATGAAAGAGGGGGACATTTACGATGACATCTGAATTCATAACCCCATTTAGATGGGGCAAAAATGGCCTCGTTTACAATAATGCAATCCTAAAAGCAGATGGAAAGATACAGCAGGATTCTGTCTTCACAAGACGCCCAGGACACATTTTAATGTTGTGATAAACAGCCATCACCCTCTGCCTACCTAGAGCCTCCTTTTTTAATCTCATACTGAAAAATATATTATCTATAACTTGCTACCACGGAATAATTTCAAGCCAAACATGGTCACAGCTCCATATTAATATTCAATATTGGCAGCCCGAAAGAGAAGCCCTCAATTAGATAATAATATTATTACGTCTTCATTTCATTATTGTATGCATGACACGACTATGGTCTAGTGTAAAATTTAAAATGATCAAGTGTACTATTTTTTTTTACATAAATTTCCTCTTTAAACTATGGCAGGCCGGCAGTCTTCCACGGCCTCAGCCTGATAACAACAGGAAAAAGAGAGAGTGGCTGGGACTGTACGTTCACCTGTTTGCTTCAAGCTATTCAGTACGGCTGATCCATCGACACCCAAACCACCCTACCTATTCCCTTAGAGCCGGGATGCCTTGAACCCAATTCACTTGAAAACACAGCCCACTGAACGACAACCTGTTTCTTTATTTCCTGTCTGCTACTTCGCAGGTACATAATAGTGGTAATTTAAAAAAAAAAAATGGGTCAATACCTGAGCTTTTTTTTTTTTTTTAAGTTGACAACGCAATACGTGAACCCTATCCTGGGATTTTTGATGACCAAATGTCACAAACAGGGTAGAACAGATATCCACACACTTGGATCCTTGCAGTATATCAGTATAGCAGACCTTCATCAGATCTCACATGGCACAACCTTTAAATAAAAGTGATATACTGCATGGATCTAAGCGTGTGGACATCTGTTCTACTAAAATTGGAGCTAAGTGATGTTTCCAGCCCCATGGTAAATATTCAGCCAGGTGGAACGGTGGTATTCCTGCATTATTTACGATGACCAAATGTCAAATTCAAAGAAAACAAACAGCAAGGAGAAGAAAAAAAAAAAAAGGTACATTGAAAGCATTTTGATGTGTTTTTATTTGAGGCTGTTATGTAAGTTGATTTTACCGATGTTAATTAACAGAACTATTGATGTAATATAAAAAAAAACGTCGATAAGAAAAGACATTTGAGCTCGTGAGCGCTACACATTCTCTCATCCTTTTATTGATTTGCAGAAGCCGATATACAGTATAGCATATGCACACTCACTATACATCTTTGCAGTGGGGTGAGTTGTCAGGATTGGACTGTTTTCATGTGATAAATTGACGAATATATCAGATAAAACATCAAACAGATATCAAATCAATGGGACACAAAAGAACGAGCTCTGGTTATGGTTGAACTGATAAGCAGTGAAATAGTTTGAAGCAGATAATATCAAGTGATGAGCTCTGTGAGTTAAATCACGAGCTTGAGGTTAAGGGAAGAGAAGCCTGCTGGTCTGAAGTTAAGAGTGCATTTTCGGTTATGACGAGACTGACAGTCCATATTAAATGGGCACACTGAGACATCCGAATAAATATTTCATTCATCAGATCAGATTTAAACCAAATTCATGAGGGAGTTGATATCCGATTTAAAAATCTGCTTTTCAAGCTACCTTTTACATCATTCTCTATTTGACACGCTACTGTGACGTCACGTCCAGAGAGCTGTTAGCCCCGTTAGCTGGTTGCGACTGCTGCAGAAAACCATACATCAACCACCTCTGTCTCTAATGTTGTCGGCTGTGATGGAGGACTTCTGCACTGAGACTAGATATTGGTATGGTGTGAAGAGCGAGAGGATACATCTCCATTATTCACCCCAGCCTGTGGCTCGCTGTTTTGTGTCTGTATTGGAAAAATGCACCACCAGTTTGTGAATGTACTCACGCCTATGCTGTTTCCGTGACAACGGACGCAGATGGGTTAATGGTTATATCTAATCACTTGCACATAACAGTCGGCGCAGTCGGTGCTAAAGATTGGATTTGAAACCAAAAATAATGTATTTGCCTTCAGCACGGATGAAGGGATAAAAAGAGATTCCTGCAGGGCTAATAAGCAACACGGGCAGCATTTTGGTGACTGTGGAGTGTCTCTATTGCCACTGCTGATTTGCACTACTGATCCCTGATGGGATGGCAGACCCCACTACTGTTATGCTCTCATATTGCACTGAGTCCCCAGTCCATTGTGGCTGCCCTGGAGCTACCTGACACCACTCTGCCGTCAGGTGTCCTGTCATCCAGCCAAGCCTCACTGATTGCCAGTGCAACGGGGGCTGCTGGTACTCATGCAGATGGGAGAGCTGTTCCATCTTCTCTGCCACGTTTGGTGCAAACTCCCAGCAGAGTCGTAGGTGAGTTAGATTTAGTGCTTGAAATCCATGTGTTGTGCTTCCAAGTTTGCATTTGTGTTTGGACTGTTCTGCAGGGGGAACATTTGGTGATCAAGCTGGTGACTGCACTGTACATACTTTAACCAAATTGTATTGTTTCGCTTAGGAAGCATGATATTAGTGGATGGCTGTACGACAAGACACAATCCATGTAGTGTAGAGGCAGTGAGGTATTCACATAAAACTAAAATACTTTTAACAAATTGAACACAGGATGACATTATTGTTATCAATATTATTATTATTGGAGAATAACACTTTGGTGGTTCAACAGATGTACCCTCCTCCCTATTTCTTATGAATATTAATAATTGTACATTTTTTAAATATGGAACTTGAGATTTAAGGCTTGATAAAGCATTTAATCTTGGCGGCATTAACCTCTGAAATTTTAAGACAAAGTGGTTGATACCCCATTTATGCCACTTTGATTGCATCTAAATTTATGCTACTTTGTGGCTAAAACATATCCGGATCACAGTCAAATATTGCATCATTTTTATGAATTAATCATAAGCTAATCCTTTTTAATCAATCTAGTTATCCATTTTCCTGCAGCGCTGAATAATGACATGTGCTAAATTGGCGTGGAGGAGTAAAAAATAGATATGCTACTTGCTGGAAAAATAAATTAAAAATATTACCACTTTATATTCCAGGCCTATGTCAGGAGAATGTTATTTTCCCAAAAGCAAAAACAATCAACAACAGAAGTAAAATTGCTTGTTGTTTCCCACATCCGCTGGATAACAACGTATGTGTCACAGTATGTTTGTTGCTAAATGTCTTTATTTAAATTTTTTATTACACAGCGGTATTGTTCAAGCTGAGTCACTGCGGCCAGAGAAACACGGCGAACATCCCTGAATTGCAGTTGGAGGAGCAAAGCACAGCGATGGCCTCACTTTCATAACTTTGAAGAAAGACTCGTGATCAGGGATGATAGCTAACTAAACGCAGTCATTGCCACACTGCTGTACCTTGGGTGCAATTTGCGAGCAGAAAACACAGCTTCTGCAAAGGACAATTAGGGAGCAGTAACTTTATTCTACTAATAAAAGTAAACTGGTGAAATGGGAGGCTTTAGAAGGCAAATAATGCACACTGTGCTGCATGTTATATGCAGAGCCCAGAGGGGAGAAAGGAATGTATAGGGGTATGAGTGCGAGCTGTATTCAGTTAGTCTACAATGGAGCGCTTTTAACCAGTTATGAAGCCAAACGGCAATAGTCTATTCTCCTGGAATACCCTCAACTTTTCAAGCTGCAGATAAACCTATGTGGCCCTGTTTATCTATCCTGAGTTCAGGTATATCGTATGTGTACTGGTGCTGGAAGCCAGACTTCTCCTATTGAATCACAGTTATGTGTCTCTGATATTATGAAATGGGTTTTCTGGCCATGTTAAAGGAAACGGCTGATGTCTCAGTGCCCCTGTGATATGAAAAATTCAATTTAAAAGGATGAGAGAAAGAATGGTGCACGGCCTATTTTCATTCCCTCACACTGAGAGATATGAGAATGATGTTCTATTGTGTGGAGGAAATGATGCCAATCGTACTGCAGAGAAATTCCTTCATAATTCAATTCAATTTCGTCTAAATCCCAATGGCAAGCTCCTCTGCCAGAGAGAGGCAGGATGACAGAGACAAAAAGGGAGGGCTGGAGACTAAGATGGAAGGAGAGGGGAAGGAGATTGAGACTGAAACAATGGAGAAATGGAGACGGAGTCACCGAGAGCAACCACACTGAGCGAAAGGTAAGAGGAGGAGGCAGCGATGCAAAGTGGAGGGGAAGTGGATGGAAGAATTTTTTTTTTTTTGTCATGATTGTTTTTGATCACTGGAATTTTAAGTGTAGCCAACTAATTTTCTCTAATTAACTTATCTGCAGCAACCGACAAAAGCTGAGAATTTTTTATTTTTTTGTCGAGATCTAACGGGACAAACGTCTCTGCGCTGGTATACAGCAAAAACCTACAGTATCTACATGTTGTGTTAGTCTAAGTGTAACATTAGCTAGAAAATGTGCCTCTTTTGATAGCCTGGGACAGTTTCCCCCAACGTGGGACCTCGAATTTCCATTCAGTTAAAGTGTTTGTGAGTACATCCTGGCTCTGGCATTTTGGGCGTGTGTGCAGGAATCAATGAGCTGCTGCCTCTGAAGGCACAGAAAAAATGAGCTGCACCAACAAATATGACAATGAAGAAGTGCACCTCTCAGTGTATGCAGCAAGCATAAAATCATAAAGACTGAAGCGGTTGCAAAGGAAATGCATATGGAACTGTTTTTATTTTTCATTCCACCATTATGTCCTCCATTCTCCTCCCATCCACTGCTCTCTCTCTCTGCGCGCGCACACACACACACACACACACACACACACACACACACACACACACACACACACACACACACACACACACACACACACACACACACACACACACACACACACACACACACACACACACACACAGTTGTTTTTGTAGGTGCAATAGCTCCGAGGCAAGCAGCGTGGAATTGGAGTCTTCAAAGAGTCTTGGATTATCAAAGAGACACAGCTACCAGAAAACTAGGGGACACGCTGGAGAGGGGGAGGGAAGAACATAAGCGTGAGGCGGGGAGGGGGAAAGAGTGCAGTAGGAGTCAGCATGGGTTTGGGTGGAGGATGAAGTGATCAGACAGGGGAGGGGTGAGGGTGAGGGGTGGATAAAGACCAGAAGTCCCCTTTGTTCGCTTACTGTAAATGGAGAGAGAGAGAGAGAGAGAGAGAGAGAGAGAGAGAAAAGCACTGGAATGAATGCATTAAAAAACAATCACATAGACCTTAATGGTCTTGATAGGCAAGACTGGATTTGCATTCTTCACTGTCTGTGCCGCCGCCTTTTCTGGAGTATTTCTTTTCTTCTTTTTTTTTTTTTTTTACACTACAGAGAGAATTTGATTTCAATGGGAGCGCTGGCCTTGAAATACCATAATGTTGTCACAGTAATACCAAGTATTACTGCAGCAGGACCCACCAAGTGTGAATATAGCTGCCACATCTAATGACAAATCTGACTGTTCATGCCATTCCATATGACAGGAAGTGGGAGTGCTGGTGTGAATGCATCACCCCTTGACAAAAAGATCTCCGTCAGCCTCTCTGTCCCACAATGAGCTATGGGTGGCTTTTTCTCCCCCCGCCCCCCCAACCCCCCATTACAAGAACACTTCTCACTATAGAAACACATTTCAAGCGAGTGTATGAAACTGATTCTGGTCGGTTTGCTGCTGTCGGCTGCGGGGCATCATTCAGCAGTGATCCTGTCCCACTGCCACTGCCATTGCCACAGCCACACAGCCACAGCCACACACACACACACACACACACACACACACACACACACACACACACACACACACACACACACACACACACACACACACACACCTCCCACCTCCGCTGACCTGGTTTGAAATCAATTATGTTCATTTAGCAGCTGATGAGAGCGTAAAAAGCTTCCAATGCACAAAAACAAATCTGGAAAGTAATCTTCTGTGCTCTACTCTTGTTCATGGGAAACTGGGTAGTTATGTGAACATAAGTGCCCCCCCACACCCCCAAACACACACACACACACACACACACACACACACACACACACACACACACACACACACACACACACACACACACACACACACACACACACACACACCTGCTCCCATTTGGTAATTTTAAGGGCATGCCAGGACTGCGCTGGTGGTGCAATCATCTGTTCTGACGCAGGTGGAGGAGTGCAGTGGAGAGTCAGGTCTACGCAGAACTAATTGATGAAGTCTTTGTCTACGCAGGTGACATGTGGAGATATTGTGTGTTGTTTTAATGACGGCACACGTGTACATGAACATTAACAAAACCATAAAACCACAAAACCAAACTCTAAAATATGGAATCTCGACTGCTATTTCTCAGCCACAGTTGCTGATGTAATAAAGTTATATAATACCTGCCACTCTGAGCATCATGACTGTATGACAGACTGTTATTTTAACATGTTTACTCTTTATCTAATATCCATCTCATCCTTTTGTTTGCGCTTCAGTCAAACTGCAATAGATTTGTCAATTAAAAAAATATGTATTTCACTTTTTGTGGATGTAATGTTAAAGTTACCACAGATTAAGAACATTCGCAGATTGTCAGAGCTGATTTTTTTTTTTATGCACAATATGGTTTTGGTTAATTGGTATTTTTCTGACATAATGAAATAAGATGATGGAATGGGGAAACACAAATGTAATATTCTTCAGTGTCAGGAGAGATTTGGGGGCGAGGGATGAGCTTTGGGGAAGCCAGAGAAAGGATCAGTGGTGAAACTTAATTGGGAAGGGCACAGGATTAAAGTTTTGATTGGTTTAGGGTTTAGATTGTGATGTCTTTCGAGTGACACTCTCATTGTCTAAAACTGTGGGGACTAAATATGCTAATATGAATGGGCTAATAGAGGCCAAAAGGAAATCTTATGAAAAGAACTGTGTTTTTTGGGGGGGGAGTTGAGGGTTTGCAAGGAAAGTGCTACCAGACAATGAATCAATGTCCAAAACACAGAAAATATGATGTAAGTTGACAGGTTGAAATGAAGGAGGAGAAGAAAAGAGAGTCAGAAGAATATAAAGATGGAAAGGAACAGCAGGAGCTTTCGCCTGCCTCAAAGGGAAGAAAAATGTTACTGCTTTGGCCATTCTGCTACAAATTCAGATATTTTGTTTTCCCCACTTGTGAACTTTAAATATAAAGATATATATTAAAAATAAGTGCTGAATCACCATGCAACATGGTCCAAATACACTTTACAACTACAAAGAATGCAAAAACCAGAACATACCGCAAGTGCATAATAAATAGTGGCAGATAAAATGTACACGGATTTGGTGTGCTTTTATTGAAATATTGTTTTTTTTATGGGAAACACTGAATAAAGCACTGCACCAGTAGAGTGTGTGCGAGGAGCTCATGTTTGCATCCTCTCCTTCAGATTTAAAGATTCATCACTTTCTCCTTGAGTGATTAAGCTAAAAAAAAAAAAAAACAACTTAAAAAAACAACTCTTTTTTTTTTAACTGATCCGCTGACCCAGGCGTCGACTCTCTCTTGGAGGCCAAAGCATATTTGCAGCTTAAATAATTCCACACCAACGCTTGCATTTAGAGAAGAACTGCTGTCAATCAGAGCGGCAGCGACATTGTTGGATAGGGCCGGGTGAGAAGTGAGAAGCACGGAGGTAGACAGATGTTGAGAAACCTGTACTATTTAAGGAAATTTAATCTTTGTTCTCATTAGGGTGAGGGCTAAACTCTACATAGAAGGTGATCTAGTTTTAATTTTATCTGCATATACAATATACTACAGCTTTAATTTATAAACAGCGTGTGCAGTGGGAACACTACAAAGACAGCGGCAGCTCTCTTTATAATATGTTGTTGTGAGGATCGCTGTCTCCCACCATTCGAACTATGGATTCACATCACCACACATGAAAAACACAGTGACAGTGATTTTAATACTCTCAGAAATTTGGTTTCATCTCTCACCTGACACCATCTGACCTCAGCAGGATATTTTAGGAGGCATATATTTGCACTGTGTGACTGTGCACCTCTGAAACAAGCACAGCTCTAGCCTCTTTTGTGAAGCTCCTCTGGAGAAACATTCAGTACTCCACCAGTGGAAAGTTTACTCCTTTTTATGGGAGTGAGAGGATCTGAATTCATTGACAAAGATAGAAGCCTTTACCACGGCTATGACATGCAATGTATTCTAATTAAGCCCCCATCACTGTACTGCATGTATAAAAAAAAATATTATGGTGATCTAATATTACAAACTCGAGCCAGCATCTGTTTTTGGAACTTTAAAGTAGAGTCCATAATTTATTTTATGCCAAAAGCAAGAGAAACCACATTTTACATAACTGTCTGGAATTGGCCCGAAGTTTGTCAGATCACATCTGGTCATGCTCTGGAATGTTGCTGAGCAGACGCTTTGGCAGTTTTGCCAATTGCAGTCTGTGTGTGTGTTTGGCCTATAGGTTCAGAGCCCTCTAATGGTCACTACTAGCTCTATTTTTTATCTAAATAAATGTCCCAAGGGCAAGTTTCCAATTCAATCTGTGAGAGCTGTGGTGCTAAACAAAACTGGATTAAAGACAAACAGAATTTAAGGGCAATACTTTAACAGAGAGTCGGGAAAAGGAGTAAAGTCAATGGACCCGTGTTCCACCATGCTGATAGTAAGGAGAAACGGGTCACAGCCACCGGCTCATTTGGAGTGTTGGCATATACTACTGAAACCTTGGGGCTTTTTTTTGGTATCAATTCACAGCCTTGTCTGACATGGATTATCAGTGATATTTGCACTTCACAATACATTTTCTATGTGTTTATCCTTGTGAGCAGTTGCTTCAAGTTCTGTGAAACCAATCGATATTTAGTGTTTTTAAGCCCAGAGCAGAAGTTGCAGTCACCACACCTTAATAGCTGTCTGTGGGCCACTATACAATTTGTCAGTGAACTCGTGTCAGCAAAGAATGGTGAACTCAGTTGAACAAGGTTTACGTCAAGAACCTCCTTCAGGTTTCTGATACTTCGGATACACGTTGCAAATTGTCAAGGTTTTTACATATATCTTATTTCTCCGTGTCCTACAATATCCTGTAAAATAAACATCGTCGAAACGGTCTCTGCGAAAGACATTTCAGGAGCTAATAATGCCTGAAGGCGAAAGATAGACAGAGAAGAAGATGGGCTGATGGGGGAAGTAAAGAATCAGACATGACAGAAATTAATCCTCAATACCCACTCCCTGCTGGGTACCTTATTGCCTCTCAAACTTCCCATCTTCTGAGTTAATATCTCTATTGCTGCCGCATCTGGCTGAAAAGCATGCATATACTTGCATTTGTTTGAACTGGGACATAATTGGATTGGGGAGAGGGATGAAAAAGCCTTCAACCATACTTAAAACTTCCTCTAATATGTGCATGAGAGTGTGCAATTCGGTATCTCACCGCGTGCGCGCGCGTGCGTGCCCGTCGACACGTATGCCGCGCTATTAATAGCATCTCTCACGGTCTCGCTTGTCTTGATTTGTTACCCGGCATCCGAGATGTCCCGATTGGCAATACATTCTGAGAGCTGGACGATTTTGGTCTGCATCTTATTCTTGCACTCAAAGTAATCCTTTCGATGCAACTGGATGGGGAGCCCTCGTGTGCCGCCATCTTATCAAGGAACTGAAACATCATGCTTAATTAGATTCATGGTGACCTTCTTCATCTCTGGCTATGAACAGGCAATGTGTTCTCTTTCTGCAGACCCGGATATTGAGAAGACCACGGCGCGGTGAAACGAGGCAGAAAAACAACATATCAAACTCATCAGATGAAGAGATTACACTGTTTGAGTGAGCCGCTCTGTGTGTGGAGGCCTTTTAGGAGTTAACGTGTGTTTTTGTGAGAAGAGCTCTGTAATCCAGCATCTCAGTCGCAGTGCAAACAAATTCACCCACAAGTATTGAGTCCTGCCCTCGGTCTCGTCGCCCATTTGCCAGACATGCACATGTAATCCTGCTGCACTTCTCGCTCTCCGATCCTACTTTTGATCTCTTCTCCTTTTGCATCCCCGCTACCCTTCTCTCTCCCCTTTCCGCAACACCAGTCTGCGTGTGAGCAATGATCTTCCTGGAGGCTTTCAACAAAAGATGACTTACAACTTCCATCCAGAAAGAAAATAGATGCCCTACTGATTTCCAGGCACAGAACAACAGATGGGTTGTTTTCCACATTTGTACATGTACTTGACGTCACCAAGGCTTGGTTACGTTTAAACATTTCTGAATATTATATGTATCACTAAAGAATATCTGAGCAAACTGTCTTAACTATATCAATGTAGGAAGTTTTGAATTTGAAGTCCTAAAAAAAAAAAAAAATCTATATTTGTGTCTGTCTGCAACTTTGGTAACACTGCAAGGGAATGCACTTGATACAGATATGGTAGGATATTGATGACAGATTTGATTAATCTGCTGATGAAATTTTGGTGGAGTCCTCCACAATGGGATTTAGACAGGGCCCCAGAGCAGAATATCTAGTATGAATAGTCTATTGCCATATCCTTTCAGAGCTCATTTGAGTCATATCTGACATATTTATGGCTCATCATGTCATATCGTAGCCATCAGAGTACAAGCACCATGAACCATTTAAATACTGTGGGCCATGCTGTCATCTCCGGTTAGTAACATATGTCTGATAGATGCATAAGAAGAGGCACTCAACTTGATTCTTCCCTAGTGCTGAAAAGAAGCAGGAGCCCAGAGTTGGTGAATTTACTGGCAGGAATGATTTATTTATTTATTTATTTGCAAGGAGGCCTATTTAGTCGAATAAAGAAAAGATTGACTGCTTTATACTGAATGGCACGCAAGAAGCATACTGGAAGCAAACAGAGGCTTTATCAGGCTACAGACTGGTACAATATCTTTTTAAAGAAGTACAAGTTAACAGTTGCACCCAAGAAATCCATAATGATCCTTTGTGTGCACCTTAACAGAGTTGCCTGGCAACAGAACTAGAGCTCTGCAGTGAATTAAAGTGTCAAACGAAATACATTTGTAATCCAAAGGCAACATGGATTAAATTTTAGACAGTAGGAGTGCCTCTTCAATAGCTAAGGTGGGCGAAGTGAATTGGAAAAAGGCAAATTATTTTCTGCACGTCAATAACTTTATGAACTCGTACCTGGATGTGGATGGTTGAATGAGAAAGAAAAATAAGCACAACTAATTACCTGTATACTTTTAAAATGGACCGCCTTAATTAGTGCACTTCATGCAGCTTCAACTTGAATCTATGAAGGGACATGAAGCTGATAAATCATGACAGCATATAGATCAGTGTCATACCTTTTTTTCTATACAATAATTGATTAACTCTACTGCGGCCTGAACGACACGTCTCCTCTTCATGTTTGGCCACTAAATGCTGCATGATAAATATATCAAAAACCGATTCGTAGAAAACAATACTGCTAATATGCTTTATGTATGAACAAGATGAAAAATCTGAGAAACACTCCTTCCAGCCTCCCATCGCTCCCCTCCTCCTGTGTCTCAAATGCCGCACACACAAATAGGCAGACTGCTTATTTTCCGCTAAACAATGTTAAGCATTTACACAAAGGGGCCCAAATGAGCCTTGATTGAAGATAGAATCAGTGCCCGAGCAACCCATCACAGAGCCTCTCAATCCCACATATGCATGATTAATACATCAAACATCAATTCTCCTTCCTCTTCCACTTGTCAACGAGTGCACACGCACATCCACGTTACAGGGACAAACTCACACACACACACACACACACACACACACACACACACACACACACACACACACACACACACACACACACACACACACACACACACACACACACACACACACACACACACACATATGCACAGACAACCCTCCCACGCCCCCACCCCCACCCCACGCACACACAAGGCACAGTGTACCCAAATCCTTACAGGACTGTGCATGAACACACAGACACTGCCCCCTCCATCATGGTTAATACATCAAACAGCATTAGCTTCCTGGATTCCTGAAGCTTAAGACAGACACGGTTCTGACAGCCCATGATTCCTCACTGCCTGCCTCGCCCTCCAGCTTCCCCACTTTCTTTATTCCCTATGAAGTCTGTTTGGGTGGTTACAGAACATGCTGCCAAAATAGATTCACTTACATATTACCTTTGCTTTTTGTAAGCTTGTATAATGTCATGTTAGAAAGCCATCTCTACAATAAGATGACACCGCTGAGGAGCTTTAGAAGCTTGGGAGATGTAACAATAATAACCATGAGCCCTGATCAACAAATTTTATACAATTTCCATATTCTTCTGACATCAGCAGGTATTTATAACTACACATATCCAGGAGTTGCTTTTGTATCAGAACCAACAGGCCATCAAGTGCATTCAAATCTAACCTTTACGATTCAAATATGCTTTTTTTTTTTTTTTTTTTTTTTTTTGTGGCCGGTCATAGGCTAGTATAACGTAAATTAATCTATTAATCTTCAGTGAATGAAAAGACAAGGTGGCTTATTGGATCATGGTCTAATAAAATGGACATCCATTAGTATATGTTTAACATAAAGTGCTCTGTAATTACCATGAGAGGCCTGTAGCTTTACAGTGCCATGCTGCATTTGATCTCCATTTGATTTCGGCGTGCTTTCAGCGGGTTACTGATCTGAACTTGATTTTTAGAGATCTAGCAGATCTCTAAAAATCAAGTTCAGATCAGTAATCCGCTTTTGTTTACTAATTCATTAGTAAACAAAAGTTTTTGAGTATCCTGTAATGAACCTCAACCACAAAGGACGTATTAGACGTAGTAGAGCTCTCCTAATACGATCGACAAACTGTCACTTTTTGTGATGCTTTCAACATTAAATGAATAAACATGCTGCTGCCTCCCGTCTCCATCTGTTTTCATTTCACTGTGTCCTGCCACAAACACAAGCAGTTTAAGACTTTCTAGAATGAAAACATAAAAAAAGCCTTTAACGTGTACCTTATTCCAATACAAACTACACCATAATGTTATCTATAAATTGCTGGTTATCTAATCTTTGTTTTTAAGAGGGAACAAGTGATTTACGAATGAGCTTCTTAGGCAACAAAGACAGATGCAGTGCTGATATTTTTTTCACAGTACTTTCATTGACTTAAAGTAGTAACGTTAAGGCACTTAGCAGATTGCTTCATGAATTTGAACAGTATCCAGTGAGTATAGCTCCTCCATAAATGCAAAAAAGAAAATACACAAAATGAAAAGGGGTTGTGTGTGTTATGGATAGCCTACTGAGCCGCTGATAGTGTAGCTTAAGTGCAGAGGGACTCACATGTGATCTGCTATACTGCAAATCCTCAAAAAGAGGATAAAGAGGCTTTAAAATCACATTTACAGCACAGGAGCAGCATCCCGCTGATAAATACAGATCATGGTATTTGACCCTGTCCATCAGCACAGTGAAAGGCTTGTGGCTTCTGCACTATAGAGTCACAAACCAACCTTTGTCACTAAAAGATACAGGGCCACACTTCAATAAGTCGAAATAATAGCGGCAGTTTGCAACACCTCAGGGGCCACTGGGCCGAGTCAACTATGAGTCCTCAATTTTCCTGCATTTTGCTCGGTTATTTGACCTTTTTATTTCATCTATTAAATGAAAGCGCAGTTTTTAATTTAACTGGGAAATGCCGGAAGCCTGTTATGTTTGTGTGTATCAAACAGATGCCATATTTGTTCCCTGAAAACATTCAACAACAACAACAACAACAACAACCTTAAATGTCAATACTGATCACCATCTGCTAGACCTTTTCAGTACTACCTGAAAGGAAATAACTTCGGAAGATCACAGGAATTCGATTGCAGCGGGAGCGTGGATCTCACTCCTCCAGCCATGGGCATACTGTCGGTGCTCGAACCAGTGACCTCGAGCTCTGAAAATATGACCTTTATTGGGCATTTTCGTTAATAACACAAACTGGACACCTGCGTCTTTACACAGGAAAGAAAAACTGCAGATTATTAATAGTTTGCAGGAAGTAGTATTTTATCTTTATTGACATTTATAACTACAAAGTGGTTTCTCAAAGTAGATAGCTGTTTATTAATTCCATGTTCTGTTTTCCTGGAGAGAAAACACCCAAAGCTGCAATTAATAAAATTAATAGATGTGGAAGGGATTTTTAAAGGGTGAGTCTGTGTTTTATGATTGGAAATATTTTATTGTCCCCACAATCTAATGGGAGCCCATCTGTGGACTGCCTCCTAACTCATTTTGCACATTTATTTTTCAGATTTTTGGCGAAATAATGCATGCCATAACTCAAAGCATTTTCAAAATAAAGCTATACCCCGAATGCAAGAAATACTTTTCAGGTCTTTCCATAGAGTGTGGTGTATCCAGGGACACAGTTCCTTACAGTGTGTATCATGGAGCTCGTCGAGTGGGAATTAAATAATTTAACTGGACGGGAAAAACATGAGTTGACATCTCATGTTTATTCATTTTGTTATGTGACAGAAACACAGCAACGAGAGTTCACTGAACTGAATCATGTCACACACTGTAGTGTGTGCAGGCTATATAGTTTGCAACTCTCATCTTCTTTTCTTAATTTATATTCAGGGCAATGAAAAATACATATCTAACTTTGCAAAGTAGCAGTAAAAAAGTACAGTAAGGTTTTCCTAATCATTATGCAAAAATAGTTCGAAATTGCCTTTAAAATGGTTCCTGCTACGAGGCCTTTTTGAGGTCTGTAGCAAGCCAAGTAACCCTAAAAGGTTTCACCATGTCACTGAGTGCAAGGAACAGTTTATATATTTATACATACAGCAAGTTTTGCATTGCAAAATCACTGCAAGTTGTCATGCTTAATGTCTTGAGAACATGTGAATAATGAGGTCTTATTAGCGCACCATCCCAAAGCTTTTTTTGTTTTCTTTTTTTTTATATATATATATCAGTGGAGTTGGTGAGTGCTGACTGTTTCACAAAGGAGTCTTAAGAGTCTTGATTATCATAGAAGATGCTTAAACTAGTGAAGTTTCAGGCTCCTATACATTGCAACAGCCGCTACAAAAGTATGCAACAAGGGTCTTCTGCTAATTACAGAAATCTGAAGCTACACTGAAAATAAAACTACATTGTCCTCTGTTGTAAACCTAAACTTTTTTTACTGCCATCAAATTTCAAATACCGTGACTCATCCTAACCACGTTGTTTGATGGAGATAATGAGCAGCCACTCTAGAAATTCAGCTGTGTTTTTCTTCCTTCAGACATTAGAGGCATATGAGGAAAAAAATAGCTCTATTTCCCTGGTGGCATTTTAGTGACATTTTGATGTGAAGCATCTCTGGTGAGTTGGCCAGAAATCTAGTGCATGTTCAAATAAAAAAAATAAAAAAATAAAAAATGTTCTGCGCCCGATAACCACCACGTATTATTTATCTCCGATTGATCGCGGAATCCAAAATCCACAACGACCACCCTCAATCAATAGGAGGAAATTAAATGTGTTCTTTATCTAATCTTCATAGAGCTTCCCTCATAACTAAAGTGTGTTATCACGATGTGATGGTGGCTAATGCTGCTCCCGGGCTGATGGAAGCAGAGGCAGGGAGGTTAGGTTTTTTTTTAGAGTACAACCATGGTCGGTTTGCACAAGTGTTGGAGGTGGTTTGTCATGCTTTCCCCCCTTTCGAAAACTGAATGAGAACAGACCTGGATGACTCATTGGCACTACAGTAGTAGGTTCCTGCCTTATTTATGAGAGCTAGTGGTTTTCTCCTGCGTGTCTCCTAGGCCCAGTGATTCATGAATGGACTAGACAGCCTGAGCCTGCAATTGTGGAGGTGCATTGGGAGCAGTGGATATTGAGGATTAATTTCTTTCGTGTCAGACTGTTATTCCCAACCCCCATCAAATCCATCTCTCTCTCGCACTCTATCTACAATGACTTTCCCATTTCTTAGTTTAATAGTGTGAAGCAAAATTATTTGTCCACTACCTGACAAATGGTCTGAATATTACGATAGCACATTCCTCTGATATACTGCAGTCTATATTATGTTGTGCTTGGTGGTAATGATTTAGACACCGGCAGTCAAATTCTAGCATTTTTTTGAGCACATATAGGGTTTCATTAATTGCACTGGGGACCGAGGCAGAAAGAACAGTGGGCCTATTATGCTGCAGGGTGATGCAATCGAAGGTTCAAAGAGTGAATGAAACAGTATATCTGGCGGTGCTAATGCAACAAAGCTCAATTATGTCTTGGATATAGCAAGATCTAGACATTTTCTTGCTCACTGACTAAACTGTGCTCTGCTGCTGATCAAATAAGGAATGCCCATTTATTTGATTGTCTTAAATGACAAAAATCATTCCACATTCTGTCACAGTCGGAACTGTCAAGACAGTTGACTTGAAATATAGCCTGTGTCTCCAGTTTCAGTGACACAGTAGGTGTCCAGAGGAATCTTTGAAATAGATGAATATGTCCTGGTTTCAACAGTATGCGTCCCCTGATATTCAGTTTTTGGCAGATTGTTAAATATTCCTTTCTAAGTAATGTTCCTTCTGCATCCTGACCCACAAAAATCAAACCATAAAACAAACAGCTATAACCCCATGTGGGGTTATTTCTGCAGCTGTTGATGGCTGCTCGGCTGCTGGCACGCCAGTCAATCACAACAGAAATAGTTTCAACCGTCCTCACGACATTGATTCTGAAGCAGCTCCTGCAGTTTGACAGGAGAGGCTGCTGACATTTTGGATTTCACCTCACCAAAGACAGAGTGCTTAACAAAGCTCAGGTTAGAATTCCTTTATCATTTGCTCACACTTAGCAAACTTAGAATATTCAGAAAGAAAAAAAAAAGTGAATTTATTGTGAAAGCACATTGTGTCTGTGCAAGGCCAGTTAATTTATTTGCTCTTGAGTTGATTTGTCAGTTGCATATTTGCTCGGCATGCAAACAGGTTTTTGCTGTTTTGCTCGACTCGAGGTACAAAAGATTCCTACAGGGGCAAAAGCTCACTTGAATTAATTATAAAAGAAGCAAGTGCTGCAGACTTCAAAAGACTGATGAGACTATTTGCTACTGGCCCACTTTGTGTTGTTATTAGACAGCTTCCTGGCTGATCAATGTGTTAATTTGATTTATAAAGAACAAGATGTATTGAACTTTGCAATTTCTAAGGGGTTGTACAAAATTACTGCAGAGAAGCTCTATGCACACACCCACAAAAATCCACTTTGTGCCTCAGTGTGGCTTTGATCTCGGAGAAACCACATGCAGATCTGCACACATCCTTTTACATTCTAATCCCATTTGGTGGTATAATCTGTTCTTTCATACTTGTTTCATAGTTCAGCCGTCATTGTCACGTCTCGCTATTTTAACTCATGCCATATCATGAGTCTACCTCAAATATCAGCAGATCAGGGCTGTTCACCTCAGCTTCACTGTAATTTCTGACCATGTTAAAATGTCAGCTATGGCTTCTAGGAGAAATATATTTCATAAAACATGGATTTGAACCTCACTCATAATATGAAATAGTCAGCCCTTCTGATACACCTCTCTGGCACTGTCAATATTGCAAGATAATCTGCTGGCTTGCAGGAAACTGGAGCTAACCACCCTCCAAAACAACACAGTAGCATACACCATTGCCTCATCCTATCCTGCTGGACATGGAATTCAGGGGTAGAAGATGTGCAGTCTACCAAACTAAGAAAGCCGGTGTTACACTGAAATCTGTCCCCCACCCGATTCTGTGACCTGCCCTGATATTCTTAACCTCACTCCTCATGATCACACCTAACGTGATTGGTCAAAAAAGTTCAGTGAAACACAGAACTGGTGCTACAGTGACTCACTATCGCCTCTTAATGTACAGAGTGGTATTACAATATGGGATTTACTTTCTACAAATTGCACTTTTAAAGATTTTCTTGTACTCTTTAGTGTACAAGAAATTTACCTGTGGCAAATAATTGCAGCTTTAGACTTCTCGGGTCTAAACAGTGCTGCCTGTGCGAAATCAGTCAACTGGCAGTGGACATCGGTGCGGAACCTCCATAACAGTTCGAGGTCACCAGTACACATGAAAACAAAAAGAGAATCGTGATGTCTGAGACTGTGTAGAGAAAAACGTTTGCTTCATTCACCATTTCAGACATTAGTGAGTTAAAGACAGAGAGAGCGTGTTGTGTAAGCTTTTTCTACGCTCTCTGGAAAATAACCACTGCTCGGGGATGGGAAATGCGTTACTAACTGTACAACACACAAAATGATTCACAGGTACGTCACAGCCGACACCCAGCTCATTCAGTTTATAATAATGCAAATCCAAGGACTTTCATCAGTGGGCCACAGGCTCAGTTACTATTGTGTTACCTCATTGGGCAACATTTATTTGAAAGAAAATCTTAATATATGTATTGTACTTTAATATGATTATTGTAACTGCAGATCACAATGTTGTAAGACTGTGGTTAGACCTAACTGATATAATAGGGTACAATAATAGTAGTTTTTAACATACTGCATAGGGAAATCATTGTGCAAACCTGAGCACATGGATAAAGTTATTAATGCATTATTTTGTTAATGATGAAGGAGGGCATCAGACTGAGTTCATGTAAGAGCATTTTACTTTGTTTGCCTTTTCCAAAACTTTAAATTCTCAGTGTTGTGGTTCCCAGCAGACAGCCTCAGATTTTGGAATGACATATAACTACTGCAGCTCAGCTAAAATGAATACCGGATCAGCTAAGTATCTCTGAAAAAGATTTTTCATTTTGGAAAGATAACTCCCACGGGAAAGAAAAAAGTGGTTTTCCTCAGTCTGCAGTCAGACCTAACTAAATAGCCAGGAGGGTTATGATGAGAACAAAATCAACGGGACTCGGGTAGCCCTGGAGCTAACAGTGGGTTTATCATAAGATAAATATTAGAAGAAAAAGATGGAATAATTCCAAGCAGCTCGATGGCAGCAGAACAACATGACCCAGCCACTCTTTCTCATCATGACATCTTCTTCTCTACAGCCAAGCAAATAATAAGACAGAATTTCCTTTCTTTTTCTTTCCATGCCTCACTCTCTTGCCCTGGTGCTCCGTCACTCACTGTCTGCGGTCTGCTGAGTGTAAGAGCATGTCTGACACATTTCCATTAGTGGGGAGACTATTCAATTACCATTGCTCAAGATATTTAAACCTTGCCAATTACTGAACATCTCCCCTTTAAATTATGCATACACAGAGCTGATAAGGTTGTGTGTAGTGATTTCTCCTTTTGACACATTGCAGAGTGTTCTGCTGTGTCAGACTGGCCTCTTCAGAGAGAAAGCTACCTATTTGTTTCATTAACGCACCAACTCAGGCCAAATATATCACAGTCAAATTGGACATCTGTAGCCTGTAGCCACAAGCACCTAAAAGTTGTATTCAACACCTGCTCTGTGTAAAGTGTGAGGATGAACTAATTTGCAACGCTATGCAAGATACGCTGCATATTTTTAGGTGGTAAAGTGCTGATTTTACAGTGCACCTAATGATCACAAAAAATGCTAACACCCCGTAGTTTTCTCTTAAACAAGTAGTAATCATTGGCTCTAATTTTGCTAATGCCAAACCAGTCGACAAATTGTGTGTGCTCTCTATGAGTATCTGATCTCCTGCCGCGTCTCCTAGCAACCCCCTCCATTTCAAACGATACTGTAACATTCACACTCCTACTCGGCAATCCCACGTACCTCTCCTCCCTGCCCTTTGTCTCCGCTCTTTGCACCTGACCCCATCCCCAGGTGAGCTGCGTCCTCCAATCTCTTACTACACTTTTCCTTAACCTTGACCCGAACCCACTCATTTTTTTTTCTCTCTGCAGAGACACATATATAAAAGAATAAAGACAAACCTCAAAGCTCCTCGGCTTTTTCTCCATTTCTCTTCTCTAAATGTATTCTATACAAAAACTGTGTGGTGGGGATTTTTTTTTTATCTCGGGTGCACTTTGACACGCAGAGTGCAGGCCAGTTATGCTGCTCTTCAGCTTCCACTCACAGTAAGTGGAGCCTTCGTGATGTTCCTGCTTAACGCATTTAGTTCTTTCTTTTATAATATTAAAATAAACAATTTCCATCCTCCCCTAAAATCAGATAATGAAAGAGGAAAGAAAAGTGCAGGTTTATTGGAGAATCTGGCCATAAATTCTGAGAGAAAGTGCTGAAAGTGTCGTGGAAATGAAAAGCAAACTGAAAAAATGCAATTAATAACGGGTGAAGGTAAAGTTACAAAAGATCTTCTTGAAAGTTCAGAGGATTACATTGAGTACACGTTTTTCAAAAATTTTAATCTTCTGGTTAAAAAGTCAATGAAGAACCAAAACAGTTAAACATTTTCAATGTGTATAAAGGTTATGCTCGGGGTAAAATGATTTAAATCTCTGAAATATCTGTCCTAAAGTAGGAACTGTAATTAAAAACAAATACTTTTATTTGCATTGCTCTTAATTGTTGATAAAATCAAAGTCCTTCCTCCCTGAACATGTAACATTTTCATCAGTTATTCATTTTTAAACCAAGTTTTTTATCCCATTCAGTGTCATTAAAGATAAATTTGCATCTGATATGTCTGATCAGTAAAATACATTCAAAGTATTGAATACATTATGGTATTACTAATTATGTCCCTACCTATCTATAAGCACAAAGCAACCTTCCTTTTAAAAAGGTTCTTTTAATGCTCAGAAAATCAGAAATTTGCTGTCATAATAAAAAGTTACATCTCTATCCTGCTACATTGTTAATGTAGCGATACAGTATGTCTTTTACAATACTACGAAGTTAAGATGGTAATGTATGATTCTATCCATAAGCCTAATTATACATTAGATTTAACTGAAACACGATTAATCCAAAAAAGCACTACAACAGATTTATCAATAAAGACAACATTTAATTGGTACTTGGGGAAGAAGTTTACTTGAATTACATCGCTGTCTCCCTGTACTCAGCAATGCAAAACAGTGACTTCAAATACAGGAAAGAAATACTAGATTTGGATTTCCACAATGAGTCAAGAGTCAGGACAGACACAAAACAGACGAGCTGTGTCATTTGCTGTCATTTGAATCTCCTAATAACACAAAATACCCACCCTGCATGTGTCATTGCTCTCACTCGACGGTATTTGATGCAAAGTCTTTGCTTAGTTTGACATGTTTGTTTACAGATTAAATGCTAGTGTCATGCACAAAGCAAGGACGGTAATTGCTAACCTTAGTGAGTAGCTCACAGGTTGGCAGACACAGGTAACACACCATGAAGCAGCAGTGTTCCAGCTCTAACCTTGTATTCAGACACAGATTGCATTGCATTAATATGAAAGTTGAAGTTTATGACTTTTTCATTCCATAAGCACACTTCAACTGCCACTTGATGATACTGATATAAGCATTTAGTGGTTAACAGATATAGTATATAAAATATGAAAAACAACATTTTCTTTCTCACGTTAAACTCTGCCCCTCTGAAATGACCAGCACACACACACACACACACACACACACACACACACACACACACACACACACACACACACACACACACACACACACACACACACACACACACACACACACACACACACACACACACACACACACACACACACACACGAGCCCTCACTGGATCAATCATGCCTCAAAATGTCAGACATGTTTAATGTATTGCCGCCACATACCAGACGATAGCCAAAATAAAAAAGTGAGACCATCATTTTGTGATATTCCTACATTTCCTGAAGCTCTTTGCTCTATGCTTTGACCTAACTGCTGAAAACATTACCGAAAGCCTTAATTATCAGAGAAAAGCCAAGCCTAAAGAGAAAGTGAAATCCACCCTGAACTGCTGAAGGCAGGCAAACAATTAAGACAGGAATCCTGTGCAGGATTTGTACAATACGGAAACACTTATGACCAAAACTGGGGGGCATCACAGCGACATCACCTCACCTCTGATCTAATCCCGGAGAAAATGATATACCAAGGGGCCACTTTGATATGAAGAAAAAGCCTGATTTCAGGGAGACTAAGCTGATGAAAATTTTGGCATTACATCAAATACTGTCATAAAGCCCTGAGTCACATCGTTTTCATAGACTCTTTGAAAATATCCCGTTGGTGTGGGATTCTTTACATAACAGCAAATGTCATCAAGATGTAGATTAGAGGTGTCAAGACGTCTGCAGTGGGGCTGTGGCATATTATTAAATACATGTCAAATTTAAACTGAAAGCGTGAGGCGCATTCTCTCTCCCAACCTATTCAATCATCACTATTGTGACTGGCAGCAGCAAAACACTTTAAAGGGGTAGACACACACGTGAAGATATAAGTGTGCTTGGTTGTCCTACTCTTCACTGGACATTTTCATAAACAGACTAAAGTCTCTCTGCAAACTCATAAATCATCTCAAATGAGTAGAGAAGATTAAGGACTTTAATGAAACTGTGTCTCCAAGAAAGCAGAAAAAAAAACACAAGCCAACGGCGATGGTACTCTCTTGTGGAAACCTTGTCTTTTGTAGGAATAAATATAATGAACTCTGTTATGCATTATTACTTGTGAAATGAAGGAAATTAATTGAATTATATTCAAGTCATAAGGGTAATTGTTTCTGAGTCAATGACTGTTTCTGACAGTGAGGCAGACAAGCCGAAAGATACAAACAAGCTCCCAGCTGGAGAGATGCATGCGCACACACACACACAAAAATAAAAAAAAATAAGCAAATTGCAAATGGCTAAAATCAAATCCATACCCTGATAATATTAAAACATACTGTGCAACAGCTCTCTCTGTGCTTTTATCCCAAAGATTGTTAGCAAAACCATAAACCAAACGGCCGTATTATCACAGCCAGACATCATCTGTGGAGCAAGTTGACATTTTGGCTTAGCCAGATAAAAATACATGAGGAATGAGAAAGTATGCAGTTAGGGCTGGGCATAATTTCTTTTCTTCTTTTTTTTAAGACCATTTTCATAAAATATTTTTTTTTCAGGAAAATTAAATTATATTACACATTACAGAATTACTCTAAAGTTTTTATGCAGTTTAGATGGGGGGCAGTGTAACCCATGTTGTTACCTGTAGCTTCAATTAACAGATGCTCCCTAAACACCTCACATGCAAACTATTGCTAGATGCTAAAATGTATAGATGTTTCCTGAACACCCCACATGGACGGTATCAGTACAACATACATTTTACCGATGCCTCACACGCTATCATTAGATGGCAGCTTTCAAGCTGCAACAGAGAAGTCTAAGGTTACTGCAGTGTACGCAACTCAGACATGACAAAAATCTGTTTGAAAAGAGTGAAATAAGGCGTCTCGATGTAAAATTGACTAAGCTAAGTTAAAACCAAGTGACGTATAGGCGGGCCGCGTAAATACAAGCCACGTATGGTAAATGCTGTGGCTCACTGACGGTGATGAGATTTCCTTCTGTGTAAATGTATAAAAAATTATGGTAGTTATCAAAACTTGGTTCCAAATGACAAATCATCTTCAACAGTAGATAGTACTGAAGCAATTCAGTTTGGTATGCAGACCTGGATGTATTATCTTAAAAAATGTAAAACAAAACAATGATATTGTTAATCTATGCTCAGACACAAAGTTATGCCACAGAAGGACACATACAGAGTTACAAGCACAACTGTAGTGTTTAAAATGCAACAAAGTCCTTCCTCAGCACAAACCATAGTCAGGATATGAGACAGTCAGTACTCTACTACAAACAATAATTCATAAACTTAAATACATTTAAACCAAGTTAGGATAAAAAAAACATAGTGTTAAATGCACAGAGAACACAAGATCAAAGACATGGGCTTCATGGAGAGCTGTAGTAAAATGGAAGGCTTATCACACACTTGCAGCACATTGATTTACGGCATGTGCTTATCCAGCCCATACAGGAACACTATTAAATTCCCAAACTCGTTCTGACATATTGTTGGGGTTCTCACAAACAGACCCTGAAATCTTCAGGTTTCTGATATATTGTATTTGGGCTTATCCATCTCTGCAGACTGTCTGCTGCTGTGTTAACAAGGTGGAAATAGTCAAAGGAAGTGGGAGAGGATATAAGCAGCTCCTGTCTGATAACAAATATACTGTAGTGAAAGAGTATCACCTGTGCAAATCAAGTAATCATAGATCCGTTTCTTTTTTGCTTCATATCCAAGGTAAGCAATTCTGACTTCAGTAAGCCACATGGGAAGAATGACAATACCTGGTTATTTGTTCTCCTAGAACTGAGGGAACCTTTCAGTAACTTAAAACTTGATGATTCGTTATACCCTCCAAGTTTTTGTATAATTACTGCGTGGTCAAAATCAATGGTTACACAACTATAACTGGTAATATGTGGACCCAATTGGATGCCCAACATGTCATTTTGTTGTTTTCTGATTCCTTAATTGTGCATACCACATATGCCTGCTGTTTTGGAGGGTAAACGACTGCAGAGGACATTATTAAGTGACATTTTCCTTAAGTTTTTTGTGCTTTCTCACTTTTGATGTCTAGTTTCAGTGGATCTAGCGCCTGAAGCATCACATTTGTAACTGCCGAAGAAGTTGAACCGTAGCAGCCGCGGTAGTTCATTTAACCGTGTTGACTACATTTAAATATGGTGAAACTGGAAACAGTACTTATGAAAAGGAAACATCAATTTTGAAAGCATGTATAGGTTTGTTTTGTTGCTAGTTTGACCTTGTTTCGACAACGCACAATAAAGAAAATTCCCCGGAGGCAAAAAAAAAAAAAAAAAGAAAGAAAAAAAAGGACACTTAAACAAAGTTTTATGTTAACTGAAATTTTTATGTTCAATTCATCCAAAGAATGGTGTGGACTTAAAGCCACTCTTTTGCAGCACATTAAGAAAAAAGAAAAAAATTGCTTCTGCTGCAACCCTTTTTGGGGTTAAACTTTTTTCGCCTTATTAGTCTGCACTGAACTTGAATTTCTGGGAATATACTGTGAATACATTTCGCTGGAGTTAAAAGCAGAATAACCCTTTGACAGACACAGTCTCAATCTGCCAATGTGAGCGAACAGTGAATGTAGCTGCAGTTGATGCATTTTGTCTGAACTGAAGTGGACGGTGACAATCATCCTACTGTAGGATGCCCCGGAGCTCCAACTGTGCAGCCATGGAAATATCAATGTGCTGGGCAAAAGAAGCCTAAGATGAAAACCTACCCCAGCTGTGCCACCACACCTCTCGGCAGCTGGAAGCCAACATTCGAGTCTGAGCAGGCCTGTTTCATTACCAATCCATTGCAGTGTAAGGGTAAGGTTTTCTGAGGCTGAGGCAGGAGAGTTTGTGAACAAATGAATTATAAATTATAATATAAAAACAAACAAACAGAAAAGCTTAGGTTTGAACAACTAACATTCATTGATCTTCAGTCTATGAACTGACAGAATGTTACAGATGCATGTATCACAGAACTAGTGAGTAATGCTATGATCTGATCAGGGCACATTTTTCAAAGTCAAATATAGCAGAGCAAGTCTTCAAAAGGGGGGGGGGGAGAAGGAACATTTACCACTGGTGGCTAGCTAACCCTAATTACATTGAATGTTAAGGTAGTAGATGACACAAAGAGGGGGGGGGGGGTAAAGTTAGGGAGAAAACTGGACAAGTGCCTCAGGGAGCGCTTGCAAAAAAGACCCACATCGAAAAATGGGCCAAATGTCTGCAAATCCATGTTAGGTGGAAATAAATAAATGAGCAGATGTGTTACAAAAAGCGTCTGAATATTTGATGCTGGCATCGTCATAGCCAAATAACAGTTCAAAATTAGTTTGCCTCACTGGTACCTAATGGTACATTTATAATCACATCAGAGAAGAATTACACAAATACACATAAAAAAAAAAAAAAAAAAAAAAAAAAAAAAGGTTTTCCAATATCTTACACTGACAATGTAGAGCTAATAAAAAACAAGCACGGCATCTGCTTGGCTCTGCGATATGAACACCAATGTGCAAATGCTTGGCCAGTCACACAGTATAATCACTTTAATAGTATAAGACGGCTGCCAGTTATTCTGACCTCGAGACAGCAGAGCCCACAATAATTCTTGTGGCAAATAATTAGTTTTATCACAGAATGACATGGGTCAGCCGTGAGGGCTTGATTATAACAAGAGAACAATATAAGAAAATGTGCGGTTCAGTGGAGCTCTCAAAGGGGATAGCTTCTTCATATCTTGTCAAATTCCAGATGACATTTCATATGACTGAAAACCAGAAACAATCCTTCCCCGTATGAGCTGCTGCAGCCTCTGAGAGTCATTATGTTGAGAGCTGAAATTCCACACTGCAATGCTCCAGTCTTCACTCTAAGTGCTTTGTTTGTACTGACACTTAGCAGAAAGCGAGAAGAGACAGAGATCACGTTTTCAAATCGATGCTGTTTGAAGGATTTTTGCTTGAGTAAAATATACACAAATTATATAAATGTGGAAACAAAATATTGAAATTGTATGAAGGCATTAGGAGCCGGCTTCTTTGCTATTAATCTTTACCGCTAACTGATTGACAGTATTTATTTGAAGCTGTATTATTCATCACACTTCCCATTATCCGTGGCGAGTGGTACTCTTAATGGCATTGCATATTGTGCCTGCCTAAAGGAAATGGTGAGGCAAACATGCACATTTTGCTTTCTTTTTTTCTTTTCTTTTTTACTCTCACTCCAATCTGTAAAGTATTGACCATATGTTGAATAATATAGCCCACTATTTGTTATTACAATTACCTTCAGTACACACTCTTTTTTAGCCCTGCCTGATGGATTTGCACTCATCTAATGTGTGCAGTGTACTGCTGCTTAACAGACTCAGAATTTGCATTATAATGATTTAGAACACCAATGCATTTTTAATGCTCATAAACAAGAGTGTGTGCTGTTGCTTTTTTTCTCTCTCTCTCTCTCTCTCAAAATATGTTTACGCCACCATTTAACTGTGCATGCGGTTGTGACATTTTGCAGCAACTCCGTCGTATGGAATTGCTCTTGCTTTTGTATGAGACTAATTGTGATAAAAAAAAAAGTGCTTTAGCAGAAACACGAAAGACAGATATTTAACTAGAATTTGAGGCGCCTAAGACGGGAGCTAAATTACACTGACTTTGATCATAGCCATGTAGAAAGTGTGATGTTTGTAACCCTGCCTTTGAGAGAAACCTCTAATTAATGATGTGTCTCTTATCACAGTATTGAAGACCTGGTGTTTTGATACTGATCAGCTTTTGACAGAACTTGAGGGAATTATGTATGTCACTGCTTTTAGCAATTTTTAAAATCACCCTGATTAGCTTGAGGGGGGCGCTGCAGCAGTGCTCCTTCATTCCTCCAGGCGCTACCCGACTGAATGAAATGATGCGTGTAAATACTGTATTCGAGCACTTTTAGATGCATATAGATTGGTCTAGATGCTTGCTATTTGATTATATTAATAACCTGTCAGTGAAGTACGTTTTTACAGATTGCACAAGGAAGGACTGAGTATGCATGATAAATTTATCAATTTGTATGCTACTTCATACATCAATATTTAGGGTAGAATTCATGTTGGGCACTGAAGAGAGAAAGAAAGAAACAGCTCATGTACTGCTACAGCATTGTGCTCACAGTGTCCTGATATTCACAATGACTCAGTCACACTGTCAGTCAGTCTGTCTCAGGAACAGCATGAGACAACTGGCTATACATTCATAATCCAATGCATTTTACTTGATGTTTGCATTGTTCTGTGTTTTCTGGGACAAGAACACCTGCAGAGCAGCAGAACATCACACATTTCCTCCTGTATGTCTAATAACAACACACAATGTTCCTACACTGGATGCAACATGGTCAAATGAGTCTCTTAAAGTATTAGGGTGGCCCTAAGCTTTTATCTTATCAACTTTCAGTCCAATACACAGAGGATGGGGGGCGGGGACAAAAGGAAGCCGAGCAATTAATTGTCTTCTCTGCTTGGCATCTCATTTCAGCACCCCAGAAGGTCTATTACAGGAGCAAGACAGTCATTAAACCTCAACAATAATCACTGCTGAGCTATGCCCTCATCCTCATCGTGCTATTCAGTGTCTCCTGGTTAATGGCACCCAGCTATGACAATTCCACTCAAACGCAATAAAATGTTGAAACATGCAAGGCCATTTACAGTGTTTAAATGCCATGTTAGCCGCATTGGTGACAGGGAAAAGAAGCAGGGAAGTAATTATTGGTGTGCATGAATTAGTCTATCAATAAGAAGGACTAGATCGCAGGACCTCTTCAGATGCAAAAAAAACCTTCTCGAGCAGAAGAATGAGGAAGGTAATAGTGGGAGGCAAAAGAAGTAAAAGAGCATCACAGAGAGAACAGACGAAACAAAAATGTAGGACAGGGGAAACTGTGGCTGGGAAAGAGCTTGGTAGGTGAGAATGAAGAAGATAGGGGTTGAGGGCGCTCAAGAAGAAAATGGCGGGAGGGGGGTGGGGGAGACTGAGGGTGAGAAAAGGAGTTGGAGAGGCATAAAACTGGCAGTTGGGGAAGAGGAGATGGTTCATTTGTCACTGTCAGATCGGTTTGTTTCTCCTTCATAACGGCAAAGGACGAGATCTGGCCCACAACCCGGCCCCCGATCCTCCCCGTTCTTAAGCCAACCACCCATCACCATCTATCCTCTAACCTCTGCCAGCACCTGCCCTCTCTCCTATCACTGGAGATGAGGATGCAACTCTGCTACAGTGCACGCTGCGTGCACACGCACACACACACGCACACACACACACACACACACACACACACACACACACACACACACACACACACACACACACACACACACACACACACACACACACACACACACACACACACACACACAATTATGTCTGCCTGTGTGGACATGCTCACTGAGCTTAATCAAATGCATGTCCCAGTAACAGTGGCAACCCATAGCCTGGAGTAAAATCTTCTTTCCATAGGCATGTCTAAATTATATTAGCATTTCTTTCAGATCTAAATTAATAACTCATGAGGCATATCCATGCAATTGTGGTCTTTTACAAAACTCTCATTCTATACAGAAGATGAACTTTTGATTGCGACTCAATATCGTAGAACAGCTGCTTCCAGCTCAGTTTCACCCTGGCCCCTCTTTCTTCTGTACTTCCTGCAACGAAGCGGAGGCAGCATGCTGATATAGCACTCCTGGATGCATCACAGGCAGAATTCGACAAACTTTTATTGGCTGAGTGTCTAACCCATCCTGGGCCGTGTAATGAGTACCGTGGCGGTGCTTCCTCAGTTGGAGGCTAAAGAAACACTTTCTTTGGCTCAGAAAGCGCAGCGTAGTTGGCAATCATATTGCATGTTCAGTCCCCGGTGGGTAATGTGTCTACGCATCCTTCACCAGGTGTAATTAACCCGAACTGTTTGTGGTGTGTAGGTATAGTCTGCAATTACTGCACCTAACTGCGAGATGTTTCTGCTGCTTGGGCAGTTATCTGACAAGCAAATGCGTTTCTGAATGATAAGAATGGTCATGACTGTTTCCGTAAGGATTCCACTCCTCGCTTTGGAGTCTTTTTTTCAGTTTAAAACTGTTTCTTTGCAGCCCTCTCTGCCTTACGACAGCTACACTATTTTTTCTTTGTATATTATCTACCGGTGCTTTATTTATCACTGATTTCTTTTCCTCATTATTTTATTCATATTTAAATTACAGTTTATATAAACATACTTTTTGCAATGGTCTCTCAAATGTGGTTATCAAACACTTTTGACAATCGTGACAAAGATATTATATTATATATTATATAAAAGAATTTGTAATTTACCCCCAAGCATCTTTTCTCAAAATGTATTTAAATTGGCCTACTGATATATGTGATAGGCCAATATAGGACATTAAAATGGGGCAGCCCATTTATCAATTGGGTTTTAACTTTAACATTGTCCAATGAGAAGTGTGCGAGAATGACATATTTAAAGGAATCTGCAACATTGTGACATTTGCTTTGCTGCCAAGAGTTAGATTGGAGGATCAAAGTTTGTTGTGTGATCAATACTTAGTGTTGAGATATCACTTTCTGGTTCCCTCATTGACTACTCCTAATGCAATAGATGCACTGTAGTTTAATCTATAGCAAGCAGTATTTTGAGATTCTGGAGAATAATAATTGTAATTTTGATTCATCTCTGACTTCTATATCAGTGATTTTTTTTTTTGCATCTATAAATTGCATTGTCGGGTCGTTAGCGGACGGAGAACCTCAACTGCCGAGATTTAAATAGTTACAACTGTCATAGGTAATATCTCTTAGAAAAACAACTGATAAAACAACACCAACAACACATGTAGCCTGTTAGCACGTTCACAGGCGCTGCTCTGACACTTCTTACAAGTTGAAGTTATTCGAGGAGACTGGAACTACTTACAGATGTATCTAAATGTAAAATGAACAGAGTCTAATTGCTTAATAGCTGTTGTAAGTGTTAGATGTGTCAAAATGTTCTCCAGTTGAATTCAAAATTGACATAAACTAATGCTATCCAATGTCATCAATGTTAATAAAAACTTGTCTGTTCCGCTAATTAAGTAAAACCTTTGTGAGAAATTCTGATGTAATCTTTTGATTCACATTTTAAATGATGGGCACATCAGAATTAATGAGATTATTTCCTCTTGACAATTTTCTTTTTTTCCTCTCTCTTCTCTATTCCATTAAAAAGCATCTGAGCAGTAAAGTCTCTAATCACAAATATAAATGGCACGGTCACATTACTGTAGTTTTAGCCCCATTCACTAACTTACAAGGCATTTAGAAGTCTTTTAGATAACACTAAATTACTCATTGTCATGGATTAGACGTTGGAAGAGTCAAACCCGTCAAAGCCCTTTTCATAGAGCCATTTCGTATTATTATAATACCAAGGCCAAACACACTTGAGCTCCAAACATGTTATTGTTGACTTTTTCTTCACTAATTCACCAGCAAGCTCCGAGACAACAAACTACATAAAACACGTTATAATAAGATACTTAAAAGGTATTTCTGATTGCTGGAAATGCCATGTTTCTGATTCTTAATGGTTTGAATTTAGGGAATGTACTTTAAGTGAAATATAAATTGTCTGTAAATTATACTGTCAGACACATTATGGGTGTGAAGAGGAAAAGGTGACAGGAAGAACAGCAGCGGAATGAGGCAACCATTGGCAAATTGTAATGTGAAAAGAGTTCATGTGCACAGTGGAATACCTAAGGCAATATGTATGAAGTGACCTCCCTCCTTAGGAAGCTCTATGGCATTGTTTTGGAAAAAAAAAATCTAGTTTATATAAATACCTAAATATATTACTATATATCCAAATACACAGGATTATTAATGGATTTTTTTTTTTTTCCCCCCACAGAATCCTTTGAAGGCCAACTTTAGAAAATATAAAACATCTTTAAACTCTAATCCAATGGTGGATTAACCTCCAGGGGCCAAAGGGTCAGAAATGTGTCGCATTGGGCCCCTACTGACGCCCACTGTGCATGTTGACAGTTTGATTATTTCCTCAGGCACCAAGAAACCAACCAGCCCCCAGAGCAGAAATGATAACTACATTACTTGGTTGTTTGAGTGACAAAATTAACTGGCAACAGTTGTGATACTTGATTAATCATTTAAGTCATATTTAATCAAAGTCAACAATTCAAATGTGAATGGCTCCTAATTTGGGTTTTTGATTGTTAGTCAGACAACAAAAAGCAATTTGAACATGTTCAGGGAATAACAATGGACCTGTTCCCACTCAATGACATGTAATACACTGAGTAACCAATCAATTATTAAGGAAAGTAATTGTCGGACCTACTGATAATGGAAATAATTGACGGTTGCAACACTACGTTACTTCTAAATACTCTGCCTTACGAAAGCAATTTAACAAAACAGTTCATAACTAAGGTTTTAAAAGTAGATTTTATCACAGTCCTTCCACAGCACCAGAGACACAAAATGTTAGTTTATATTATGTTGCTAATTTGTGATTGATTCAAGACTCAGATGATGTGTAGTGAACCTGTTTCTTTTTTGGGGGGCCATGGGGCAGTTGACCGCGTTGCCCAGTTAGTAATCCAACCATGCTCCGAGCACACACAACTCAGAGCTGCAGCCATATAGTGAAAATCTAAAACAATAGAACCGCAATAACCAGTTATACAGCCTTGTATGTAGAATACGAATATAATCACAACCCAAAGAATGTTTTTTTTAACCTTGTGTAGCCATTAATTGTCAGCTCTTTAAAAAAAAAAAAAATGTATTACAGAAATACAACACACAAATAACTAAACTAACCAGACATCTTCTTGGCTGTATAAAAGAATTCTCTACTTGCTGCGAGGGAAGTAAAAAAAAAAAAAAAAAAAAAGTGTATGAAATGAAACACATGAAATGAATCATAACTCCACAACAGTTTGCGACAAAAAGAAATGTGTCCCTAAAGCTAATTAAAAACCATTCATTAGGCAGCGCTCCGTGTGGCGTACTTCTAGTTTGACGAATATAATGTGCTGTATTTGCTTGAGACATAATACTACTTTAAAACTGGTATACACATGCTGTTGATAATGTTTATTAAAATGTCAGAAAGAATCTTCCAGAAGACCAAATGGTAGACGGCATGTTGCAGCAGACCTTTTATGCCCATTTTGCCTCAGAAAAGCACCAGAAATAGCAATCTGTGGCCAAGTCAGGGATTCACCTTTGACTTGATCTAGGATTTAGAATTTTAAACTCGCTCTGAAAAATGTGTCTGCCTCTGGAAGATTTGGGTCAGGCTCATCAAACGTAATAAGCAGCGCTCTAATCACATGAGAGGCAGCGTGTTGAAACCTCACAGCTGTATGCAATTGTTCCAATCGAAGGAGGGTGAAAGAGCTGCCAATTGCTGGAGAACATGTTCGGGCACTTACAAAAGACTGAGTGAAATCTCGGCTGGGATCTGTTTAAGCACAATAATGCTTATGCTAATTTATATTTATTGCACTGCTTTGCGTGCTGGTTTTATAAACAGAAAAGGTCATATTTTAACTGTATGGTTAAAACAGCTGTCACCAAACAGCTAGATACAACGAGATGTGACTATTATAAGACAATTTCTGCAATCATGTAACATAATACATTACATATACTGTACTTCCCATATGAACTAATGCTCTTTATGTAACCCGATCTGACATGTGGCTCTGAAGGAATATCCTAAGGAATACACGGTATTTCAATGACAAATCAAATACATTTTACACCATCTGTAACTGTGCACCTTTGTGGCTGACTGGCCTTAAAGGTGTCTGTGGGCCAGAGCACTTCCCTAATGGACCTTAATGGGTTTTATGGTGCACTGCAGGCTTCTAATGGGTAGTATGTCTGATGGGGATGCTGCTCTCTGGCCCTCCTGGGCCCCGTCTAGGTTCCTAATGTGACCCGAAGAGAAGAATACGTAATGTATTGCAGTTTCTCTAAAGTCAGAGGTTAATATCCAGGATTTTGGAAAGTGGAGAATTTTGGAAAATAGCGAAATGTGAGAGTATGAGAATGTGGAAAAGCAAAAGATGTGGAAAAAAGAAGCCCAGGAGTTAAAGCAGTGGGAGAAAAAAATACCATGGCATATTATTGAGGGACACTTTGGTGCTAAGCTGCTTATTGATAAAAGCACTAATCTGCCTGGCAGAAGGTAAGGAGGCTGGGTTGTGTGGTGATATAATATCTCAGCTAAAGGCAATGCCATCAGGGAGCTGAGCCTCCACACAGCTTTACCTAAAGGAGTTACTCATTTTATTTATATATATATATATATATATATATATATACACATACATACATATATATGTATATATAAATATATATATATGACGGAATCTGACCATGTGCCACTCGCAGAAAGCATATGAGCCCAAGGAAAAATGAGAGCAGATCATTGTGAACCACTGGCTTTTCATCAGACATTTCATCAGGCTTGATCGATAGGGAAAGACCATCACTTTTTAATACGTATATAGATCACTAGCTTCACTTTAATTATTTTCCCTCTACATCAAAGAGAAAGTCAGCATTGCTGAACATTTTGATGGCATCAAGAGGGCTCGTGGTTGGCAGTGAGGACTAGCTGCACAGAAAGTTCACTTATTATTGCCATTCATCAGTAAGACTTCAGTCGCGGATGCTTTTTGCCCTTAAATCAATACGTTGTTACATTATTAAAACAATTTAATGCATAATAACTAGATTAAAGCTGACATGATGAATGAAACAGTGTTCATAGAAAGTGCCACGGACAATTAAAATCTTCGGAAGTGCTGAGGCAAAAAAGAAATCTACCAGTGAAACCTCAAGTGGTTATCAGGAGTCCTCATTTAGCTAATGTTCATAATGCTTTATTATGAGAGTATCACAACACTGAGGCATTCATCTTGATTGGAGACAGACTAGAGTATATCCTGCCGTTGGAATGTTAATCACTTGGATCAGTCCTAGTGTACAATGACAGAAAAATATGTTTAAAACGAGGAGCAAACTGGAAATAAAGAGTCCCATGATGTTACCATAATTTGTCAGTATATTATTTGTAATGCTTTGTTTAAAAAAAAAAAAAAAGAAGAGAAAATCACCTCTTGCCTCTGCAGTATCACGCAAAATCATGTAATACTGCCACCAGTTCAATAGAGGGTACTGTAAAAGCGTTTTGCCTTCCTTCAACGTAAAACGTGATGGATGTGACGAAGGTTAAGTGACGGAGCCCATTTGACAGTGCAAAAAGTGCTGAAGACCTAGTAAAGAGGCAAGTTGGGGATGGCTGGATGGATCAAACGTAAGACTTTCATCTAGGACACCGGGATTCGAGTCTGTGAGAAAGCGACGTACATTTCTTGAAAGACATTTTCTCCTCGCCAAACCAAGCAGCTTTTTGTACCTAACCTTAACGACGTGGTTTTGTTTTCCTAAACGTTTATAACGGCAAGAAGCGGCAAAACGTTACACTAACACGATAAGCTCTGTTGGACCGATGGATGTATTACATGGTTTTGTGTGAAACTAGTTAGCATTAGGACTATGTGTTGAGAATTACAGATTTTACATGTAGAGTAACTGGGCCAAAAGGGATCCTTCGATATAAGTCCAGAAGTATGTTTATGATTCTTTCCACACTGAAAAGTTTCATACGCCATGCTGTACATCTTATCAGCTCATTATCTATACCTGTCAGTTCTGCCACCAAGTCTTCCGGCCAACCAATCCCATAGGGCCAACTCTGATCATTCAGCAAGAGTGAGGGGCAAATGAAATCAATCCTCATGTCCTAGTTCAACGGATGGTTCACTCATTAGGGCAAGTCTGCTAATTGAAGTCATTTGCCTCTCTGCTGTCTCTCTTGCCCTCACCATGTTGATCATCCCTCTTGTTAAAGGGTTTCATCAGGAGTATTCGGAATCGATGCCTCCTCTGTTACCTCGTGGGAAACCTCTAAATATCATCTCCTCACACAAGTGTTGGCAAAGGATTTCTCATTTTCATCATTTATTTTTCTGATGATGTACTATGTTTGAAAATTCTTGTTATTTTGAATACTTCAGTTCAGATTGGTTATAATTTCTAAAAATCTTATTTTATGGACCATACAGATATTATATTGTTACTACTGCTACTTTTTTACCGGTACAAATACTAAAAAATGTAGTCTACTACTAGTCTGCTACCTCCATTTCTTGCCGTCTATAAAGCCTACCAGACATTCTTGTACATAAATACTCCTTAAGTAGTCATGTCTTTTAGCAGATTAAGAGAAGTTGGGTCACATGGAGTGAGGTATATTTAAATACTACATTAAATAATTTAAGAATTGTAAATAACTGTATCCATAATATACTACATATGGACAATCCTTTCAATTAAATGTTGCCAATTTGGGACATAAAATACTAATTAACATCTCAGTAATTTATTATTTATGTATAAATTGGTTATGTTTTTACATTCAATCCCACTGACACTTTTCACTTAATCCCCATAACATACAGCCTCCTGCCAGATGCGCACTTGAGGTGCTGAATATGTACACAGAGGCGTGTCCAACTTCACATCATGATCCATGAATTCTGACTCGTGGTTAAGTCACTTTTTTAATCTTCTCCCTTCAACTACCTGGAACCCCCCAACAAGCCTGGCACTGCGTTGGTCTGCTGGTGGAAAGTCATAAATGTGCATACTAATGAGCAGCATCAAATAGGATTTGACTTGTTAAAGTCACACTATCTTAAAGAAACAGTGTCCATCCAAGTTTCGACAGTTGATTGGCTTCTGAATAATTAGGACGTATCTTGCAATATAGGTGCTGCAGCCTTTAAGTGTGCATAAACAGACAGCGTCAAGAGGGTGCCAAGAGAGTGTCAATGTGCTGAGGATAGCAGGCAGTCCTTACAACCCGTGTTTCCGCATAAGCCTTCATTATTGAGCTGTGCCATCTTTTATACTGTGCAGAGCCAGATCACGCAGCTGACATCCGTCTACTGTAACTCAAGGTAACACACACCTTCTCTATCCTGGCAAGATACTTCAAAGGATGTCTGCGGATGTCATGTGAATATTATTGGCCTCTATTTCTACCTGCCTTGCAGTGGCAATGAGCAGACACACCAAAGAAGATACAAATGGGTGGAGTTAGGATTTTAGGCAGTAGCCCACTAGATTTATACAGCTTGTTGTGGTTGTATTAATTGTATTATTTTCCTTTCAGTTTTAGTTCTGTCTTGACTGCATGTTACACATAAACAGTGCAGCGTATAATTTGTTATTGTGCACACCTAGTCTTCCACAATCCAAAATCTCCCCGCTGTTCCTTCCCCATACATTTTAGAAGACAGATTTTTGTTCAAAGGCACTGAAAAAAAAAGAGTACATCTAGGCTTTGGATGGGATGTGTTAGTTTGTAGTGCTGCTTCAGATGTTGGTATGCTGGCTAGCTATTTCTGTCTAAAATGTCAAAAAAAAAAAAGATGCCTGCTTGTTTGTAACGCACTTACACAGGTTTTGCCTGCCGGAGCAGTGGCAGCAGCTCTAACAGGAAGGTCAAGGACAAACTTCGATTTGGAGGCAGAAGTGAGTCAGAAAATCAACTACAGACATTATTTTTGACATTTATACACATGTTGTTGTAGATCACTGTGAGCTGTTGAGCGTGGTTTATTAACATCTAGCATGACTAGTCAGAAATAAATGTACCACGAATACCTAAGGCCTAATCTATACACCATTGTCATATAGATTTAGGGAACATACTCTGTCTATCTCCTATTAAGACTTTGTTGTGCCCCCAATCTTGATGATGGACACTGAACAATGATCTAAACATATGAATCAAAAGTTAAAGTTGACATTGGTCTGTTTATTCCATTTCAGGGTTCTCCTCTCTAACTCTTCGTCTTGTCAATATTACGTGGGTGGATTAGTTTAGTTTGTCAGCCAATGTTCTTCTTTGTCCTCAATAAGCAGCAACCTGGAGTACTTACAATACATTTGAGAGAGTCAGAGAGATTTAAGAATTAGATTAATCATTTTGAAAGCTTCACTTGCTTCATTTATTCTAATGAATATTCACTTGCGCCAGATGCACACATGGAAATAAGGAAAGCTTGAAGTTTTTTTTAATACTTCCCAAATTTAGTAGTAGTTAGCTGCTATGATGAAGAAATGCAAAGGCAAAACAGTGGACATTGTTCATGATTATATTTACAACTTTATAACAGTTATTTTTAGCAGAATGTTTTGTATAAAACTTTTGTATGAATATTCTTATGAGTGGATAGTCCAAATCATTTCAGGATGCATGAAAAATATTGTTTGATGCTTTAATTTAATTACAGTCCCAAGGGGAGTTTGCCAGTCGAGTCTTTGTGTTCAGCCATCCCTAAACAAAATGAAATTAAACGCACACAGTATTTAAATGCAATGCTTCAGCAGAAAGTAATGAAAAGCCTCTGGAGTCTTCATTTTCTAATGGGACAGAAAGTAAGTCAGGACGGGAGCAGCTCAAACACTAACAATCCTCAAGATCTGTGCAGCTCAACAGTGTAATGCACGGCTTTTAGTAGTTTCTGTTTTCCTGCAGACAATTGGTGGAGGACACAAAGCTTATTGTTGTATTGACAATCTAACTGAACCCATGTTATCAATTCCTCTGTGGTATTATCTCAAAAATATACTTTGCCAAAAAATCTTGTTCAGTCAAAATTGCATTGTGTTTGAGTCAGCAACATACACAAAGAAATATTTATCTTTGATAAAGTCCAATTGTGTCTCATGCACAAACCCACAGCTCAGCTGCGGATGCACACACACACACACACACACACACACACACACACACACACACACACACACACACACACACACACACACACACACACACACACACACACACACACACACACACACACACACACACACACACACACACACCGGGCATTGCATCTAGCAAGAGCCACATTGGCTTTTGTTTGAGCTCTCTTTCTTTCTTCTCAGCCTCAGACAGACACATTCAGACACAGCCTGTCTCAGACTGTTCCTGTTTGTCATTCCTCCTCTTCCTGCTGTTTGCCCCCACTGCAGACCACCTGACCCTATCACCTGTCTACCGTGCTGCTCCCTCATCAGCAATTGGTCCCACTATTTGTAGAGGGCTGCTCACTGCCAGGCTGCACTCCCTGTCTGTTCTAGCAGTTTGGCTATTCCTCTCGTTACATGTTTGTCTGTTTCAGTATCTGCCTAACATCTTTTTTTTTGTCTGTACCTGACTACCTGTTGTTATGGCCCTGCCTGTCTGTCAGCTCTACTGTGTCCTGTCTACTGTATTGGGCACTTTCCCGTGTCAGTTATTTGAATGGTAAAAGGAAATCTTCCTCCGGAGAATAGGCTCCTGTCATCTTTGTGGTTACTGTATGTTTGATTCAGCCGTGCCTCAGCTGCATCAAGGCTGGATCAAAGACCATACATTCATTAATGGCTGGTTCTCTTAACACCGCTCTTTCACGTGGTTGTTTCCATGTCACAAACATCGCATTATGTATCCCCGGATGGATAGATTCTTTCAACAAGCTTTTTGGTTGGTGTTTAAAAACTCATGTACTGGGATGTTTGGCTAGATTTAAATGCTGCTGAAACAAATAATTGTTAAAAATAGGAGCAAGAACTAAATGTTCTAATGTGACTGGCTGATTTAACTGATGGTATGTTGGTCGAAGCATTCAACTATTATATCAATACATCTACTGTGTTTGATCATATATATCTAGACAGACAGACAGACAGATAGATTTAGCAAACACTGGGTAGAAGGTAGGTGTTTTCTAGGTAGTTCAGTTATATAACTGTACGAGCAGCATTTCTCAGAGGTAATTTGTAATTATAAAAACAGAGTGAGTGCTACATATACTGTATTGTAGACTAAGGTCACACCGGTGTATGTATGGGCAAACATTTGGACATAATGCTGTGAAATGGCAGCAGTGTTGGTGACTAACAAAATGCCCTGTATTTTCAGCACAATACAGTGCTAACACAATGTATTGAATCATGCCTTTACACTATAAAACAGTAAGCAAAACATGCAGGGTAAATTACTCCAGCATTACCTCACTTTCCTTCTATAGCCTCCTTTTTCTGGGTAATCAGCCTGGGCAAATATGTGGTGCACAAAGAGCTGCATAGGTGCTTGGGTGTGTGTGTGTGTGTGTGTGTGTGTGTGTGTGTGTGTGTGTGTGTGTGTGTGTGTGTGTGTGTGTGTGTGTGTGTGTGTGTGTGTGTGTGTGTGTGTGTGTGTGTGTGTGTGTGTGTGTGTGTGCCGTGTCTGTTTGAAAAATACTGGAAGGCAGATTGGAAACCGAGATAGGGAAAGATGGGGAAAATAAGTCAGCTGCGCTCTGTGCTTTCACAACTATTCAGTGAAATGCAGATGACATCTTTTCAACGATTTCTAGGTTTCACTGGTCGTGAGTACAAGTAGGAGAGAATAATGTGTCACAGTCTTATAGAACAAGCGCAAATTTTGCCTGCGGCCTCGTCTGTAATACACCTCTACTGACTTCAAACAGCAGTATTGGACTAAATTGGGCTAATCCCAGCTCAAAGGGATACCTAAAGTTCACAAAGTGTGGGCCCTGCTTAACAAAGAAGCAGGTTAATTAAGACTCACACTGACTCACTCGACTCCCTGAGAATCCACTGGATAGGCTTTAGGTAACTGCAGACAGGAGCGGCTATGAACACGTAGCCCCGAGGAGGAAAACACTCAACTGTTGTGGTTGAATAAAGCATTTTAATAGCACGAATGTATATAAAGAATGCATTTACAGCTTTTAAAGGACTGATGATTGCAATGTAGCAAACAATTCTTGGTGATTCATGCTACTCCGTTTGCTTCTTTTTCAAATGTAAGATTCTCACAAGTAGAGTGTGAAAAAAGGTGGCAGCTCTTAGACCCTACAGGGCTAATTATCAGCTCTAATGGCTAATGTGAGTCACTGGTTTCTCCAGCAACCATCATGCAATATCACACATTCATGTGGGGTGTGTGTGTGTGTGTGTGTGTGTGTGTGTGTGTGTGTGTGTGTGTGTGTGTGTGTGTGTGTGTGTGTGTGTGTGTGTGTGTGTGTGTGTGTGTGTGTGTGTGTGTGTCTTCTTGTCTGACAAATGTACAGCTTGATGTGTTTTGTTGTCGAAAATATGATTGTGTAGCAGCATGTTGCCGCCTAGTTCATGTCTCATGATGAATATTACTGTTGGTTAAATTTGACTTGAGGACACGTACGTTCTAAAAAAACAACAACTCATTAAACCCAATTTCAATGAGGAAATTGGTGTGCATGTTTTTGCACAAATATATTGTATACATCAATAAATAATTTCGAAATAATCCTGGAACAACTTTTATCTATCTACTGTATACATACTGCACATTATGAGTTTACAAGATATTGCTATATTCCTGATTAGTCCTTTGAAATACCCACATATCGTCAATGTAAATGCCTTCCCAGGCTCAAATAACAAAATTGTAGCATACACCTGAGAATGGTTTAACTTGTCAACACCCTGAGGAAAATTCCCAGCCTCCCCACTTTAATTACAAAATTACCCGAACAGGTGCAGGCAGTATGAAAATAACTGTAAGGACCTCTATTTAAATTCAGCATAGGGAAGCTACGGCATCCTCCCTATCATGCAGAGAGCTCATCATATTTGTTTGAATCTAGTATAGAAACATTTTCGGTTTGTTTGACGGTACCATTTGCACTTAAGAGGTTTCTTGCCCAAAATAAAGAGGCTTTCTTGTCAGAAATGGGAGAGAAAAGGAGTCAGGTCTTTTTTGATTTTCTCGATGTTGGTGAGCTTTCTTTACTTACAGTAAAATACTTCTGTTTTTTTTATTTTTTTCATTTAGCATTTCAAACACTTAATTAGTGTTTAGTACGATTCCAAAGTGTTGACAAAGGACCACAGAGGAATGGAGTCTGTCTTTATTAGTCTCACACGGGCCTCTCATCTTTCTGCCCGGGATACAACGCTTCTCCATCTGCACAGAGGCTTTGAGCAGTTGGCAGCAAAAGCACTGTCCATGGTGCTGAATTTCATTGGTTCAAGACACTCACAGTACATGACAACCGTTGGTTACAACTGTGGTCAAGGGTTTTGGGATGTCTAAGTCTATTCATGACATTTCCTGCATCTTTTTCTATTTCTTTCTTTCTTTGGGACAAACATTTTACAGAAAAAAATATTTATTTAGAATTTTCTGTGTGGCAATCGGTATATTTGGTTTAACGTCCTTCATCTGTGTTTGGAGTGAGCGTGTCTTGTTGTAAAATACTATATCCTGAAAACTGCATTTCAGGAATTCTGTGCCAAAGTGGGTTAATCTAAAGCAATTAGAGGGCTGAAAATTTCTCTACGGAGCCTGGGGAGAAGATTAAAATGTTTCGGAATTGATAGCAGTACTAGCTGCTAATGTAGGAAACAAAACAAATATTGCTTCGCACATATAGCTGGCACATACTTGGATAATACTCTGATCTAATTAGGGCATCTTAAACATCTGTTTGGGGTTTTGGCACCCTCGACAAGCCTTTCCCGAGTATTTAAATATTCTACATTTCAGCCCCGGGCTGTTCTCAAAGCTAGCCTTCATAGGTGGAGACGTTTCTATAAAATGAGAACATCCTATGATGAAAAACAAAGTAATCTTATAACAAACAACTAAATTAATGCATGGAAATAATCTAGAGTTGAGAGATGCAGCAAACAGGGCTACATAGTAAATGCTAATAACTAGTAATCCTGTAATAAAATACATACTAGCACAGTAGGGCATGTCTAATGCTCCATTATTAGTCTAACATGGTAGATTAATTGATCAATAATTTATGCAGCAACATATGTATTAACATTTACATTAATTATTATTATTATTATTATAAATAATTGTGATTGATGATCAGTGTGATTAATTGAGATGAATCTGTCTGTCTGTCTGTAACCAACAACATAAACACTATAGTTTTACCAAAATATACAAATAAATTGCTGACAATGAAAGGTACCATTAATCAAAAATAAACAGTGGTTCATTCCCATGTGCCACTAAATAATAAACAGAAGAAGGGGCACAAAGAGATGACAATCACAAATGGGGAAAATAACGTAGAAATTGTGATGCACATCTGATATTTCAGTTAGTTTCATCGAGCTGTTTTTACAGAGATGAAAGAAAACTATTTTAACGATTATGCAAAATGATTGCGATCAGGGGATGATGTAATAATTATGACAGGCCTACCGCAATTATAAATTACTATTACCTGCCAAACCTACCACTTCACCACATGCGCGATTTGCATTTGTAATGATGCCGCCATGATGCCATGACGCTGTGGCATTATGCAATCCTTAGTGGTCCGAAACCACACCTGACGAAATATCCTCATGTTTTAAAAATGCCCTCAGCATGAATGTACACAAAGCAGTGCTCACAAAGACACGCATACAAGAGTTAAAAAAAAAAAAAGTTTCTATGGAAAATGCTTATTATCTTTCATGTTCTCATAATCCGTAAATACGCAAACTGTAACTTTCAGATGTAACGTCAAGGAATTTAGCAGACACCTGACCACATTCCAAATGAAGAGCTATTGTCAAGAGAAGCACAGTTAATTAAAGCAAGGGCACCACTCTACATCTGTCACATCACTTGGCAGTTACTTTAATTATATATTTTGGTCAATCTGTTCTTCCTGATGTGAGAGGGGATGCCATACATGAGACAGCATCTGCTGAGGTATGTCACATGAGCTTCAACATCTGTCCATGTTTTTACACAGTCTGTCAATCACTTGAGTCATGTCTCATACGCGTTTATGTTATCATATTGAGACACCACGTAGACAATATTGTCGAGTGCTGAGAGCTTGCATCTGTGCAGCAGTTACAATTAACACTCTTTCACTTAGCAGCAAATCTGCACACAAACAGGGAGATTGGCACTACACACAAATACCCAGACACACCCTGTGGCTTGCAGTCATTTTGGTCCCTTATGTTGTCCATCAAGGAGACAGTGGTGACTGTTCTCTAAACTGACTCCACCCACAAAGGCTTGTGATCACCTCAGCTGTCAGCTAGCATCTGCTGAAGCTACCAACCAGCCAACTGTGAGAGTGGCTCTGAAGATATCTCCACAGAAAATGTGTCACCTACACGTTCAGAACTCAGCAGCACGTTTTTCCCCTTCTATTTTTTGCTAATTTTTTTTTTTTTTTTTTTTTTTTTTTTTTTTATGTGGCAAACATTATCTGCAAAGCCTTGGAGAATGTCAAACTGCTTTGTATGTATGACACTGCGATGTAGAAGGCGCCTTGAAAGCTCATGTCAGCTCATCATGGATGAAAATAAATTGTATACATCAATGTCAAATGTTTTCAGTGCAAAATAATGGCCGTGCTTTGAGTACTGCCGGAGCAAAATGAATATGGTATTGTTGGATCTATTTTGTTGTGTGATTTACAGATATATCACAGTGATGTTCAGAGGTATCAGTCATGATAGGTTGCTAATCACACCCTGCTTTTATGAATCGTGTTTGCGATCCCCCTGCACTCGGCTGGCTTTCGAGATGTGGGCTGTTTGAAGTTATGTGATACAGATTTTACCTCTTACTGACACCTGGCGTTTTTTTCTCAGGTTAAATCAGAGTTTGGTACATTATTTACTCAAAAAAAAGAGAGATACATTTCTACAGCTAAAATATATCTATGTAACTGGCATCAAGACATCTGGACATTTCACCGTCTTATATGAACACAGACGGTTATACTGTTTAAGGATAATGCCTGCTTTATCCCCCTCCTGCACGCACACACAAAAATACACATTTATACATGTCTAGCTCAAGACGCACTTTCACACAGCTGCAGATGACACAGAAACCTAGAGACACACTAGCTTTATATCCCCCAGACTCTACAATTTTTGTGTTCGTAATCCCCTCTGAGTCTATTAATATTTCTGTTTCCATGGCGATTCAGGTCTAGTCAAATGTTGTACAGATAAGAGGAGATAAGAGCATAAGGAGCACGAAGATAAGAGCAAGTGACCTGCAGAGATCAGAGTACGAGAGGTCAGGCAGAAGAGCAGAAGTAAGTAGGTGAGAAATGGACCTTCCCTGCTCAGCTCTACTGCCAACCTGACAGAAAAACTAAATACGACAGGTCATCGCAGGTTTTTAGTAGTGCAACAGTTGAACAAATACTTTCCTGCAGCAACTTTCTTTGCATATCCAATTTTACCCTACAGAGAAGTTATATGTGACTACAGATTATTTGTTGTTATCTTAACCGAGTTATATAAATTACACATTGAAGGAGGCGCTTTGTGTCTCCTTGTCATCTCATATTATAGGCAGTGTGCAGAGAATGAAACTAAGAATAAAAAAAAGGAGTAGCAGTAACAAATCTGCTATAAATTTTTAAGGATCATTTTACATTTTGATGATACAGACTGATGGCACAATAACAACAAATCCCTTTTACACTATTCAAATTTGATATAGTGTTGTTGCCTTTAAAGTAAATCATAGCAAATTACTGTAACTGACAACATAGTCCAAAATGAGAGTTGTTTAATTTATAAGGTATTTTAAAACTGTTGCACACAACAACAATAGTATATATATCAGTTCTAGAATTTAATGATCCCTCTTCAATACCCTCAAATTATGTAGCACACAAATCATCCAGTCCACAGACAGACCATCTAGACAGAAGTTACATTTAGTAAGGGATGATTTTACCTGTTTGTTGTTATACTTGGATTGGCTAGTCTTGTAGCTGTAGTCTGAGTACTGGTCTGAGCCGGTAGAGTTGTCGTCTCCTCCTGTTCCTACAAAGGTGTTGGCGGCGGGAAGGTCCTGTACGGCCTGGTGCTTCTGGGAGGCGGAGGGGGATTGGGCTTGCAGCTGGATGGAGGGTAAGGGGGAGTTGGAGCGGTAGTGTCTGCCTATATCTGGGCTTCCAGGCGAATATGTTAGTGGCAGATGTATCCTGGGGCTATCGTTGACTCCATCAAGGTTGAACTTGAGACTTTTTTGAAGGCTGACCTCTTCCTCTTCCCCAAGTGGCTTTGGGGACTTCTGGGGTTTTCCTTTCCTCCCTCGTTTGCCTTTGGCATTCTTTGGTGCCTGCTTGGGTGCATATAAGTCTTTCGTTTCCTTTTTGCCTGCCTGATACCCACTCTTAGTTTCTCTTTGGATGCGGTGTCGAATAAATACCACCACCAAGATCAACATTACAACGCCTGCCACTCCAGCAAGGCTTCCAAACAAAATGTTACTACGCTGTGCAGCAAAACCATTGTCAGGATCACCAGCAATGTCCCTGTCCAGTGGAGTGTAAAGACTGTGTCCAACCAAGGCTTCCACGAGGCTGACATTTGAAATGGTTTCATTGACATAGATGTGGACTAGGGCAGTGGCATGGCGTGCAGGCTTCCCCCTGTCACTCACTCGTACCACCAGACGATGTAGTCCTCCGTGTTTGCGGGTCATTTCCTTTGCCAGGGTGATCTCTCCACTGGAGGGGGAGATGCGGAATAACTGGTAAGGATTCCCACCGGCAATACTGAAAACCAGCTCTGCGTTAGGCCCACTGTCCAGGTCTTCAGCTTCCACGATCTCAACGTGGCTGTCTGGGGAAGCTAGAGGTGACAAGCGCCTGAAGGAGGAGTTGGAGGGCTTGGTGATCACAGGGTCATTGTCATTTTCATCCAGTACATTAATGGTAACGCCCACATATGAGGACCTGGGTGGCTCTCCTCCATCCACTGCTTTTAGACGGAATGTGTAGCTGCTTTCCTTCTCCCTGTCAAATGAGATGCTTGAGAGAATGGTGCCTGTTCCGTTTTGAACCACAAACTTCCCTCCATCAGGCTCTACAGAGAGGTGAACATGAGCATTCTCACCTTTGTCCATATCTAGGACTGTCACCATACCAACTGGGCTGAGAGGAGGCATGTTTTCCAGAACTGAAAAGCTGTAGCCACTAAGCATAAACTTGGGGTCATTGTCATTGCGGTCAAGGATTTTAATTACAACAGTTGCTGTTCCTTTATGAACAGGTGACCCTTTATCTGCTGCAGTGACCCGAAATTCATATCGTTCTTTATGTTCACGATCAAGTGGGCTTCGGGCTCTTACTTCGCCTGTATTTGGGTCGATCTCAAACAAACCTTTGATGGTCGAGTCCGCCACGATATTATAGAGGAGTTCGGCATTAGTGCCACTATCAGCATCCGAGGCTGTAACATCCAAAACCCTCTCCCCTGGTTGGTTTTCTTCGGCAAAATCAACCTCAAACAACGTTGGGGAGAATATCGGAGAGTTATCGTTCACGTCAGTCACCTGCACCTTTAAGGAGTTTGTACTAGAGAGTGCTGGGTTTCCAGAATCTACAGCCACAATCTCTACTCGGTAATCCCTGACTCTTTCGTAGTCAAGAGGAGTGGTGGTCTGGAGGAAATATTTCCTCTTGTTGTCGCTGGACGAGTCGCTGGCAGGGCGAAGCTGGAATGGAACATCTCCCGCTACCACACAAGTGACCACTGCGTTCTCTCCTTCATCTTTGTCGGAAACTTGCACCAAAGCAACAGCTGTTCCCACTGGCATGTCCTCCGAAATGTTAGCCACTCCTTCACTGTGAGTCACAAGCCCAATCCCACGGATCTCCACAGCTGGAGCATTGTCGTTTTGGTCAGTCACGTCAATGGTTACAAATGTCTTAGAACTTTTAGGTTGAGGACCTTTATCCCTCGCCACCACATAGAAGGACAAGCTGCTGATTTCCTCCCTGTCCAGTGGTCCTTTGACATAGATGACGCCAGTAGAACGATCAATTCGCAAGAGCTTCGGGACTGGGTCTACAGCTTGATGAAGGGTGTACTCAATTTCTCCATTAGGTCCCATGTCAGAGTCATTTGCTTTTACCTAGAATCAAAACATATTCTGTGGTTAGAGGCATGAATTACATGCAACAATTTAGGGTTAGAATTACAGGAAAAACAGTGTAGTACTTTCTCCACTGAATAATTGGCCATTGAATGAATGAGTATATGGATCAATGGAAGTCTGCTCACTTCAAAGCACGGCATGTGAACAACTTTATTTCATTATTGCCTTCCCTCTCTGCCTTAGATGGTTATGTCATTGCCGGGTTTTTTTTCTTTTCTTTTTCTTTTAAAGAAAAATATTTGTCCCTGTCTAGGTTCCCATGAAAACACATGCTGAAATATTAAGACTGCTGTTTACTTCTTGACAGTCAGTGCAATTTCACAGCAGTATGCTGAGAAAATCCTACACAAATCATCTTACGCCTACACATACGCAGACATTGTGTTGCTCTTACTATGTTTCTGCAAGTATAATAGCACAACAAAAGCAATAAGCAGCTTAATTACCTGTACAAGCATAATGCTGTAATACTTCTGATATTACTCAAAAATGCCCACTAAATTTGTAGGAGTCAATGAAACTTGCATACAACTTGTATAAAAAAATATGTGATTTGACAGTCACTGACCTTAAATTAAAAAAAAAATCCTGGTTAAGAGGTTAAATTATGTATACTTTGTACATAAGGGCTATTTTGAATATTTCAAACCAGTACACTGGATTAAAACATCTATATTTAATCTGAATTTAAACATTGACACTATGTCTCGTAAAGGCTGTGCAAAAGTTATTCAAAACATATTTTCTTTCAATAACATCTTGGTAAAGCGGCTGATATTTGCTGTATTTCTGAATATAAAATCAAAATATTCAACCAGCACCAACAATTTTGGTTGCAACTTAATTTTGCAATCAGGGCAGCAACTTGATCTAAAATAAGTTCTGCAACAGAAAGAAAAGTATCAAAGTCTCACCTGCAGCACAGAGTGCCCCACTGGACTGTTTTCGGAAACTTCTGCTTCATAGGTCGACTTTTCAAACTTGGGGGAGTTGTCATTAGCATCGGTCACCACCACTCTGAGCAGAGCGCTGCTGTAGCGCTGAGGGTTTCCTCCATCCACTGCCTTGATGGTGAGGTCATATGAATCCTTTAACTCTCGATCTAGGTTGCCCAGGACAATAAGCTGTGGTAGCCTCCCTCCTCTGTCATCAGCCACTTGTAAACCGAATAGGGTTGCTGCATCTGGCCCTGCCGTCAGCGCATAGTCAGCCACCCCATTCCTGTCTGAGTCCCTGTCTGTAGCGAGAGGTATGGAGAATAGAGCCCCCATGATTGTGTTCTCAGGGACAGAGATGGTGAGTACAGAAGAGGGAAATTGTGGAGTGTTGTCATTGATATCCTGTACTTCAATGCGTCCTTCAATAAGTCGTGGGCTCGGGTTTTGGATCAGATCTGTCACGGACACTTCAAATTCCAGGTAGCAGGGCTTACCCTTTACCAGGGACCGACAGTCCCTCAGAGTCTCTCTGTCTATGGGAATCTCTGTGGTGAAAATGTCTCCTGTCTTTCCATCGACACGAAGGTAAGGGGCACCCACCTCTAGCTTGTAGAGGTGACCCGAGTCTGGCAGTCCCTGGTCTGCTGCCAGGCTACCAATAAGAGTGTTGGGAGGCTGCTCCTCCTGGACCCGGTACAGGATACTGCCTTCAGCAGAGCCACAGTGCACCACCACGACCCAAAACAGTATTACTCGTAAATTCAGTTCCATTAGGTCATCAGAAGATCTGCCTGTAAAATGACAAGAAGAATCTGGGTCAAAATGCTGTATCGTTTTGTAAATCACATTTCAAGTTTTAGCTATAACATGCTTTCTAGCAGCAGCAAGGTAATAATTACCTCACTTTTATTTTAAGGGGAAATTACAAAACACACACCACAAAGTTATAAAGACCAGAGGGAAACATTTAGTCAGCAAGAAAGAAAAAGCATCACTCTCTTGTTGTATCTTAGCTCTGCAGCTGTAAAATTAATTGTGTCAATAACTTGTACCAAAACCTGCAGCAGGCCTAGAAGCACAACATAATAATTAGACAACAACAATAAAGGGAAACAGGATTTTAAAAAAAGAAAAAGAAAAAAAAAGAAGAAGAAAGAAATACAATCCTAACTACTGTATTCCCCAGTATTGCTTCTTTTCTGTTTCAGACCTTCATGAGTTTCAATGAATATCTCGGCTTTCCCAATTTCATGTAGAAATAAATGTAGGAACAAGAAATGATATCTTGTGAGCTTACACACAAAACAAACTTGAGGGCCGGTGTGGATTGTTTCAGCTGAGTAATCAAATAAAAATGTAATACAAAATCTCACAGCCGAAGAGACTCATTATTTCTGTATTACACTACTAGACGTGTAGCTCTGAAATAACCGATGGTATAAAACCTGCCCTCAAGAATGAATCCTCACTAACCTGCCAAGGAATTCTCTGCTGAAAGAGATGAACTGTTTGATCTATTTGTCTACCAGAGAGCCCTTTAACAACGGCGGCTTTCATACTGAGGGTCATAGAGGCAATTTCTTCCCATGCAGATTATGCAACTCTGCCATTATCATCACATGCAGCTTTCAACAATGCACAATGCAAAAATTTCTATCCACACTCCATTGCTACTGGCTAGCTCAAACGCTGTAATCATTATATGTTTGATTTTGAACCTTTCAACTCCGTAATTACGACCCATTATTTTAGTGTCTTCTTTGATCTGCATTCCCTCTAGCTACAGAATTCGGGCTTTTTTCATGCTGCAATGATTTTAGACTATAATTATTTCTACTGCGTGAGCATGTGAGCGTGTGTGTGTGTGTGTGTGTGTGTGTGTGTGTGTGTGTGTGTGTGTGTGTGTGTGTGTATGTGTGTGTGTGTGTGTAGAGTGCTATTGGTAATTGAAATGGGTGTAAACATTGAGGTTAAGTACCAAAGTCCAGTGCTCAAAAAAAAACCGTCATTGTGGCAACACTTGAAAAGTTTGGTATCTGTGGTATTTCCATGTCTACTCACTAATCATATTGTGCTCCAGTTTGATGCTTTCAGTGCAGACTGTTGTGTACAGAGTCTATTGTTCTATGCTTGTGTTGGTGACCCATCACTTTATTGTACTGGTCATTACTGGCTCCGATATGGTTCAGGTATTAGTCAGGCTTGGTGGGTCCATATTGAATAGAGCCCGACTGATATATTGACCTGTCAAAGATGTATCGTTATCGGTGTATACATTAGCCAAAATGCGGTGAAATGAAACTTTTTTTGACAAAATATAATGTTGAAAAAGATGCTTAGGGTAAATTAGAAAACGGCTACTTGTGATTTTTTTTTTTTTTAAACAGTCTTTAATAATTATCAAATTGTTTTTCCTTTTTCAAAATTCTGAAGTTTACTCTCTCAGTGCACTTATGTGGACAGTTAACTGTAAAATACCTTGCCTTCCTAATATCGGTATCAGCAATGACCATAAAAACTCACCAACGGTATGACTCTAATATCAAATACTGTTTCTTAGCCAAATTCTTAACAATACTGGTAGATAGAAGTTTGTTTTAACTTTTCTTAAATCTTATAACTGAATTTTTGCACATGACTTTGAAGAAGGCTCCTTTAGTAAAAAGTCAGGTGCAGTTAAAGCCGTATGTTACCTCAAACATACAAAAATGGTTCCAGTCAAGTGGAATCAGTGTGTCCTTAGCTGGTTTGGGTGGTGAATACAAGCAAACAGTGTTATCCTGACCAGAATCGGTACACAGTGCATCTGCTCAGATGAAACAACGTTCCAGAGAAGAGTAAAACAAATGTGTATTAAGCTAGACAGTAAAACACAAATATACAGAAATCCGATGAGGAATCCAATTCCTTTTGAATACATTAAAATTGGAAGTGCAGGTTATTGATGCACTAATTGCTCCGTTATCGACGTGTCCCTTTTTACATTTGCAGGGGGAACCTCTAGTCAATGTGGCGTGAACGGTGAGTATGCTTTCTGCATGTTCACGTGTGCGGGGCAAAAAGAATAGGAAGAAGTAAGAACATAATCAGATACACTGCAAAACACATTCCTTATACCTATGACCTAGGAATAATGTTGAAACATTATCCTATGTGACATAATAAAAAGGTAAAGGTATTTCTAAATCGAATTGTAAATGTTTCATATTGCTACCCCTCATTCAATTTAACATAATGCTGAATAAAGGTTTGTTAAATAAATAAATGTTTGGGTAATCAGTCAAAAACAATCTAATGCATTGTCATTTGAGGACTATGGTAAATGGTCTGTACTTGTATAGTGCTTTATCACCTTTTGGTCTCAAAGTGCTTTAACATATTTTTCCATTCACACACTAATGAGACAGACCACCATGCAAGGCGCTGCAATCAGGAGCACATTCCCACACTGACGGTACAACATTGGGAGCAACTTAGGGTTTAGTGTCTTGCTCAAGGACACTTGGGCATGTGGACAGGAGGAGCTGGGGATTGAACCACCAACCTTCTGATTTGTGTTCAACCCACTCTACCGTCTGAGCCACAGCCTCCCTCATTGATCCCACTATGATCATCCTCCTCTTACAAAATGTCTCCATATAGGATAATATGTGATTTAGCCCGCTAGACGCATGCATCTCTTGTCCTCCCTTTCTTTTTATATGCACTGTTGAATTTAAGTTTGCATAATTATCTTTTACAAAAATGGCCATTTGGAAATGAAAACCGTAATTGATTTCATAATGTTTTGTTTAGCTCTAACTGTCCCCCTGCCATTACAACCACTTCTAGGACGAGTAGGCGTGCTTTGATAGTGACATGATTGTTATGGTTGATGACACTCATGACTTAATGTCTTCCAGTTGGCCTCATGCCTGTCTTCCAGATGGCACCGTGCCTGGAAGCCCAGCGAATCGGTGTTCTTTTTTTTTCTTTGTTTACATTTATATTAACATTCATGTTCATGAAATATGCGTTTTGCCATCACTCAGAGGGAATCTTTTATCAGTTTAATATTATTGACACCGTGCTGGTTTTTTTGGGGTTTTTTTTTATCTCGCATTCTTCAGCTATCGCACAAATAGTGTATCAAAAGCTCGGCAGCATCAAATTTCTATTCCTCATCTCAAAGTACTTTAAGGTGGTGGCAAAGGGGAGCTCGTGATGAGATTTTTTTTTTTTTTGCTGGAGGATGTGAGACTTCTCGGACGACTGCATGCCTCACCAAAGTTCACTACCTGAGCAGCAAAATTGATAAATTAGAAGTGCTGACCATGACTGGGAGTGACATTTCCCGCATCTCAGCGTTTTTTTCTCGAAGAACCTTGGTTATCATCTGCCATCCCAGATGGTGTGGTAGACCCACAAGACTACAAGCTGATTCAGTCAGATTGCGATCCATAACTCAGCATAAAATCAAAGGGATTGCAACACTGGAATATTCAGGACATCTGAGGCTATGAGTGAGATCTTTTTGGATATTAAAAATCACCCTGTCAATGCCCTTGCACTGGCAGCACTGTGGTATCAAACTAAAAAGAGCATCACTGCAGATCTTTGTTTTTATTTGACCACTGAACAACCAATTAGAACTAGACACTACTGCTTTTTGGTAACTGCGCCACAGACCGGGCTCATACTCAGATGACCCCTCCTGCAGTACCAGTTGTGTAAGCGCAGCACATACTGTATTTCCTTCAAGCAGGACTATCAGGTCTCGGTAATGACGAGAGGGCTAATACTGTAATTCCCTTAAGTACCGTTTGCTGCAAAAAGCATCCTGTACAGATAAACAAACCAACAAACATACTGAGCCAGACACCTTATGGAGTTGATCCAAAGCAGCAAATATTCTGAAAAAAAAAAAACCACAATCCCTCCAAACACAATCAGGGCATCCACAGTCTGACTGAGGGGAGAACTTTAATTCTACCAGTGAAGCAGCACTCAGCATATACCCTCATGCTGTGGTCATGCAACGGTCCAGATGGTTCCAACACAGAGAAAAAAAGGAGGGCAGCCTGCACCACAGTATGGATGTAAACCTTCAAAGACAGTCTCAAACTGCCTGATGGGTCTGCTGTTGAACTTTGAAACAAATAATGCAGTAGCGGTGAAACTGCTTAGAAGTGGAGTTTAAGACCCTGAGGATCCTCCGAGAAGGCTCGCCACGCGACAAGAACACGGCCTGGCCAAAACCCAGCTTACAAAGACCATCGAGGATGCCAAGTGTAAGTGTAAAACCAGACTATAGAATCAGTGACTCATGCTCAGCATGGCCTTCACTGCAGTCACAATCTGCTGGAGAGGCTCACCCAAATATACCCCTTCACCTGCCACTGACCTGTATAGATAAAAGTGGCTCTAGGAAAAGAGTTGTTCTCACTCATGCCCACTATGTCACCTGGGAGTCTGTAGTCACTTACTGTGTGTTCGTTTGGGTTTCATTGAAATGTACTTTAGAAGTGTGGTGACTGATATTAGACTATATGACTATCTGACCTATGAACAAAAAAGGTTTTCTGTCCAGGTATTGCTGTTAAAAAGAGACAAAAGAGACCTCCAACATAAGCAATACCGATATTATGTGAAACTACGTTAATCTGAAAACAGTTGAATATCTTAAATCCACTACAAATACACAAATCTGTTACAAGTGCACATTTTTTTAATGCAACCATAGAGCTTTTTTTTTTTTTTTTATTTAAAAACAGAATTAGAGAGCTCGAAAACAACATATGCAAAAGTGATAAAGCTGCTGCATTCCCAATCAGAATATTGGAATAGTTGCAACAAACTTCAAAAGACTTGAATTTCAACAAAGGATGCAGGATAGAGGTTTGTCTCTCCCCGATGTGGCTCCCTTCTCACTCCTGCTTATCTCTGCCTTACCTCATGGATGTACCCATTTCCTCCAATGCCATTTTGAATGATAGTGAACACCCAAATTCCTCCTAGTAACTGACTACAATATAATACCCTCCCTCCTATCTCCACCACCCCCATCTCTCTCTAAAGGCTCAGTGCTGCTGCTCACTGAGGAGAAGGTGCAAGACTCCTCTGGCAGCTAAACATCAGTCAAACTACAAGGTCTGATTGAGTCTCACACCGAGACCTCACACAGTGCACCGACCGGCTGACCCCGCAGCTCCAAGAGAACATTTCAACTTCTTGGTGTCTACAATTAACGTTCCACCCGGTGTCAAATTGTGCACTTGTTCCCCGAGTAAACAATTCACTGCCTTAATGAAGCCCCGGCTGCTGAACCCAGTCAAAACAATGACCTCTGCAAGAACTGGTTGCATCCCAGTTTACATGACAGACCCACTCCAGCACCGACTGGAGCAGCAGCATCTCCACCACCGTAGAGGATCCTGCTCATTCACTCAAAACTGTCTCGCATGTGTTTTGCCCAAAAGAACTTTCGCACCGCAGGCAGTTGTCAAATTGTCTACAGGAATGCTGACATTTTATAGGTGGGAGGAAAGAAAAACAGAAGGTTAACTTGTGCATTCTGAGCTAAGTGTTATAATTTTTACACTGAAAACAAAACATTGTGCACAATGCATTCACATTAGCTCAATCTCTGCGGTGTGTTCACAAAAGAACTGTAATATATATTCACATTTAGATCCAGCAGTTCTTTTTGCTTATTTTATTGCTTATTTATTTGAACAATTGTTGGGTAAAATAAAAGGTGAAACATTTCAGTAAAAGGCTGAGTTTGACTGAGAAGGAATTCTGTGCAGGAGATATATTTGAGTAATTATTATCAAAATGTACTGAAGCAATTTACCATCACATATTTCCCAAATTTAGATCATCAATCTGTCAACAGCATCATTATTACCCGTTTGCTTTATGTAACATGAAAATGTCACAATTTATTTGTCAAATAAAATAATCTGCATTATTTTAAAGGCCAGTGAAGTGGCTCAAAAGTGCTTTTATAAAATATAAAAGCGAAAGAAAAAAAAAAGAAAAAGGATACGTGTGGGGCTGAATATACATAATAGACATTAAAAAAAAACAGGTAGTTAAAAAAATGACAAAAAATATAATTGTGTTGCAGTCCATGTGTGCCTGCTATGGTTGCCATAGAGACAGACTATCCACTGACTGAGTCAACCCCGTGACTGACTCGGTGACATTTGCTCTTTAAGTTGGCCGTTCCACAGGTCCGCCAGAAAATGACTCAAGCGTAGAATTAACTGGGGCATCATTGTAAATCGCTAATATGTGAAAGGGTTGGTGTTGGGTCAGGAAAACAAAAAACAGTACGATATAATGAAATGGATTACTTTTGCACGAATTGAATGTTTTGCAGTAACGACAGGACAGATTTTGATCCAGCAAACACCACCAGAGCCCACCTGAATTTTCACCTGTTCCGTGCTCCAAATCAAGTTCATGAATTTCTGCAGTGAGGATGTGCTCTCCCCTGTTTTGCTGGAGTGTGGAAAGATAACGCATGATTTAATGATTTTCTCAACTGATGTGATTTGATATATTGGCTGACTCTGCGCCTTTAGGTAGTATAACAGGTAAAATCCATTACCCTCCCACCAGCATGATTTATGATGGGTAGTATCACAGCTATGAGTCTCCTTACACAGCTGATCTACCAATAGAATTCACTGCAATTTTTTAGGCTGCACACTTTCCACTGGCTGCAAACCCTGGCCAGTAGTAATGAGAAAGCAATGGCCTTTGGTTGGAAACACTTGCTAAGGGCATGGGCATTTGATTATATGTAGGCTGAGCCACACAATAACACTGATGAAGGGTCACTCTCATCTCTCGCTCTCTCTCACACACACACACACACACAAATCCCATTTAATAGACTGAGATCAAAGAGGCTGTATTCAGACATTAGCAGTCTTTAGAGGGAGATATGAACATACTGACAGGTCATGATTATTATTCCTTGTTGGCAGCTATATGTGACTAGTTTAGGTATCCTCTTAGGTTTAGGTTTCCTTACAGGGTTGTTTGACTGCTTTTGTACCGTTTTGTAAAGGTTCGCTCTCAAGCTGAAATACCTGTTTGAGCAGTCAAGTCAAAACAAAAAAGAAAAAGAAATCCTTCTTTGCCTTTTCTACAATTTGATCTGTTTTGCACACACTTATCCTTCCTTCAGTAACCCAATTACATGGCACATCGCATGCTATTGTACAGTATTCAGAAGAAAGTTCCCCATTGTTCAACTACCTGTGAATAAAATTATGAAAGAGACAATGTAGAGAGATGGACAGACAGACAGACAGATAGATAGACAGATAGACAGATAGATAGATAGATAGATAGATAGATAGATAGATAGATAGATAGATAGATAGATAGATAGATAGATAGATAGATAGATAGATAATCAGCTTTATGTCTTAGAGGCAGTCAGATATGGGGTAGAAGTGGGTTATAGGCCTGTTTTGATTTGCTCTGTTTTGACAGCCTTGTAGCCTGCACTATGTGTGGGAACTTAGACCGACATCACTATGTAGAGCAGACTATTAAAATTCGCCTGGTGGTCGGTGGAGTGGCGAGAAACAACACCCCAGACTCTCGCTGGAGAGCACAGGAGATTTATCCGTGCGGATGCGCTGATCAAAGATTTTGTGTGTGTGTGTGTGTAAGGTTGCGTGTGTCCGCCAATTAGAGTGTACGCACGAATTCATAAGAAAACTGCCTGAATACTTATTAACGTGACAGGCTATACGTCAGCATTATTTGCGCAAGGATTAGTTACTAGGAAACAGCGCCAAATAAAGATCCAGTAATAAAGGCAATTAGTATGATGCTGGAATAAATGGCGAGACAGGCAGGATACAAATGGATCACATTTTCTGCTTCACAGAATCATATTGGTAGCTATAATAAAATGCAATTAGCGGATCGCCAGTACAGATCAGACTGAAGCGTATATGCGCTCATATAGTCGCTCAAGTGCGATGATATGCAGACTTAATGACTCAATACCATCACTCACGCAGGCGAGAACTCAAGTCGACTCGGATGTATTTTAATTGCGATGCATCGTCTAATTAATCATGCGGAGGAGCTTTGCTGTGGGAGACATGTAGACGACATGTTGCCTTTCCACCACAGCACCCTTCCAACCTGTAACACCGAGCTGTATTGTGCTGCTTGTCCATTATAAAGTGCAGGGCGCGCAACTTGTTGTAGCCTATAAACGGTCTATTTAAATCACGGCCCTGTATTAATAGACACCACTCCAGGCAAGTCGGGACCATTTTCAAAAGAAACTTCACTCACAATGCCGACAAATCAAAACCAACTTTCTTGGTTAATTCTGCAGTAATGTCAGTACCTGAGCCGGAGACTTCTATGGGAGCGCTTGTCGCGTATGTATATAGCCAATCGGTCGGCCGCTTGGTATGTCCACCGGTGCTCCCAGAGGCAGGTGTCTAACCCTCAAACCTCCGTCACAGTGCTGACATCAAAATCTCTTAAGCAGTCACAAAATCCATTCACAGTATTTACAACTTTCCGCATCAAAATTCAGGATCCGGTGTCCGCCGTCGTCCGGCAGTCTTGCAGAGCAGCTTTTCTGTCCGTGGGAATATGAGAAGTTACGAGCAGTTTGTGTTGGATGAGGCTATTTTATGACAGAGCAGGGAAATGAAGAGTGTCGTTCCGTAGGGATGCCCCACTGTGTGCCATTTCCGATCCTCAATAACTGATCCCTGCCAAGATATGCGCTCGCTGTCGCATCCCTTTGGTCCAAGTTTCTCCAGAGCTTTTCCCCCCACTAATATACAAGTAGCTTCGAGCGCACTCTAAGGACGCACTGGGTGTCTCAGCGACTGCAACACAAATGTCATTTTTGCAAGGCAACACGAAAAAGAGCTAACCGCTTCTAAACAAGAAGCCCATCTGAAGCATTTCCAGAGAGCAAGTGGTGAGACACTGTGGGTAGGTTAGTTGCACCCCTCTCTCCCCCTCTGTCTCTCTGTCTCTCTCTCTCTCTCTCTCTCTCTCTCTACTCATCAGAGCGTGGGAGGAGGTGGGGCTGCCATCCACCGCAGCACACAGGCAACTTCACACTCAACATCGCATTATGTCAGGGCTGCCTCCCAGGAAATTGTGTGATTCCTGCAATTTAAGAAGATCTCATCAAACTGGGTCACCTCAAACCGGGGGAATGCACCTTATTAAATGGAGCTGCAATCACTGCGCCTGTCCTGCACTCCTTTTTTTTTTTTTTTTTTTTATATTTTATTATTATTATTCCTGCCGCAAACCATATCACCACCTGATAGAAATGCATTGATTGTACAGCTTGTCTAAATTTGATGTAACAGGTAGCCTTGCTCTGACAGTTTACTTGTTGATATGCATTACATGTAGCAAAATGAGTGGCCTAAAATGGAAGCTGCTCGGCCACTATTTATTCATTTGGCGCCACCCTCAGGCGGTTGGAGTAAGGAAATGAAGCGCTCCTCTATCTGCTTAGGAAATTAAGGGGAATTGCTTGATGTCGGAAGAATAATGCACATTATAATGTTGTCTCCTTCCCAGTGTAGACGAGCACTATCTAATGCAAATGAAAAAAAAAAAAAAAATAGAAGATGCTGTTGGTGTACATTGGGATAAACTAGTTATGCCTGACATCATCTGTTAAAACTGCAGCAGTGTAATTAAAAAAAAAACAATGCTTTTGCTCAGGGCTATAAATCAGCATGGCTCAGCAGGGAGTGCAATCCATCCCACGCCACAGTTAACTCTCTTCCTTTCTTCCCTAACACTGATGCCAGTGATCATAACTGCTTAAGCATAAAGCAATGGACCAGGAGCAAGGAGTCAAACCCGGGGGTTTGTCACAAAGGAAAGCCTTAAGCAATGTCCTCCAGAGACATCTTGATTTCCTATCTTCCCCAGCCATTCCGAGGTAAGAGTTTATCAATGTTTCCAGTCTGTGATCCTTTACTCCTCCCCCATCTCTCATTAGCTGCAAACACACAGCTGTTGGGTTACCTCTCCAGGGCTCCCATTAAGGGCTGCCACTCAGGCTTACGGTGTCCCTGAGCCAATCATATTAGAGCTCCCGCCCATGCACTGCCACCGCTATGCTGCTCTTCAACAGCCATACTAATAACATTTAAGTATTTTCACAGGTGGCCCATACTTTGCCACAGCAGAGAGCATGCAGCCACAAAGAGGTGAAAATGGTCGGGGGAACTGGAATTAAAATGTTATGTGGACAAATAAAAGATAATTATCATACAATTAGCAAATGCTGCCTGTGAGTCAATGTTTCAACAGAGTGACCGATCTTGTTGTGACAAATTATTATATTTCAGTTTGCATTTTTTAAAGCATCATTTATGTGATTCAGATTTCTTGGCACCTGACAGAAATGAAGTTTGATGATATTTTGGTGTCTCATTAAATATTTAGTCTCAAGCTGTTCATCTGTTTTTCTTCTTTAATCACATGAATCCAATTAGGGGATTGGTAGCAGTGTTTCAAGATAATTACCCTTAAACTGACTGCATGTATTGTCAACTTATTATTGTTTCAATCAGAGGATTTTTTTTTTTTTTTAAGGTAAGAGGTCATCATGTATTTATGAATCCAGACCATGTACATGATTGAACAGTGGTGTTTGTCTGTTTCAGGTAGTCTGGGCTGAAACTCTTGCTCCATTTGATGTCTTCATTAGTGAGTTTAAAAAGCGCAGGCCTGTTTGATTCCCATTCACCTTTTCCTAGTGGCCATATTTGGACAAGAGAGGGGGGGGGATGAAGACAAGGCTAATAAGTGCATCAGAAGAAAGGCAGAAAATGGCTTCAAACTCTCACATTCCCCAAAAGAGTCGCCCCACCGTGCAGTGCCTGGCCAGCACACTGTCTGTGGCCAGTGCTCTGAATATTACTGCCTCATACGTTGGCTTTGAGTGTTTTTTTGTTTTTTTTTCAAAGCTGACCTAGTGCAGACAGCACATTCAGCAAATATCAATTAAAAGTTTGGCAAGTTTAAAATAATAAATGAAAAAAAAGATGTTTTCAGACCCATATCCATTGCGTCAACGAATGAAGGAAACGTTGATGCTCGGGAGGCTCGCAGTCTGGCGGACTGTTATAATTCTGAGCTCATGGTTTGTTTGCTATTGCGGCACATGGCAACCCGGCGTGTGAATGTGATCTGTATACGTTTGCATCTACTCTCCTATCACTGACCACACCTGGAGCCCCCCCCCCCCACACACACACACACAAACACACACACTTTCACAGGACGCAGATACAGAGAAAAAGCAAACACAGGACAGAAGTGAGCCTCCCTCCCCCCCCCCCCCCCACACACACACACACAAACGACACAAATGGACTTCTAAAGCAAGGAAGATGAGGTGAAAAGACGGTTAGTGTGTGCTTTGAAGAGCACTTCCACACTAAATGAAACTGGGCAAACAAACTGCTGCTGCACTGCTCTCTGTGGGTGCAAATGTTCAAGGGTGCTGCGAGGCGGGTCACATCCCACTCAGTGATGTCACAGAAGGTGTTTTGCATCCGACAGACGATTGAAAAGCACCCACGGTGACGTCTTGGGGTGTGGCTGGCGATGAGACAACATTTACGCCCACAGGCATCAGTGCAGCAGTAGTTTTCTGTCAACCCAGTAAAAAAAAAAGAAAAAAAAGTAAAGTGAGCTATTTCAGCTGTGGAGAGAAACTGTGGCGAGAAACATCCATTATCTTAGATGTTTTTTTTCCCCCCTTTTCTTCTTGGGCTGTCACTGAGTTGAAGAATATGTTGCATTCAAATCTACTTGTGGAGCAGGAGCAGTTACAGACGGGTCAACCGGCGGATTAAAAGAGCAGTGAGGCGTACGGGCAACTTAACGATTCTCGAACTGCTCAGCCCTCATACAAACCAAGGAACACAGTGTCAGCAGTATAGGAGGCAAACTTTGATAAACACACATATAAATCTGGTTTGTAAATCACCAGTAACATGAGGTTTTAAGTTATTGATGCAAAACAAATTAAAATGCAGTTTTGATTATTTCTGTTAATAAATCAATATTTTGTCATTGAATGTTTTGAGTCGACCCTTTACCTCTTCACTATGGTGTGAGAAAACAAGTTAGCATGCAGCAGAGAGATTTAAATACTTAGCAAAAAGTCATGGATAATTGCTTTAAATAGATGAATAATTAAATAGTTGCAAGTAATTCATGACAGACAGCTACATTAACATTATTGTGGCTGTTGTCTTAAAAGTGAAATGCATCAGCTAAAGGGTTACACATAGTAAATGATTATGCTAAATATTGAACTGAATGGTTGAAATACACCTAGAAGTCTTGAACAAATGGACTAAGATGTCCATGTCCAATTGCTATGAATACTAATTTGATCAAACAAACATAAACAATGACAGTTCAATCATATGAAAATATTAGTTTTACATAATTGAATAACATTCATTTTAAAATTGATTTAAATGAACATATTTCATGGTGCTGATGAAGGCGAACTTCATATATTCTGACATGGCTGCAGGAGTACGTACAACAAAAAAGGCCGGTGCCGTGCAGTCATTGTTGAATTCAAAGGCACCATTCATCATCCAGAATTCAATCAATTTGAACTCCTAAATTTAATTTCCATGAGCTTTTATTAGCCCTTCTTGAGATTTTACTGGCAGTAATAGTTTGATCGTAAAAGCAACTCTCTTTTGTACCGTGCCCAGTTTCAATGATTTCCTACAGCGCTAATTTCCTCATTTAGTTCCATATTCTGGTGCACAATATATGTCGCTTCCCTAATGATGCAGGGCAATTCTGGAGGGTCTAAGCTAAACTTTTTTTCCCAGCTGCAGATTTTACAATAAGACAGATTTGCACGGATTCATAATATAACTTTAAACCCCACTTGGTGAGGAGAGCTGGAATTGAGAATTATTTACAGTATAACGGGTGCAGTGCACAGCAGGTTTAGCTTTGTAAACCTTAATGAACATGTTGATGTATCACTGAAAAGTCTTAACGCCTCTATAAACACGCAAGACAAATTAGTCTTAAAACTCTACCTGCTAATTTAGATGTTTTTCGTGTCAATAAGAAACCAAGCTCGAGGGAGAAACCAGGGAAAAGAAAATCCATCATTTTCTGCAGGTTGATGTGATCTAACCACTGAAATATGTTAAGAGACAGCTGATTTCCTACCAGCAGACTGCCATCTGAAGAGATTTAAAAGGTGTGTGTTTATAAAGTTGTCAGCCCCACATGAACAACTCACCATCATCCCTGTCATGATTTCGCTCGGTCTGTCTGATTGGCAGCTACAAAGGCTGAACAGTTTGCCGCTAATATTTCCACCAGCAGCTGTCGATTCTGTTCTTATTTCAACTCATGCAGATCTGTTCATCTTTCCCAAACAAGAGCGTACATGAGACAGGTGAGGAGCTTCGTCGTATGACAGGAACGGATGTCTGAAACGAAGAGAAGGAGAAGACGGTGAGGTGACAGGCCCGGCAGGAGTAGAAAGTCAAGGGTGGTTATGGTCACGGGTTAAGGCTGTATGTATTCTCACTCTGTTATTCTTTCTGTCTGAGGTCTGACCCTCAACTCACCTGCAGCACAAGCCTGCAGTATGTTGGCATATTTCCATGTGCAGGCTCTGCTTCTAGCTCTTATTCAGGAGGGAGACTATACAGTGAACTTAAATCAAAACAAGAGAGAGCATTTGGACTTATGTTTGGCCCCATGTGGTTTGGTTAATTAACAGAATGGGATCTCCAGCAAGCAGAGTATTAAGAGGTGGGAGGATCCGCATCACTCTTCCCTTCTTGTAGAAAAAAATAAATGCAATAACTGAATTTGGGGAAAACAAAATGCTTCGGAAATAGGTCTCTCGTTCTCACAAAACTGGACCTCAAACAAGCAACCTATGGAGTGATTTTTAAAAATTAATATTCAAACACTTTAGTGTGATGAGTTTGTTGCACTGTAGGGCTAAGTAATCCTGTTACTGTCATGTAAACACTTCTCTGTGTCCTATCCTCAGGCTTTCTCTTCTTATTCGGTGCATTTATCCCAGGTTCTGTGCAGCAGTGGTGGATGTCAGTGTTTCTCTTCTAGGGAGTTGGTGGGGGTTTGCAGTGTGTTTTGCCATGCCGCGAGCTACAGTAGTTTGCATGTATTTTTCTAGCTCATTGTTTATGTTTGCCACCGGGTCGGGATTATATTCACATGATCCTGACAGTTAAGGATGCAATGGCAGCAACAATAACCTTTCTGATAGGGAAACAGTGAGCTCTAAAAACAGTCATTTGCTGCACGGCACAGCTGCTAACCCTCACACCTTCTACACAAACCAGGAAAAGAGAGTGAGAGAGGAAATTAAGCTACTTAGCATTTTGGTCGTTCTTTTAGAAATGATTAAATTATGTACAAAGTCATACAAATTGCTGGAGATGGATTAGCAAATGGTAGCATTCATCTAAGTCTGCAGTCTGAATTAGGGACCAGCTAATTAAATTGTGGATCAAGTTGTTTTGTAAAATTTCTCAAACTTGTGTTTTTTTGTGTTTTGTGCCAAAACATTCAGTTGATTAAAGACTTGAATTAATAGCAGTGGAAATATTTCAAGTTTTGATCTTATAGTTGATTTAATTCTATGAGCTTCAGTATAGGTGTAGTTTCATCTACATGGCTGGATGGTAACTGGGACTCTGAACTCTGCAGAGCTTCAAAAGATGACTGAATGAGAAAAACAGGAACAAGTGTATGGCATAAGGGTAACAGACGAGAAAACTTGCTTTAGATACAGTATCTATTTGGTCATTCTGTCTAACCCCAATGAAAAGAAACAAACAGGCAAGCAGCATTTGTGAAACGTATACTACAATGCAATACCAGATAGGAAGTTGGGATTTAGCTGGTCTAATGTCACTAGTTAGAATGGCTAGATAACACATGTCCTCTGCATTATGACAAAGCCTATGTGGCATCAAGTGAGAAATGGTGTGTCACTTCATTTGAGCTTAATTGTTGTACAAAAGACTTGCCGCATCATGTTTCTCCCTCACAAGATGTGCTTGATCTTTTCTATGAAGGATTTATCCTGCATTGCTTTTTATTTTTGCCGTGTTTTGCATAAATAAAGATCCACTGCAGCTTTAAGGAGCAGTGTATACGATTTATTGGCATCTAGAAGTGAGGTGGCAAACTGCAACAAATTGAGAACCATTTGCATCCTTCTTCGTTTTCAAGGGTGTAGGAGAATCTACGGAGGCTGCGGCACAAAAACACAAATAGTCCTCTTTGTGTGCTACTGCAGAAACATGGCAATGCAACATGGTGAGCTCTGGAAAAAGAGGACTGGCTTATGCAGAACGGTGTGTATGGCTTTCAAGTCGGTAAAAAATGAATCATATGATTTTAATATCAAAGACTTCAACATGTCCTAGCGCCAGATATAACACTGAAGATTTGATGATTTGTAAAAGTTCCATGTGGGGCAATATATTATTCCACATAAAACTTGAAAATATCTTGGAAATATGTGGGTTGCAGAGAGAAAGACTTCAGTGCTTCTGTATTAACTGTATTGTTATTTTCATTATTTGATGTTGGTAAAATGAGATCTCATTTCCATGAGTTTAATAATGTTCAAAATCAGATTCCGACCTCTAAAGAAATTTGGGGAAGGGCTATGGCAGGAAATCACTTTTTTTTTTTTTTTTTTTTTTTTATCATTTTCAAATGATTAAAGTCGACTTAATGAACACCGTATTTATAATAGATATGAGACGCAAACAAAAACAGTTTTCCTATTTGGATGTCTGACAGCACAATCGTAGTGTCTGTGTGTGCAGGAGTCTCTGCCACTCAGCCTGTCACACAAACCCGGTGACATGTGGTAAAATAGTAATAGATGAGGTGTTTCCTTAGAAACAGCAGCCTTTAGACCTCAGCCACCAATGAAAGAAGATGACCCATTCCCTGGTTCATTGGTTTTATAAATGTTACATTCACTAATTGCCTTAGCTGGCTGTAGATATTGGCTGATAGGAGAATAAATTATCTGATGATTGCTGAAGCTCAGCCACACAACTTTATTCAAAGGCACTGTAGCCAGGTAAAGGCAACATTGCTTTTCTTTCTACTTTTTTCTTCAGGTTTTTATAACGTTGATCTTCACCTTTCAATCCACCTATCAAACTCGTCCTTACATTAACTGCGGTATCTAAGTATGAATGAACTTCTGTGAAAATATTAAACCCACAGGGAATTTATATTTCATTATTTTTTGTTGTGTTTGTTGATAATGACACCTCAACCGTGAAAGTGAAACTACTGATCTTTGGTCACATGAGCAGTAATGAGGTACCATAATACCAAAACAAAGAGGACGTTTTCAGCCAGGTCATTAGGTTTAATTTGTATTTACTTCTCATTCAGCTATTTAAGAGCTAAACAAATTATTTTATACAAAAGGAAGCAAATAGTCACACCTTGAATCATATTTTCTGAATATCACATTGAGCTAACCTATACTTACATATGTTCTCTCCTAATTCTATTACCAGCAATCTTCATCAACTATTTTCCCATCTCACGAACACATTAAATACATTACTGCATTCTTGTTACTAAACACCAGAGTGAATTTCTACACTCTCTAACCCACTGCATAACAATCTCTTCAAAATAAAAATTTTAAAAAACACGTCCTTGGTTATACATATTCTGTTGTATGTACTTCTTCTATTCCAATTCAGTGCTTGTGCTGCTTCAGTTAATGTCTAGTTTAATGTCTAGGTTTTTTATTAAATAATCTTTTTTTTTCTGAATACATAGACAAGAATTCAAGAGGTATGTCTACAGTTTTTCATCAGACCCGGAGAGACTATTCATCCAAATGACAATGCTGTTCATGTTTTTAAGGTTTGTGTAATGTAATGTTGCCAGATGTTAATATTTTTTCCCATTTTAATTGCAAATGAATTTGGAGTGTTCCTTGCAGAAAAATAAGACAATTCTAGCAAAATGTTGCATACTGTTTAAATCTGAGTCACATTTGATGTGTTCTACTTGTTCCAGGTTATTGTTTAGTACAAACTGGGCGGTCGATTTATGACATAAACCTCAGATTAAAAAAGCGACTATTTACAAAGGACTGGCCAGAATAATGGTAACAGTCTAATGCAATCCCACTACCCTGCACCAAACAACACCTCGGCCAGGAATATACTATCTTCCTTTTAGGGAGTATTTTTATTATTTTGTGCGCAACCTGTACACATAGACCGACACCTGCCACTTACTGAAGGTAAAAACTGTGGTAGAACAGATTGTTATACATTTTGTCTCTGGCCAGTTTATCCTTTTTAAATAAAACAATTAGAAATACGTATTATCACTTCATATCACCCTCCTGGGATACAGTAGCAATAGATGGTGCAACATGGTGGGCTCCGTGGAAGGGGACCTGCTTCATATGAATATATAAAGGCCTCATTCTATTGTAACGAAAACATTTTTAGTTTCAGGTTATTATACATGAATAAAAACATTATCATGACTTGCATATTCCATTTCTGCCAATAGATCCTCTTAAATCCTGTACAGTGAACTGTACACTGTCAAATCTTTATGAGTGTGGAGAGTTGGAACATAATATTTTCAGTATTTTCTATAATCCCATTGGGCAATGAAGAAAACCTATGTTTGCAATCTTGTCAAAAAAAATATTGTTTTCCTCTTCTCAATAGAAGCCAGTATATTGGCTGATATCCAAAGCAGAAGACACAAGTCCAGCGATTTCAAAAGTGTTGACCATGCTGGTAATAAAGCAAAAAGATATAATATGGGAGCAGGCCTTTAACAGTGTATACCCTCGTGGTCTTATAGGGCATTACGGATGAAAAACATTCAGAAAATGACATCTATATAAGAATATCCCCTGGCTGAAAATGAAAGACATTTTTCTTGCTTTATTGTGCATCCAAACAGCTTCTTGAAAAATACAGAGGCTACAGGCTGCCAAAAGGATACTTTGGGGAAAAGAGAGAAGGCAAAACATCTGGCCTCCAAATTTTAATTAGATTTACCATCGGGATTTCTTTCATTTTACGTACGAGGGTATTTCTTTTCCTCTGGGAATACTTGACAACATGATGTGAAATAAAATATAAACTATTCATTTAAAGTGGAATGCCATTTATTTCTAAATGTTAATTCATAACTCATTTTACAGGAACAGCCCAGTACAGCAAAATCTCCACATGCTACAAAAAACTGAAATTGCAATGATTTGAGCACTGCTGAGACTTGGACTTGGGGCTGTATCATTAAATCTAAAGCTACACTGTAAACAAGCAAGTTATTTTGTCAGTTTATTTCTTTGATTTGGGATTTCATAAGGGCAAATTAGACCAGTTCAACTGAGGTGCAGCTTGCACTGAAAACATAAAATACACTCTTATCTATCTAAAACACCCCAGAGTGAGTTTGTATCTCACAGGTAGAAAAACTGGAGCTTCACTTCTCTAAATGGGTTCAAAGTGTGAAGTCTGATCTTTCTCCAAGCATTCTTTGGGCAGTTTTTTCAGCCACCTTTGTACATTGTATTTTTAGACTGGTCAGCCTGCCCTTGCATAAGCTCAATGAGAAGATACCTTTAATTGTTAAGACGGAGTACTTGCTTAGCTTTACTATCATTCAAACTAAAATGTGCAATTCAGCACAGTTTTTTTTTTTCTGCTGACTTAAGCTTGGACACAGAATAAAAGATCCTTCATTTTCTCTGTCCCCTGTGTCACAGCCTGTAAAAACACTTGTGACTTTAGTAACTGGCTAAAAGAAGTGTGTCGAAAGAACTTATTAGGACAGTGAATCACGAGTGTACCAAACATTCTGTCATGGGCTGAACTTTTAAAGTCTAGGTGAAATAAGACAAATAAATCAGTCCAGAAATGAGTTTATATCGAGGATGTTTGTTTTGCCTTGTGCACTCATTTGGTCAAATTGTAATTACCATGAATAGATAAATACATTTGTATTCATTTGTCTGCAGGGATAGCGCCCTGGGTTCTACAATGGGGGTATTTTTGATTCTGACTGACAATGTAGGGACAGGTAACTCGAATGGTACACTACAGTGTGAGGGCTTGCACTAAAAATAGTTTGTAATATCGCTTTATTTCCAACAGCCACACTGGCAGGTAATGAGCTGTGGGCCTGAAGTTGCTCGCAGTTGCTTAGTTCCATCTGTGATTTGAGTCCTCCCTGTGTTAGTCCATGTTGTGATTGAACTTGTGAGGTAACATAGAGAATGCTGGAATTACAAAACAACACTTAGCAGTGAGTTTTAGCAGTCTGGTGATTTGCCATCACCACAATTGGACCCACAAAAGGGAGATGAGTAACCATTACTACCACTAAACTGCCACTTCTCCACTGGAAGACAGACTGTTTGAACAATGGACCCAAATGTTGAATTTTACATAACCAATGCCTTGCTGGCTTGTTTAAAAAGGTAAAAAAAAATAAAAATAAAAAAAAACCATTCTGTATTTATGTTTGAAGGCTATAAAATATACCACAGAATTTGACAGCACACCTCTTAGTTGAATGACTTCGGAGAGATTGCACAACTGCTTCCATGGAAAATACCCTCCAAGAGGCCTGAAGCTCAGACACCGTTATCACAAATATGTATAAAGTTAAATATGTATAATTGACTCTCTTCTGAAAAATGGAGGAGAGTGCTGCAGTATCATTAAAGTTTATATTTCTTTGCAAAAAAGGTGAGCAAATTTCAACTCTCAGTTTGACTTTAACAATCTGCTATTTTTCTCACTTATTACAGTCCCTTTTACAGTCTTGCTTTATGTCATGTGGTTGAAAAGGCATGTTTGAACATGTTCTACCACTGACCTATCATAGCTGCACCATATGAAATACTGCGAATAAAATAAATGACACACACACTGTTGGATTCATCATCTAAATGGATTAGATGTTTTCTGTAATTAAAAACAGTTTGAACCTGTAAAATTGAAGATTTTCTTTTTCTTCATGGATTTGTTTTATATTTTATTTATCAAGACATTAAGAAAACTTACTTTATGTTTCTTGACTTATTTTCCAAATATATGACCATATAAATTTGGTAAATTCCATAATTAAGGAGAGGAATGATTTTCAAACACCGCTATGCATTGGTTTCTTGAATAAATAAAACTAATTTGACAATGAATTCCAAACAAAAATAGTACAATTACAGAGTGATAAAGAAATAAGAAGGATTTTTATGATAATCATAAAAAAATATATAAAGGTTTACTTTGTGCACGACCACGTAACGAAGAAACTGTGAGCTGCACTGACTTCGCCAGTTGAAGCGCCCCAGGTAAGATGTTCTAACATTGCCTTTGGTCTTTAGTCTCGACTGCAGAATGGCCACGGGGGTCCTGAGGTTGTCAGGTTAAAAGATCAGAGATAGCTTTAATCTGTAATACGGCCATGGTGAAGTAATCAGTACAACCGAAAATCACTAACTCCAACAGAGAGACAACAGACTTGAAGCAGTAACAGACAACCAGTTCAAAGAAAGTAGAACAAAATGATCTGCCATGCGTTTCATCTTCTTTAGATAACCCAACAGCAGGTTCTGCCACTTTCTGGAGCCATGCCACACTGATTTGTGGCATGAGAAAAGTGCCTTGCAGTTATCAAGGTGAGATGGAAATATTTAAGGTTTTCCCTGTCTAACTCAAAGGCCTTTGTTGAAATGTCCGGCAAAAATTCAAAGGATTTCAAAACTTATTCATAACGAAAATGAATGCGCATTCGTAATGAAAGCTAGTTATAGATGTAAATAGTTTCTCTTTTAATGACAGCAGCTGTTGAAAACACAAACAGGACACCTACTGTCCGTGTAAAATTCCAAAATCAACAGCAGAGCAGTATTTTGGGGCGTTTTCACACCTGAAATGCCGGACCAAGGTCCAAACCACGGTTCATGTTTCCGTGCCATTCGATACATTTGATCTGGTTCATTTTGGTTTACCATTGCAATTTTTCCAGAGCACTAAATAATTTGAATGACATACCTATGTCCCTGAACTTGAGATTGATTGGCTTAGAGATAGTATCCATCTGACGTCAGCACATTGTCAGTTCAGCGTGTAGCCTTTTCTTTTTGAATGGAGAAAAATACATGAACAGAATAATTTAGTTGCCACTATATTATCATGAGGGTGTTACGATCGGTACTTATTGTTCTCTCAGAAAGTAAGTTATCAGTTCCAGAATATTAAGGGTTTTTCAAGATGAGTTTAATTTTTTTCATCGGACCGAATTACAGTTAAATACTCTCCTTGTCTTTTTATATGCTAACAGAGCTCATTTTTATTTCTATTCTGGTTCCTTTTTCTTCTTATATTGTTTAATGACACACTGCCTCAATTTCCTGCAATTGGTCCGGAAGTCTAAACCATCCAGAAAGTGTTTCCACACTGCAAAAGAACCGAACTATTGTTTAGTTTTACCTCTTTTAGCCCTTTCGTCTGGACGGGTTTCCAAGGCACTTTCTACACCTGATATTTTAGATATGACCGAACAGAAAAATGTTGAGGCAGGTGTAAAAGCACCCCAAATCCTTTAGTGAACTTCAGTGGTACATGATGTATCTCTCTTGGCTACCGCAGCTATATGTGGGCTTTCACAGTCTCAAGGTTTCCCTAAGCACACAACAACAATGAACCCAAAGCGCATTCTTGTGGGCAAAATAAATAACTATTAAACTACAACATAAGAAAAATCACATGTATTATAAACTATAAAGAAATATAACGGTGTTCTTTCATTTTAACAGAAAGCTGTGAACACAGAAGCACAAAGAGAAGAGACAGACTATAAAAGGCTATTTGAACATCTTTAGACTGCAACAGCATGGGGCAGTTTAATACACTATTCTATGAAGTTTAAATCTTTATATACTCGATCACCTGTCAATTGTGACAGACAGTCTGTATTTATTTTTGTTTAAGCACACACAATTGTGCACGCTGCACATGCCACATCTCCAGCCTTTGCCACCTTTGTTTAAAAAAAAAAGATGATGTGCGAGTAATTTGAAATGCTTTTGTTTGGAGGGAACTCCTAAATTCTGAGATGCAGAATTTAAAGAACTGATCAAATCCAGAATTCTTTTTTTTTTGGAGGTAGGTCTTTTAAAAACTATTCTTTACAACATTCAAAATGACCAAAGCAGCTTTATGTTACAGTCATAAATACTCTATGCAAGCTGTTACTTAACACTTACAATTTCTGATAATGCAGTGGAGCAGTGAATGCTGTAATCATTCTATGTCTTCATTTCCTGTCATCTTACTTATAATATAAAATTATTCATGCCTTTTAATTAATTTGTGAATGCATAAAAGGCTTTTAATTGTATATTCTGAGTGTTTGTGTAATCAGTGGACGTAATTGTGCCAATGGGACTTGAGAAAAAAAAATTCGGAATGAAGTATGACTGATTATTGTAAGCATGGAGTGAAGTATGACAGAATTTATAAGTAAACAGTTTTGAGGTATTTTTGGATGTCTACAGTTAATTTGATGGACCACAAATTGTTGTCATTTACCTAAAAGAATGGAAGAATGTCAGAGCCCAATGGAGGGTGATCGCATTTAAAGTTTGAGCTCCCTTCAGTTTTGACAAAGATGACAACTTTATCACTGTAATTACCTTGTTTGGAACAAGCAGTGTGTTTGTGCTGTTTTCAAACTGTTTTGATATCCTCATGATTTCCCCTGCATTGTGTAATAAAAGGATCACAGACAGCACAAGAAACAATAACTGTCCACCAGGCAAGGACATTGTGTCGATGTACTGGATTCGTACACAAGTAGGCACGTTATAGTAATTTTCAATATTTCTGCATAGAAACAAAACAAGCATTCTACAGGTTTATTGTTTCCTTGCTCACGTTTCCTTGTTGTTAGCTATTACTTGCTTGTTCATTATTTGCCTCCACAATATCAATCAAGACCAATCACGCTTCTTTGTTTCGCTGCCACTTCTACCTTTCCATTATTTGTTGCCAACTTTCTGAAGTACAAATGTTCTGCAAAGGCTTTTCAGACAATGGGGCTCCATCTTTGTCTGGGACTGTTGTGAACACAAAACTAAATTTCTCTTTTTTCTATTCCTTCTTTGTAGGCTGCGTTCTTTTCAGTTTGACAATAAAGCGCAAGGCTATGTGATATATGCCTGTCCGCACACTCCAAAAGGCTTTTTTTTGCATTGTAATGGTAAAGTATGTATATTGTTAAAGGGGTTGCTTGCAGTGCCAAATCTCGAGAATTTTCATCCATCTCTGCAATCCCCCTGCGATCTATAAACTCAGTCATTACCTTCGAGTCCCAGTCCACACTGTTTCCAAATACGTTAACCACATTTTCTTGACAAGGCAATAAGATGTAAAACATGCCTGATTTCCGGCTTGTTCAGTGTTCTACCACCATCTGGCCAGAAAGTCTTTCGTAGCGCATTCTACCGAGTGAATAATCATTTTAAAAGACGCAAATATTTTCCAAAGCTCCAAGGATATAGACCAAAATTTGACCAGAGGTACTAAAGAGACTGTTGAAACTTTGCATACACAGTGAGCAATTTTTATAATGCTCAGGCAAAGCAATGCAGGGGGTGACGTTTCACATTCTCTCTGTAAAATTGCTGCTGAATCTATTTGCATTTCCTCAACAAACTTTTCCTTGAAAGACACAGCACAGGCACTGTGTCTCCTTCTGCGTGTGCTAAAGAAAGAATCGGGAGAAGAAAAATGGCCTTTTGATAACGTCCCAAACCATATTCACTGGAATTAGAAAAATTGTGATACAGGACATTATATGAAAAGGAATCAAACTTTGCACAGAGGGTGCAGAAGAGAAACAACTGATGTCTATACTGATGTACAACAGTAGTCATTTTGTTAATATTTTATTTTTATATATATTTTACATATTTGCCAAACTAATTATTATATATTTTAATTAGTGCATTTCAACCATGAGGGTACAAAACCCAGAACAACAGGAATCAAGAAAATACAATTTCTTCAAGAAAGCCAAACTACAAAGTGCTATCATATCATATAACACCAGATAAGATTTTGATCATTAGAATTGTGTTGATTAACGATAATACAGCTTTCTAATTAGAGTCATGCTGAGGAATATTTGTTAAAGGTCCCATATTTTACACTTTTCCCGTGTTTTATTTGCAGTCATTATATTAACAAGATATTTTTGAGTGCTAAAAAACATGAAAATATAGTTTTATATCTCCTCTCTTAAGCTTCTCTTTGGAACTCTACCAAGAACAGGCAGTTTTGTGTCTGTCTCTTTAAGGCATGATGATATCAATAACCCTCTCTTCTAATTGGCTAACAATTTTCCAGGCCAATCACAGGTTATCTTTGTTCGTATAGTATGCTAGCTGTGTGACAAAATGAATGTTCAGTGGTTTTTTGTGTTTTTTCCCACATGAGAGGTTGCAGAGTGGGCCGTGCTGAGGGCAGACTTATGACACAAGAGTCAGTTTGCGACTGAGCATTTCTCTTTGGACCAAGTGCTTTGCCACAATTTAAACAGCACCTAGACATGCTTAATAATAAAGTCAAGTAAATCTGAATTTATACCATATTGGACCTTTACAGCTAATATTAACTAAAGGGTGAATGAATTGTAAGCATTCTCATCATATATAAATGCTTGTATTTAATGTGGTTAATAAAAAAAAAAAAAAAAAAAAAAAAAAAAGAGTGTGCTTCCTGAAATCAAGGCCATCTCCTGCCAGTATACCAGATGGGCTCTACAATTGTAGCTCTGTGATTCACAGGCGACAGAAACAGAATTAATATGGTTTCAAAAGGCTTTTCTTTGAAAAGGGAAGGATGACAGTGCTTTGGCTTTTGACTGGGAATGAATAATTGCGACTTTCAGTGCTATCCTGGGTGAACCTAGGGGATACAGATCAGCAGTTTTGTGAGCAGCAGGCTTTTGTGATCCATTACTGGAGTCCTCAACCACCCATTGAGATACTTTGTACCAAAATGTTTTAAAGCACCAGTCTGTTCCACAGGGTTACACTGGGCAAAAGGTACACAGGTACTTATTTAGCATATTCTATTTTGGAAAAAGCTGATTTAATAACCTGGTCATGTCATGAACAGATATTTTGCGAGCTCTTTCAACTCAAGTATTCAAGAACATCATATTTTGAGGCTAGATACGATGATAGAGATTTCCATTACCATGAGAACTGTCACTGTGCTGTTTTGAAGTGGAGACGCCATGATACAGAGGAAATGAGAAGCTTTTCATGTTTAATTAATAATGCTAATGAAACTTAATTAGAGCAGCTTATGAAAAATGCATTCAAATGAGAGATGAGCTTTATCCTTAAATAACAAGCCTCCTGTGCTGGATTTGGTGTCCTATTACATGCTAATTAGACTGCACTGGGGACTGTTAATGAGCGTAGATCATTTTGATATTTAGGCCTTTACCAACTGTTTGTGACCATATATGTGGAAATATCTTCTTATATCTATATATACTGATTATGGTAAAATCTTTTAACTGTGTGTAATAATAGCTGGGGATCTGTCTGGGCTACTATGATCCAAACCACTGTTAATTTATTAATTAGTTCTTATTCATTAGAAAAAAACCTTCAAATTGTTAAAATATTTATGTGCATTAAAACATGCATTAAACATTATTTTAGTCATTTTGTATCATTATTATGTTTTTTTACATACTTAAAATTAATACGGATTTTATTTAGTATTCTAAATATAATTTTGTTTTTGTTTTTTTAGCTGTTTCAGTGTGTATTTGAGAGGACAGCAAAGCAGTGTCTTGTCAGATTCCACATTACACTGTAAACATAAAAATAAAACCTTGAAAATGATTCAATTGTCTTTGTATGTCTGATGTAAAACCTTTTGTAAAGTAACATTTTTTAATTATAATATGCATTTCCCGCACTGAAAGCAAGTCAAGAGTGACAAGTGCATCATAAAAAGCCTCACAGCATTTTGGCATTCTTCAGTCCCCTGGGAGTGTCTATTAAAGAGACCATGCAGGCTGCAAGCAATCAGTTCACAGTTTACACATCCAAAAAGAAAAAGTCTTCAAATAAGGTTGCACTGTTCATTTGGTGTTCACTGAATCAAATCCAAAAGTACATTTTCAGACATGTATTTTGTATTTTGTGCATGCAATTTTGTATGTTAGTCATGTCAATTATCCACATTTGGAGCTCGGCTCTTTCATCCAAATGCAAAATGTCAAAAATAATGGATTTGTAATGCTAAAAAGCATTGATGCTCGCTGTGTGCTGAAAGTACACGGATGGTCTTTATGTAGCGAGACAGTGGTGAACTGTCACAGTGTGTCATCTCCAGCTTTATAACAGCTTACTAACATCACAGCTCAATTGCTGAAAATGCCTGTATACCCTGCAGGTAAGGGTCTATTAAATCCTCCTACACTGTGATCCTGCTCCTACGCCTGATTCTATCTCAACCTGTAAGGCTTTTGGTCAGTAACACCTACTGCAATTTGCTTCTCTTGAATTCCAACAAATTAATCCTTGAAAAAGAAACAGAGCACTCGTTGATTTTATAGTCAAGATATGACAATCAGCTGATAAATTATTAGTGAGAAACGTGTACATAAACTAATTAACTATACAAGCGGTGTCTCTGTGCTAAAGAAAGAGAGGGGGTTGGATGAATGGGTGGATGTGTGCGCTCTGTTTTACACTGTCAATTTGGCAGACGCCTGCAGGGGCTGGTGTGTTGCCATGGTGATATGAGCAAGGCATGAAAGAGCAGCGAGGTTTGCCTAACAGGACCAGTCTTATAAGGACTGATAAAATGAGAACCTTTCTTTAAGAGTCTCACATACACTATATGCCCATTCAAGACAACCCAGGGCATCGCTCTTAACCACAACAAGACTTATAATAGAAGTGAATCAGCTGCCCACTCGATGCTTGAATCAAGATCTGCTTTTGTGAAGATAAAATTCAGCTTGCACTGCAGTATTCAACACCTGTTCTACAAATGCCAACATTTTAATGAACCATTAAAACATTTATTGTAAGTTCTATCACTGGCCATACAGTGTATTGACATTAGGGAAGGGAAAAAAAAAAGGGTTTTCAATGAGATAATGATCAGTAATACCTGAAACTGAAGTTTTCTTGCACAGTCTTTATGGTTGAACTGTTGTGCAATAAGAAACATCATTTATGACCTTCAGCTTATTTAGCAAGCAGTACAAACAGATATTATAAAATTGGGTTATACGCAAGATATTTTTTGATGAAAAATACAATTCATAGTGGTTATAATGTGATTAATATGATTAAGATTTGTCTTCAACAGAAGTTTTAATGAGGTTTAGTAATATTTAGTAAGATGGCAACCCCATATGCTATCAAAGATCAAGACCAGTGGAGATTTGATGCCCATTTTTGAATAATAAACAATCAAAACATGTTTATCTTTTAATATTTACTGAAGGACCACTGAGGTTTTGCACAGGTGAGACTGAGGAAAGGCGGCACCACAGAAAATAGCATGTTTGATGTCTTGCCATGTGTACTTTAAGGCAATTCTGCAAAGAGCTGATTTATTAATGCAGACTGACCACTGCGACAGAGGAAACTGTGTCTGACATTTTACGTCAAGGAAAAGCAGGTGTGAAATCTGAGGCGCCGTTGTATCAGACACACTTGCAAGGAGAGACTAGTTAGATGGAAAGGATGAGTGAGCGAGACAGACAGACAGACGGGAGAGGGAAATAAGGGGCAAACCGATAGCCGAGTGGTTAGGGCGTATACCACATGGGGGCAAACGCCCTGAGCAGCCGCCGGTTTGTTTCCCAGTTGGCTGGACCTTTACTGTGTTATTCCCCCTGATCCCCCCCCCCCACCCACCCCTACCCCACACACACACACAATTCCTGTCTTTTTACACAGATAAATAAAGTCATAAATTGCTCAAAAGTAATCTTTAAAATACATGATGAAGTTATTCAGCTTTACCTGAAATCTTCGCTTAGCATAGCAACACAAAACAAACAAGCAGCAGCCTAACAACCCGGTCATTTTTCACACCTCTTAACTGTCCTGTTTTTCGAAAAGGGCCATCTGCTTATTTTATTTTTTTTAATTTACTTTTAATGGTTTTTTAAAATGTTTTTTTATGACCTTTGATGTTTCACAGCAGCTCCAGTCTGGTTCCACTTATCAACTAGATAAGAATAGTATTACTTAATGCTTGCCAAGTGAGCAAGGCTGTACTTAAGCACAGTGATGCTTTAAGCTAAATGCTATCATCACTACTGGCATGCCCGCAGAGGTCACACGAACATGCTGACGCTTAGAGTGTCTAATGTTTAGCATGTGGGGCCATCTTAGTTAGGTGTGTTCACATGCTACCATTTGAAAGTTACCACTGAAATCAAAGTACAGCTGAGGCTAAAGAGAATGTCAATAGACTGTCAGGCATTGAGAACATAAATCAAATAATGGCACAAATGGAAACCTCAAAATGTGAGCCTTCGACAGAAGGTCATTGGATCACTAAAATCAGTATGATAGGATACATCATCTCACAGCCTGGAGTGTATCCAGTAGAGTTTTTCAGCTCCGCTGTCACCAGGACCAATACAGGAGATGGTTCCTGCCCACTGCAATGAGTCTGTACAATAACTCACCTCTGGCAAAATCCATCACGCAACAATAACACCGTTGGTTGTCTGTTTTATTGTTTGTTTAAATCTTTGCACTATTGTTTAGTTAGTGTTAATTTAATTTAATTATTCTATTTTATTCTATTTATTGTATATACAGTGCATTTTTATATTTAATATTTTACTGTTGTTTTATTGCTGTCCTGTACCTATAATGCTGCTGTAGCTAAAAAATTTCCCCTTGTGGGATTAATAAAGTAACTATCTATCTATCTATCCATCTGTCTGTCTGTCTGTCTATGTATGTATGTATGTATGTATGTATGTATGTATGTATGTATGTATGTATGTATGTATGTATGTATGTATGTATGTATGTATGTATGTATGTATGTATGTATGTATGTATGTATGTATGTATGTCTGTCTGTCTATCTATCTATCTATCTATCTATCTATCTATCTATCTATCTATCTATCTATCTATCTATCTATCTATCTATCTATCTATCTATCTATTTATTTCAGGCCTGTCTGAAGAGATGCATGGACAGATAGTCATCCTTAGAGCCGAGCTAAAAACAAGCAAACAAAAAAGCAATCTCACTCACCTAAACCTGCAGGAACCCGGGTAGAGTCCCCAGAAGCATCTCCTCTGACTTAAGACGCCCTACCAAACACATCTGGCAGCGTGGTCAGGCATGAATTCAGCGAGGGATCACACCCTCTTCACTGCACTCCAGAATCCTGCTGGTTGAACAGAATGGGATCTTCAGGGGCGAACAGTGTGCCATGAAGTTTCATGGGGATTAGGGCCTTCCTAGTCAAGCTCCTCACTGTCAGATGAAAAGAAGTGGGTGATGCGACTCCATGGCTGCTGTATGCGGCTGCCTACACCTCCATCCGCCAACGGTTTGAGTGCGCGGGGACACGGAACACATGGCATAGTGAATGAGCCAGTCCACACTGGGAAAGAAAAGAGGAGAACCGTACGAGTCAGAAAACGACTGTTTATCATACATGAGAACATAACAAATTAGACCTGTGCAGAGTTCGGGTGTCATATTGACCCCTAGTGATACAAGTTGAAAGCATGTGCAATTACATTTCCCAAGTATTGTGATAAAAGCATATTTTATAGTAAAATATCAAAGAGGCGAGCTGCCACATCCACTTCTGAAGTTAATAATGGTAAAATGTGTGAGATATACAGTATGTGAGCGATGTTGAAGAAATAAATTGGGAGAAGATAAATAAGATTTTGTTGTTCGAAAAGATCAAATAAATACCCGTGTGGAATTTGTGATTGTGTTTGTCTCTCTGTCCCTATTTTTAGAGGTTACTGTTCTGGACAGGGACAACACTTGTATTATCTTTTTTTTTTCTTTTTTTTTTTTGCAGATATCTGGGCTGGATGATTTTCTTTTCTTTAAAACAGAGGTAGGTTATCTGAGGTCGATTTAGTCTCTCTCCTCTGTCTGTGTTTGCTGTCGTGTCAATCTGCTTTTATAATTTCTCAAAGACTACCTTGTTGACCTTTCTGTTCGACCGACAAATCATTAACCAGTGCTAATTGTTCTCACGCAGTGTTCTGGCATTTCATTTTTCTTCTTGTTTTCTGCTCTACACACTGGATTGTCGACTGCATGTTTCCTCATGATGTAAACTGTCATTCTCCAGTCTCAACCTGCCGTTCTTCAACTTGTACTGTATTGCAGTTTAACCGGGCCGAAGCACAACTCCTTTCATCTTCTCGCCATACTATGGAACAATTGACTGTTTACTGTTCTCATTAGTGATCTGCTACACTCCAGTCATTATTCCAGCTGACAGGTCAGTGTACCCTTTGGGTGAGCCTAATTTGTTTTCATGCGTGAGCCCAATTATTAATTCAACCAACAGAAATCGCCTCGAGCTTTAGGGAAGACAAAACAGTGAATATTTTATGCTGCCTTTCAGCAACCTCAGAAACCCGTAATTAAGAACTTTCAACCAGGACAGATGCACTGGAGTGGCCTGCGAACTCAGTAACAAGCCCCGACTAATTCTCTGATATCGAGGCATAACAAGGTTTTATAAGAATGTGTATGAAACGTTCAAGTCTCACATGATCAACTGGATGAAAAGACTTAAAATTGACATTCTGGAGTTCACTAAATATTTATGGACAAGTGCATGAAGGATGATGGATCAATCATCCTCAGCACATGCAGTAATGATTTATACATCCACAGGTTTGATGCTCAAACCTTATTCGAGGTGAGAGGCATTCAGTGGTGAGATAATCGGAGCCTACTTCAACTCAAAAGCAAAGCTCCAACGTCCTCCACGAGGAGCTGCAATGTGCTCAACCACCCCCTTGTATCAGCTATTTTCGGCTGTGTGTGCCGAAACAAACCAACTGTCACAAAAGTGGAGGAAATGGCCTGGGCACACAAAACTGGTCCAAATGCTCCAAATGCTTTTGCATATTTCTTTTATTACAAAAGAGGGACTGAAGACAGCACAGCGTGTCAGACTAAAGTCGTGTTCACTGGTGCTTTTAAGGACCAATTATACCCAGGCAGAGTATAGAATTTACACTTCTGCACATTAAGAGAGCATATTTAGTTCTTTTAGTGACAGACGTTGTTGATATTCTGCATCATTATCATTTAGGTGTGACCAAATGTTAAAACACATCAATTTCACCAGTGCAGCAGTGGCATCTTCAGAAGTCCAGTGTTATCTTTTTTTTTTTTTTTTTTTTTTTTTTTAAAGTTTCCTCCACTCAAACATGTGCTTTGGTCATTGACAATTCTCTTGGATGTTTGACCTCCACTGCAGAATGATGTATGTTCAAAGTTTGACACTCGAAGACTGCTTTCAAATTATTCTACTGAAGCTGCAAAGTTTCTCTGTTCTCATCTGAGTTGAAGCTGTTTACCTGCGAGCAGGCAGGATGACATCACAGCTCGTCGGAAAAACAAGAACGCATACACTGAGAATGATCTTTCAATAGTGTAGGAATTGTCGTGTATCTAGTAGATAAACTTTTGAAATGGATATGTTTTCATATTCAATGATTACAACTTAAAAAGAAAAAAAATGCTATCTTCTGTCATATTTAAATGTAGATGTTCAGACGAGAAACTTCTAAACTGTGCTTTAAACTCACCTGGGTAGAACAGCCAGTAGCTGAGAGGCTAGCGTGCATACTACATAGGTGCAAATGCCAGTTCCCACCTTGATTACTGGCCAGCAGGACATTTACTGAATATATTTGCCCACATGTCCTGTCTGTCTCGACTGCACTTACAAAATGAAAAATGAAATGCCAAAATAAAATTAAAACTAAAAAAAACCTTTCTTGCATCTCCCACCTTACAAAATTCTAAGACAATGAATGATAATTTCTACCAATAAAAGGTTACACTCCTTTTTGTTGATTCACTCTTTAAAATTTTCAACTAGTGCTTTGTCTTTCCAGTTTCATTGTTCAATTTTCTATATCTGTCCCCTCTTTGGCTTGTTTTTTGTCAATTTTTTTACATTTTGTCATCCACACTTCTTTTTTGTTTATCCCCACTCCTCTTCCACCTTCCTCTTAATATAATGTTGCTGCTCCTTTCCACTTTTTCAGCTCTGTCCCTTTTGTTTCCTGCCGTTTTAGTCTCCACCTTATATCTTTCTTCTATTCCTTTTTACTCCTATAATTCCCTTCTCTGCCCTTTCCTCTCCTTTTGTGTTTCTCTGCTCCTCTCATTTATTCCTGTCCTCCAGCTCTCTTTGTGTTCATTACTATGCTCCTAATCCTGCACTTCCTTCGCCGGTCTTCTCAACTCTTTACAACTCTTTTATATTTCCAACCTTATAATCTTGTACACTTAAATTAACGCAGTGGATGTAAGCAAAAAGCAGTGGAACGGTTGCAGTTGGCTGTGAGGCACTCGCTCACCCTGCGTTGGACGTTTGTGGCCAAGTGCTGCTGCAGGTGAAGTTTGTCTGAGAACCAACAAAGCAAAAACATCAGCAGCAGCTCTTCCTTCATATTCTGAGCACTTGAGGCGTTGAACTACAAATTTTGGCGAACAGGTTTCAACAGGACATACAGTATGCACGCAGATTTGCAGTAATCTGACAGAAAGCGCTGATGAAGCGCAGAGTCTGACGTTACCTACTGTAAAACATGTGGTGTCATATGGTGACACTTTAAGGTCAAGTCAATTAGATTCAACTCTGCTCTCAGCCATAGTATGCATGTGTAAAACTACACTGTGAAATGTGCAGTTTTTAATATAGCTGGCAAAAGAAAAGCTACAACTTGCCCCAATCTAAAGTTACAAATTCTCTTGCAACTTAAATATATTCAATAGATTGTCTCAGAATCATTTTTTACTCTATCAAAACCTGATCTGTTTCTACTGTACATCTGTGCCTTGTCTCCAATCTTTATGTGCAGTCTGATGTCAATCACAATGTGAAACGTCAATTTGTTATGTACATGCTTGCTAGCTCTGTCACTAATACGCATCCACATTTGACAGATAATGATGTGTTGCTTCACAGATGACAAATACATTTGCAGCCAAGGTTTTTTTTATTTTTTTTTAGAGTGACATATTCTATGATTTGATGCAATTTAGCAGGAAACTGGTTTGAAATCTGGAAATAAAACTGTTGGCTGTCTTGTGGAAACATTTCAAATCTTGCTGGTCCCTTTGTCTGCTGATTCCCACTGAGGTGCAATTCTTCACTTCCCTGTACTTTGTGTGACTTCACACAATAGTTGCCTGTAGTGATTTGGATTCGTGACAAGCTTTTTAGAGGCACTGAAAAAACAGCTTTATCTCACAATTTGACAAGTTGAAAATCTCAGCTGGAGCAATATGATTTGTGAAGAACACTCTGTTTATGTTGTTGGGGACTTTTCTATGACACCAAAGCAGCCGATTGCATGACAAGATAAGTCACTGCAGGGCGTGAAAAGTTCTGGATTATTGAAATAAGAAAAGTTATGTTTTCACATACCGAGAGGCTTGCACTATTGATCTTGAAGTTTATCTCAATGTTCTCAACGTTTTAAAGTTGTCAGTCTCTCATTTGAATATCAGCAAAAGCCGCATTATTTCTTAGTCACTGACCAATATCTAAAAATGTCTGTTGAATTTTCCTATTAAGTTCTGCTCTTGCAAATGTGTTCACATGTTGCATGTTGACTGAAGAGAATTGAAAGATCGTGGTTAAGTTTAGGAAAGATCACTGAAATGGTTTAAGAAATTTGGTGTGTCCATGAGAAACAGGACAAACTGTGGGCAATCATTAAGACACAACAAATACTGTCCTTCTTATACGATATAATGCAGGCTTTCACATTTCCATTCCTGATAATAGTGTCGCTCTACAATGTGCTTTGACACCATGTCAGTAGTTATGTTATACAAGATTAACCGTTGAAAATGACTCTGGGCATTGAGCATTTAATACACCAAGGCTAATAGATTGAACTGGCCTTATTATTTTCTCTTTAGTATTTTATGCATAATTTTTTTTTTTTTTTTTTTTTTTAATGGCCCCACTCTGAGGTCAATTCAATAACGGCTTTCTTTTGTACAAATTAAGCAGCGACTACCACAGCTTAAGGCTGAAGCAAATTCACGAATAGCTTAAAGAACAATCGCCCATGACTGCCAGTGGATGCTTGCTACAGAAAATAAATCATTCCTCAACTCCCATTGACAAAACATCAACATCTCGAAAAAAAAAACACTAAACTCAGTAAGTCATTATGTGTAGCAAGCCTTTTGGTCGACACAAGATTTGAATGGAACAATTGATGAAAGGACTACATACAGTAAGAAAGGAGTCGTTTGTAGTGCAAAACCTACTGACTGAAGTCACGCCAAGAGTTCACTCTGATATGCAAATCTACAATCACAACAACTATAGAAGTCTGGATATATCATATAATTGCAATTGTGGCGATGTTACAATTATACCGGATCGGTTCTCCCCACTCTCCTCAACTGCTTGCTGTATTAAGTTTCAGCAAGTCCATGTGTATCCCAGACACACATATACATATATATTGCCAATGTTTGGACAGTATTGAACTTTACTACTACGTATAGGGTTTTAGGAAGTATAGCATTTAATGGACCAAATGCCTTATCTCTAAATGATAATAAAGCATAATAAGTGGTTCCACCCTCTGATTCTGATCCACTTGAAAAATTAGTGGGTTCTTCCACAGCACATGCTCCACCCTTCCACCAAGTCCATTTAATTTGGGCAGGTAGTTTTTCAGTAATCCATCTGACAGGCAAACAGACCAACCGCACCAAAAACATAACCTCATTGGTACAGGCAAGTAAAGTAAAGTTTTTAGCACCTTTCAGCTTACCGTTTTGGTTTATTGGCCTGCATCTTGATTGTTTTGATTGAGTCTCACAGCTCCAATAGTAACAATATAATGTATTAACTCCCAGTAACAGACAGCTGTTTTTAGCAAACACGTTCTGATAAAGCCACTGCACAATACATGCCTAGAAACAGCAAGGGACAAATTTAATCAATCTATGATTTGACAAGATAAAAAGAAAGACATTCTTCTGTTTGTTTAGTGAGACCAAACCTTAGATAAATAGAGTGAGTATTGGACTTGCACATATTTGATGCACAAAAACAACTTCAAAGACGCAAATTCCAAAATCCGAATATTTTTCCATGTATTGCTGGTTGCATAAACAGGCAGCTCTTTGCCAACAATTGCCAATTTTATAAAGGAAGTGGCAATTTGGTTAAATTCCTTGATACATCCCTCTTTCACTAACATGACATGCACACACACATTCAATAGTGAAACTAACAGCGTTGTCCTCACTTGTGGGAGCTCCTGACTGGCAGCTCACCTAATCAGTCTTTAATCCTCTTTGTTTTATTAGTTTTGGAGCAAATTAATGCATGCTCTCTTTACCCTTGAATGATGTGTTAAATAAAGGTGAAATTAGGAGAAGAAACTTCATATGTTCAGATTTTTTACATACATGTTATAGGTAATAGGTTTGCAGTCCGAGTGTTTGCTGACTAACCAGGAAGTAAGTGGCTAAAAGGATATGAATTTTTGCTGTTGCAGTACATTAACAATTTCACATTACACAGTCATTTAATTTTGTGTTAATGTCATACATATTGCTTCATGGAGCTATAAGTGTACAAACACCAAATTACTGTTTGTTTTTAATGTCATGACATGCAATACTACGAAAAAGGACTAAGAAGTGGTGAGTGAGTGGACTGCCTATCTCAAGGAAGTTTCTATGAGACTGTGTGTGTAGGCCATCATGGCACACAACAGAATACACAAAATTTATATTTGATTTGGTTTTGTTTACTGTGGTAAATGATGATCAAAAACAATAAATGAATCAGAAATACATAAAGTAAATTCCATATACTTTAGTATAGTATTGAAAATAATGAGCTTGTTTTTGTTGGATAATTTCACATTTAAAAAAATAATAATTTTCTCCATAATATCCTACAGGCCTATATTTCCACAACCAAAACTATTTGGACCATTAAATATCACAACTTAGAGGCTGTACACTTGAGATAATTCAACAACAGTCAAGTGCATGACAGAATAAAACTGGTGTTATGTGTTAATAATCTACTGCTGTTGTGATTACAATTTCAACTGATGGAAAACATAACCTCGAGTACATTTCATTTCTGTCAAACGATGCTAAATTTGAAAATTACAGCTGGCGCGTTGGCCTTTCAAAGCATCACAAGTATGGCTGAACTGTCAATTGAAATAGTCATAGCTGAACAACTAAAAAAAACATTGTAAGTGAAGGCAAAATAGAAACCAACACCGCAACCAATCCCAAAGATTTGACCTCTTCTAGCGATGCTGTTAGCAATACTTTGCTTTCCAAAGCTTACAGAAAAGACACACACACACTATCCATAAAACATTTTCTTTATTATTTTAAGTGAAGCTAACATTTCAGCTAACAGCACCGATGCGCTTCAGGCTATTAGGCCTACAAGCATACCTGTGGATGCCTGATAACAAAACAGCAGACACTGTAATAGCCTACATTTCTGTTGTAGCTACAGTGTAAGCGTCCCACTGTGTCTGGAAGGGAGGTGAGCACAGCAGCTGGGGTGCCAGCTAACAAGCCTGTAAGTAATTGGCAGCAGTGCTGTGGAACAATCAATACACGCAACAGCAAACAGTCAGATCAGATAAGCAGAATTTGTTTGTCCTCCCTTCGGTTTCCAGCCATGAAGCAAACTTTCACACAGAGCCTCTAAGACAAGTCTAGCATGAGCCATTCAACCTCTACACACTTCCCATTTCTACATGGATCCCCTTCTACATCGTTATTCCCTGGAGCACGAGGACTGGAAGGTTGGCCAGCATCACACTTTCACTGTCGTGCAGGCTACCTTTAATATAAAAACAGGTTAGCGTTAGGAATTGTGTTTTCTAAAATAAAGATGATCTGAACAATGTCTGGTTCAACAGTAGTTCATGTTCCTTCTACATACAGTAACTGAAGTAAGTGATCAATGATGTATCTTCCAGATTTTTGTATTTGTGGCTCCATGCATAGTTACCAGTCCTGTACCTCTATTATAAAAATGTAGCTCAATGCACAGTACCCTACAAATGTTTAGGACATTAATATAAAAAGTGAGGATGCTTTAAAAATAATAATTTGAATATCTTTTATTTGTCAATTGACTTAATAAAAACTGTAGTAACCAGCATCGACTTCTTCAGAGTACTTGGCATCGAGGTTCCGATTACTGAACTGCTTGCTGCATGGTGCACAGCCTGTCATTCACCTTTTTAACAGAGACCGTGGGACAGTGGGTGGAACCCTCTGGAAAAGCCTGATGTATTGACAACCACTAGTTGACCAATGAATAAGAGGTCCATCTTAAAGCCAAGAAGGAGTTCAAGATTTGTGCTTGTCAAAAAGGAAGACTGCCTAGTTTCTATTCGTATTTTGGATGTTTCAATACAATTCAAGTTTAAAGTGGTAAGTAGCGTCTCCATGACAGTGCCATTCTCCTGCCTACTATGCTTTTATGTTACCCAACAAATTGCCTACCATATAAATTGAAAAGTATTCAATCAGTATTTGTCAGTGTGACAAAGTTTAGCTTTCAACTGTGCAGGTGGTGACTGATAGATTTTTCCCCCTCAGGTTTTGCCTTATATCTGTACGCACTCATTGCAGAGACCATTCAGAGCTACAAACCCGCGCGCTCGACTCGACACAGCTGCCGCTCGCGCAGAGTCACTGACCTCAACACTTCCTGGCGCTGAACTGCAGCCCTTTCACTGAAGAATAGCTTGGAGGTCTCATCAGATTCCTTCATGTGTTTGAGCCAGACAGTAGACTCACTGCTTGTTAAGTCTGTTAATTTGTTAGCCTGCAGATATTATTCCTTTTTCCTGCTGCCTACTGAATTTGAAGAGACTGGCTGCTCGAGTCTGGTTTAGTTACATGGCGTTTAGAGCCTGTTAGTGATAATAATTGTTCAACATTGTTATTTAAATGATTTATCATTTTCAGAATGTTTATTTCAGCTACTGACAGTTGAGAAACTATTCAAAACCTTTTCAAACCTTTTTTGCTATTCAAAACCTTTTCAAAACCAAAATGACAAAGTGAGATGAAATCTTTCATTTGTGTAAGTCTCTCCTCCGCACACATTTCGGACATTTACCAATTTTTTTCTCAGATTCTCTCAAGCACAGCCGGATGGATGAGAAACGCCTGCATGTGAACTGCAATATTCAGGTCTGCCAACAGATGTTCTGGGTTTAGGTCTGGGCTTTGACTGGGCCACTCATGGACAGAGTCCTGAAGCCACGCCAACCTTGTCTTGGCTACAGGTCGTTGTTGTGCTGAAAGGCGAACCATCGACTGGGTTTGCAAAACATAGATCTTGGATTTTGCCCATAGGTTCAATTCCTTGCCTCATCTGACCAGGTGCTGTAATGTTTGGCAAACTCCAAGCAGGCTGCCATGCCTTTCACTTAAGTTGGCTTCTGTCTACAATAAAGACCTGATAGATCTACTGCTACTGAGAAGGTCATCCTTTCGGTATCTTCTTTTATCTCTGCAGAGGACTTCTGAAGTTCTGCTAGAGCGACTGTTGGGATTTTGGTCACCTCGCTGACCAAAGACCTTCTTGCTCTGTTACTTAGTTTGGCTGGATGGCCAACTCAAGGATGAGTCCTGATAGTTCCAAACTTCTGTCATTCTATTATTTTTGAGGCCACTACACTCCTGGGAACACTCAAACCTTTTTCTAATTTAGTCCTCGCAACAACGTTATTGTGGAGGTCTGTGGCGTATTACTTGGACTTGATGGCTGTTAAAGTCTACATGTATATTCAATATAATTACCTTGTTATTAAAAAAAAAAACAATTCTTGATTTCATGATTTATCAGAATGAAATATATAAAATGCAGTATACGTGTGTACATGTGCACTTTACCCCAGACATTTTTCATAAGTATTATTTGTCATGGTCAACACCTACAGCCCAGAGCCCTGGGTTGAAACATTTCACATTTAGACCACTGAAAATGCAGAAACTTGAGTGGTCACTTTTTTGTACGTTTCTTTTTCAGTTAAAATAAAATATCACTGAATTGACTAAATTTAACGCATTTACAAATTTTTATCGTTAACAAAACAGCTTTTTTATGGGACCCTAAGCCTGGGCGATATAATAAGTACCAAACCTCACATGATAAATAATATATCCTAAATAATACAGTGATTTCACCTATTTCACCGCTCCTTTTTGACACACACATCTCTCAACTTTTGACAGTTGGAGGTCATGGCTTCTTCTCTGTACACGATTCACACAAAAATGGGTCTGGTGGCTAACTAGAAAGCTGGCTTGTCAACTAAATATTTCTATTCAGTTAGCAAACTTGCTAATGTTCAAGTTCTACCAAAACATTTAGCAGCTGATCAACAAACTACATAACAACTTGGTATGTTTGAAAGTCCAGACCATATGCTGAGGGAAAAAGACACAAACATAGTATACCAGGGATACTTCCTCACAGCTGGTCAGAGGACAGACAAAAGTCAGCACGGGGGAGTCCTGGAACGCCATATGGGCCACACAGTGGACAACAGGACAGGGCTGTAATACACAATAGAGGCAGTGACACACATTTTTATTTCCCTAGACTCTATAATTCTTTATTTTATTAGTTTAACAGCTTAAAACTATTTTAGTAATATTTATCTACTTTTACAACTACATTTTGGTGGTTGTGTTTGTCATAAGTAAATTATGTTCATTTTAACCAGGAGTTGACTGTGATTATTTGTGACAAGTGTGGTTGTTGCCATGCTGCAGAATTAATTTGAATTTGGGGCTGATCATATGGCTCCATGGTGGTGGTGCACGATGGACAAAATCTAAACATGTAAAGTGCTTCAAAGGCTTACACAGTACTGTACTATATGTTCTCCTGTACACCCAATACTACTGTTATGAGCTGTGTAGTGCTGTAATTTGCTATACACTGTGAGCCTAACCCCACCCTCCAATCCATCAATCCAATGACGTTGTTGAAGTCAAGCATTTGGTTTCGAAAAGTAGCATTTTAGTGTACAGCATATTTCATACGATGGTCAATGCTCATTGGTTAAAGCTTGTCCAATAGTTTCTAAATAAACTCAAGGTCTACGCCCACGAAACAAAAAAATACCCAGGTGGAGCGTGACCAGCGTTATATATCCACACAGGGAAACTGGGTTTGGTAATTCCAAGCTAAAAGATGGCATCTACTTAAGAAAACATTTTTAAATGTGGAGTCTCCCAAAAAGTAAAAGCCTAATAAATCTGAAGACGTGATTCATTTAGAGATACTAATTTACAAAGAAATATGAACATAAAGATTTAAACTATTCAATACTGATTTAGCACAACCCAAGAAAAAAAGGGGCATTGTTTTGTTTAAAAGTTGTCTGAAGACTATATACGACTGGTGACTGTCATAATTCAAGTTCCAAAAAAGGATTTAGGTCATGCTTACACATCACATCTGAGGTTTTGGAAAACAGGAGGAGGACAAAGAGATGCTCTGTTTGACAAAAAAAACAACTCAGAAAATTCCCTCCAAAAGGAGGACCGCGTAGAGCAGAAAAGAGGCATCATCTGACACCTGCTGAATGTCTTCTTTTTAACGTTTTTGTTTTTCAAAGGAAAGCCGACTGCATATGCATGTCATTTTCTAAAAATGGCGTGCTTCACACTTACACAATGTCACGTATTCAGACCTGTCAGTTGTCTAGTACAGCTGCAGTGTGGTGACTGATTGGCTCACAAAGAACATGAATGTAGAGCTCTGCTGTGACACTTGCTGAGAAAATTACACTGATTGGCTTTGCTTCAGATATAGTCAAGTGATTTGAACATTTTTATTTCCAAAGTGGCAACCATTTGGTTGAAAATTATCATTTCAGTGCACATATACTTCAATATACATGTTTTGTTTTATTGTTAATATAAGGTATTTTAACATTTAACGATCAATTCAAACACATAACAGCACCATATTTATTTTGCAACTGAAGCTCACATTGCTTAGTTGTTTGTTCACGAGGACACGTAATGTAAGGTCATTCTGCAAGTGAAGCTCATCATGATTGTTGTTGAATACCTAAACCCTGACCACGTTGTGGTCCAACTAGCAGAATGTCATCACCATGTTTAGCATGGTTGAAATACTGTATGCATGTATGTAAAGAGATGTTTAAACACGCGAGTCACAAGCACCAATCCTCTCCTTTTGTTTTCCTTTAGGTTACATGGCTTCCTAAAAATATTGAACCAACATGCGCTACACAGCAGAGCGAGGAAATGAGTGTTAATGACTGCAGTGTATTTGTCAATCAAGCCTAACGGTGTTCATGAGCAGGCCATTGCATATCCTCCCCATGGGAGTATCAAATCGGGGCACGCATTCTGTGTATTTGCACAGTGTAAGGCTGTGTGCTCACACTGGTGGGGATATGTCTGTCACCACCTCTCTTGAGGCTATATCAGGGAGGAGGCCATCTGTTTATTTTGTCCTGACATCACCTCTGCTTACAATCCCTCAGAGGCTCATATATTCTGAAAAAGTGTGGGGGGGGGGGATACTTGAATACAGCATTTGGCCATTCCATATTTGAACAGTGTTATGGGGCTTTACTGTTCTTGCTACTGGGGAAAGGTTTGTCCTATTCATTTTGTATAGCATCCTTTATGCTCTTAGCATTAAATGTATGTGGAGGGGTTAGCCTGTGCAGAGGGATGATGAGAATGCAGAATCGACAGCACCATTGAAACAAATTCCTCATGTTGCCTTCCTTTTCCCTCCCTACTGTAGTTGTATAAACAGGCACACACATGTAGACTTTAAACCAAATATACCATTAAAAATGTGATGTTTTATCAAAAAGGTTGGATTTAAATATATACAGTATATGTGTCCACAAATGTATTGTTCAGTAGAAGTTAAGAATACTTACATGGCTGCATCAAAAGATCTAACGTAGCAGTTAGATTGTAGTAACCAGACACCAACAGTGATTTTGTATGCCCGGAATCATCTCCTGAGCAATTAACTATTTTAAAATCATCATAATCATTTGGGTTATTATCTTTACTATTATTGTTGCACCGTGTTACAAACATAAATTAATTGCAGCAGATACCAATCAAACACTGGCCAATGAAAAGTAAAAGTTGGTTTCTTCCAAAAAAGGAAACGCATCCCTGCAGTCATAGAGGCTCTGATAGTCATTATGAGACACAAGTGGTTATCTTGAGAATTTGAAATGGATGATGTCCCTATACTCTTAAAAGACCTCCATTAGCCGGCCAAAAAGTGCAAAGATTGGCAAAGATGATGGAAAATGAATATCAAGTGCAATACATCATTCTTGTCTGGATAGTGATATGGCAACCCAGGCCCGAAAATTAATTTGATTTCCACCGCTGCCTGACACTGTACAATGAGGAGCAAGAGCACTTTAGGTCTTCTTTCTCCCTGTACTGATCATTACTGTGTATAGTCTAGGATTTTACATATGTATTAATAACTTTTACATTTTCATCCTTTTTTTTTAAATTGTATTTTAATTTTTTTTTATTTGATGTAGTGTTTGCTATGGAGGCAGTTTTGTGTCTTTTTTATGCAATCATAAAAGATAGTTTTGAGAGCAAATTTCTCACTTGCAATCAAAAATCAAATTTGTAAATAAAATATATTAATTGAGAATATAATTATCTGGATGGCAAAGCAACTGTCTTTTGTTGGTTAAGGTCACCGATTTCATAATTTTGCTTATAAAACCAGCCTCTTACTCGTTTCACAAAAACTTTTGAAAGCAAATGAAGCTTCTTTGGTTGTGAGTCAAATGCTGTGTTTCAATTGGCGTATTTCCACCTACTATTTTAAGCACAGAAATGTGCTCACAGTATGGAAATGTGCAGTGCATTCATTACTTGAATAGTGTACTCAAAACAGTCCACAAATTGAGTATAAAATGACGGACAGTTGTTGCACTCAACAATTAATGGCTACGAAGCGAAAAAGGGAGGTACCAGCAACCTAAATTACTTTCAAACAAACGTGTTTATTTTTCAGTAGCACCGTACAACTGTTGGACAGAAGCCATCCGTGTATTTATTGTGTGCATAAAAATCCTATGGTTATCTCCAGTAAGTGCAGAACGTCACCATGCGATTTGAGACAACAACACCCTGCCGAAATTCATGCACCACACAAGTAAGTGTACTAACATGCACGAGTTATACATTTGAATGTACTAAGGGAAGTATGCCATTTGCAACACAGTTAAAAACTTTTGGGTTGCAAGTTGAATTGGAGGTAATGGGCAGAACTTGGACTGATGAATGAGACAAGAGTTTCTATTCTTGGATTAGACTTAGATCCACTGCACGCCCACTCCCACCCTTTTCATCTTGTAATGGTATCTGACATGGATGGCTGCCATCTTCACACGAAGCATCCTTCGTGGATTAACATTATACACACTCTGTCAGACAATGACATATAACGTTGTTATCTGAGGTGAGCTACTCGTGTGGAACAATTTGTAAATAACTAGTTTTCTGCAACAGAAGTAGTAACTACGGTACGTCACGAGCAGTGCGGCCTCCTTCTTGTTGCTCATTTTCCACGTGAACATACTGTTCCCTAACAGCTGCAAAAGAAATACCGACATAACACTCTTCATTCAGCGGCATGGGCGTTGAGAAACGGTACGTGCCGGTAGTAATACGAGCAGCTATATCATTAGTTTATACAGCCGAGAGGATCAACGGGCCAATGATATTGACAACATGAAATATTAAGAGAGTGGAAATCACACTGCTACATTTGGGAGCATTTTAATAGAAAACAGCAATGTGTTGCCAACTCACCTCCATGTAGCTTGACACATAGTCCTCTCCTGTTGAGTGTTTATCATGGGAGCAGGAGAATTGTGTGGAAAGCCGTGCTGAAGATCCAAGTCAACCCACTAATGGAAACTTTTGCTTGCATGTTGAGTTGGACGTAATGGGCACGATCAACGCTGATGGAGGAGACAAACGTTTTGGACTTGCAGCCAAAGAGGTCTGGTCAAAATCAAAAAGAGGCCGGTTTCATGAACAAATTCATTAAGTCTTTCACCAGAACTCTTAAAACTGTAATGGATCATTTGTTTACAATCCAGATAATTTTATTCTCAGTTGAAATATTTTACTTAAAACTTATGTTTTGATTTTTAAGGAAATTAGCTAAACAAATGTTTTATGTTTAACAAAAAAAACAACCAAAATACCTTCATAGTTTTCTCATTTTTACTTTAGACAGTCAGTAGTACAATAGTAAACATTTACGTACAAAAATTACATATTCTGGTGTTTGTTTTGTAGGGAAGAGGACAGCATATATTGTCCCCTCCTTTTTCAGACATTACCTAAACTCCATACCACAATTAGTTTTCCCTGTGCCCTCAATAATGTTTATATTTTGGTTTTAAATTTATTTGTGCACAAAATGTTTCTGCCCATTTTTGATTATATGCACTGCGTTACATTTTCTATCAAAAGGAATTACCTTATTAAATAGTTTCGCCATATAAAGCAGCATTAGCTAAAACCTGTGTCATGGACTGCTGTGTTTGAAAAGTCTTCATCTTAAGTATGTGATCATCTGCTGTTACCTTTGTCGTTGACATGCCCTCAACATATCCTGTGACATGGTTGTGTTTAAGAAGATTTACAACAAACTGGTCATGTTTCGCTTTGGAGCAGCAATTATTCTCTTACATTAACAGTAATTACCTCTAGTCTAATTCTGTTTGTTTTTTTATTAGCAGCCCAAGTGTGCCCACTGAGCCAACAAAGCTTTTTTTCTCTGTACAAGTCCTCTGAACGGCACTGTGACCCATTCTGTTTCTCTAATACTGACTGAGACACTGATTTTGATTTATTTGATTTTTTTCTGATTTTTTTGCTGCCCTCGTTGTCCTTTACAATTGAGCTGCAGCGATTAGAACATAGAAGTTAAGGCAGCTCCAGAGTGTTCAGGATCTGGTCCTGTCGAAGAAGGAATGCAACAAACATAACATGAGGAAAACCGAGTTGGTTAAAATTGGTTAAGCATTTCGATTAATTGCACAGCCATAATTCAGACGTTGACTTTTGTGATGAGGTTGCAGATAAGGTTTCCTTCTTGTGGCTCTTCCATGTAAACCTTGTTTGTGCAAGCAACACTACACAGGGGAACAATGCACTACTCCTGCCGTGTCAGCTAAACCTTCCTGCAGCTCCTGTGCAATCACATGGGGCTTTGCTCCGCCTTTTAGCCTGACCTAACAGACATGCAGGTTTAACGGAAGGATTTCTTGGTCTTCCAGATCGTGACTTCCACAGTTCCCCGTAACTGACTTTTCTTAGACATTTCAGACAATGGAAACCGCAAGCGCGACGTGCTTTGATATCTTTTTACAGCCTGTGTCTTCTTTGTGGCAATTTGCATCATTTTTAGCTGTTCACAAGGTTTATAGAGTCAGGGTCTCAACCATCTCTATGTCGTCCTCAGCTGACGGAGTCCAAAGAAGTCAGTAAAGGTCAAATGAGTTCATGAAGTTCTGAGAGATTACAAGTGGAAGGGCGCCCAAACTTGTTCTATTTTTTTTGGTTTATTAAAGAGTAAAGTGCATTAACAAGGCTCATTTTGTAATGTGTGTTTGCCAGACAGTTTGTATTTACTTATTTTCATTGCAAACATAAACAAAAAAATATAACCCAGGGATGCCCAAACATGCAAGTTAATGTATTTTTTTTTTTTTTTTAAACCACGATAAAGTTATAGCTTTTCTGAAAGATAATAATTTGCTACGATGGTGGTTCATTCTGGCCATATAAGAATTGCAAAAGACACACATTGTAAGCCTACTCGACTAAGACGAGAACCACAACATTCGGTCTTAAAGAAAACAGAAGTCCTACAGGTAAAACGTACGGTTATGTAAACTGTGTCCTGTATAGCAGCCTGGCCATATAACTTAATATAAAGTTTTGTTTGTGCCTAATTTTGGCCAACTATCAATAAACCTGAGAAATGACTTACTTATACATGTGTACTGAATAGATTCAGCACAACAACCCCATGAATGGTAAAATAACATCAGTATTTCACTGTATGTCTGTGTGTTTGTATGTGAGCAGGCGAGGAGGACTGATCAACGTAATGATGCCAACGAGCCGTTATACATTACACAATCTGCATAAAGCTACAGCTCTAAACGGCCCAAAGATGTGTAGGCAACTGTGCCAGTTCTCAAATAATTTTGAAAAACTCACTTGATGCACAGCTCTAAAACTGCCAACAATGGAGTTGCAACATCCTGCACTGAATCTTGCTTACCAGCGTGGTTTGTTTTGTCTCAGCTCTGGTTGAAATGTGTAGCCTACAGAATATAAAAATTGTTCTTCCTGCCTAGTTTTATGGTGAGAAATTCTCTCAAATTGACCAGTTAATTGTGTAGTCTTTGCATTGCTCAACACTATACGTGGCTCAACAAATATATTCTCTTAACTTGGTAATTAACAACCTGTCAATCAAGAGGAGGAATATCCACTCAAGGCTAAAACAGCTATCAAGTATTCAAGACCAAGGGTTTGTAAAAGGAGGGGACACAAAATAATAAGGTGAAGCTTGTCTAACCGCTAACAGTGCACATCAAAGGTTTGCAATACAATTAGTGAAGCTGTGAAGATGTTTTAACAGCTGAATAGCTCTGCATTAAGAATTTTTTTTCTTTTTTTTTTTTACAATATTTTGTAGTTTCCTTCTCATCATCTCCATTAAGTGAAGTATTGTACAGACAGGACTCATACAGACGTTCATTAACCTCAACATTCACACACTCCAGTACTTAAGTTGTCAACCAACAGCAGCACCTCAGAGATGTGGTTCACCTGAAAAACTATTACCCAATTAAATGCAAAACAGTGTTCTGCTCACGTGCTTTTCTTTGATTTGAAAATGTCCATATATTCCCTTAACTTATCCCTTTTTGTTTGCACAACTTTCAGTTGCCAACAACAAAATCTTTCAACTCAAATGTTTGTGTTCTGTTGTTTTATTAGGATGTCTGAATCCACCTTTGTACATCTTTTTGACTTGTAGGTAGTGCGAACGCACTCTCTGAGACTAATTCAGTAGTCACATGGTTAAGGGTTCCTTAAAATGAAATGGAACCTGGAACAATTCATTGTCACACAGCGGTTACGGCTAGTCGTGTCTTTTCCTTCCCTGCCGGTAGAAAAAGGATGAGTGTGTGGGTGTGTGACATACATACAGTGTGCAGTAGCTGACGTCTCACCCACAGGTGTGATTCATTTGGTATAATGTTTCTGACGTGAGGATGACAGAGCCATGGCTCCAGGTTCACGGTCATTCAGAAAAATGTGTTGTAAGCATGCATAAACATTTGTTCTTAATAATAATTTTAGTTCGATTTTCACAACCGCATTATATCAGAAATGATATAATGACATCATAGAAAGCAGTGCACGTGCGTGTTCAGACTAGTAAAGAGTGGCTCAGAGAAAGACGACTAAAATAAAGAAAATTCGTCTCGAGCTAGCCTTAATACTGCACATACTGCTTGTGAACAAGTGTCCTGCTTTGTAGCGAGCTGAAATGCATGATGAAAGAGACAGTTAGTACTTACACAATCAGAGGGAAACATATCAGCAGACCCAAAAGAGCAGAGACTGATTGGAGAATTTATTTTTGTCATTAGAAGCTGGCAAATTAAATTAGTCCTTTAGACCAGCCCTTTTGAGTCCTTTAGAACCCAGCACTCATTCAACAGACAACATCTAAAGGCCTAATCATGCCAGTCCCACAGCCTGCAGTTAGGGAGAGCCACTCCATTCACATGGTTCTTAAACTGCATCTGTGACACGAGAATCCCCAGGGCGTGCTCTCCACAGATGCTGCTGCCAGACTAGCTCTCCCGTCTACAATCCCTATTTGGAAGGAAGAGATATGCAAAGAAAAAAGAGCAGCCTTCTTTATATCCTTGACAGCTCATTACCACAGAAACAACCCTGGACTGGCATCACTGGCCAGCCCCCCTCACTGGGGGAAACAAACAATAAAAAAAAAGAAGACAAAAAAAAAAGGGAGTGCTGAGGAGAAATGAGAGTGCAATATTGCATACACTAACTGGACCTTTAATTAAAAGATGCTGAGTGCTGTGGTCTGCTATATTCTAGGGTCCATCAGCCTCTACTGGTGTGGCATTAACACTAAAATTTAGTGAAGGGCAAAACCAGTTGGAGAGAGAGTGTGCCTGACATATTAGATAAACACAATTTATTTTGCATGAGCAGCATCACTTTCTGTGTCCTATTATGGTTTGGCGCATTCACCATTTCAAATAGTTTTGTTCTTCGTCCCGGTGTGGAAATAAGGTAACGGGGGGGAATATGGGAATAAAGGAGACAGGTGGGAAAGCCTTAGCCGGATTCATTCCTAATAAAGTGGGAAAATGGGGTTTTCCACATCCAGGGAACTTTAACCTTGAGTGTGTCTGAGCAATGAAAAATCTGCTTAATTATCCATGTTCAAGACAAGCCCATAAGTATAGTAAACATCGGCAAAAACAACTTTAATCCCTTCTGTTTGTGGTAATCTGCCAAAGAGTGTTTCAGCATGCAATGGGGTCAGGTTAAAGAGAAGAAAAAAAAAGATCAATTTCTTCACAATGCGAATGTGTTCTCACAAAATATTTATATGAAAATGGGACATGTGACGAGGCAAATGGCCACCAGGAATTGATAGCAGTGGTGGAAGAATAATTCAGGTCCTTTACTTCAGTAAAAGTACTTCAACAGTGTGAAAATAGTGCACTATACATTAAAATCCTGCATTCATAACTTTACTTATGAAAGTACTACCAGAAAAATGTACTTAAAGTATCAAAAGTAAAAGTACTCTACTACTACCATACTGCAGGATCATTACAGTGATGTTCTTGGATATATATTAAATTCATGTGTATTTCAATGCTGTAGTTATTTAAGGCCGTGCTTAATTTAACTCCTTTACGTACTCTTGATTAATCTAATATATCATAATGCATCATATTCCATAAGGTTATCAGATGTTTGTATTGTTTGTGTTCTGTAAAAAACACATATTTCTAGAAACTCAACAAGCTCAGAAAAAAAAAATCCATTCTCCAGAATATCCGAGTAGGTTTTAAAATAGTGAAGTAGGAGATTTTTCTCCACCTGTAAAGCAACGTTAGAAAAATAATATCAGAAACATTTAAATTAAAAAAACAGCCAAATTTGGAGATGCAAGATTTTCACAGGGACAGAAAGGGTATGAAAAGCTGTCAAACAAATGTACACTATGTGCACAATTATTAGGCAAGTTGTATTTTTGAGGATTAATTTTATTATTGAACAACTACAGTGCTCTCGGTCAATCCAAAATGTTTATTAACCTCAAAATTTAAGAAAGTAAAAGTGAGGTTTTGGCTTTCTTAGGAGAATATCTACCTGTGCACAATTATCGGGCAATTATTAGTGTGCACAATTATTATACAACTAAATGAAAATCAAAAATTGTCCCATCTCACTTGTTTATTTTCATCTGTTAAAGTGAGAATAATAAACAAACAACTTAAAATTTACAAATAAAAATGTCTGACATTTAAAAAAAAAAAAGCAGTGACCAATACAGCCACCCTTCTTTTCAATAACAGTAATAAGCCTTCCATTCATGGATTCTGTCAGTTTCTTGATCTGTTGACAATCAACTTTTTGTGCGGCAGCAACCACGGCCTCCCAGACACTGTTCAGAGAGGTGGACTGTTTTCCTTCAGCGTAAATCTCCCGTTTAAGAAGGGCACACAAGTTCTGAATAGGGTTTAGGTCAGGTGAGGAAGGGGGCCATGTCATTATTCTTTCATCTTTAAGGCCTTTACTGGCTAGCCACGCAGTGGAGTACTTCGATGCATGCGATGGAGCGTTGTCCTGCATAAAAATCATGGTCTTCTTAAAAAGGTGCAGATTTTTTCCTGTCCTACTGCTTGAAGAAAATGTCTTCTAAAAACTGGCAGTAGGTTTGGGAGTTGATTTTGAGTCCATCTTCAACCCGAAAAGGTCCAACGAGCTCATCTTTCATAATACCTAAAACCTTTGAGAAATCTGTCTTCAGATATTTCTTGGCCCAGTCTTGACGTTTCAACTTATGCGTCTTGTTCAGTGGTGGTCGGGTTTCAGCCTTCCTCACTTCGGCCGTGTCTCTGAGCACTGAATACCTGTGTACTTCTGGGCACTCCAGGTAGGTTGCAGTTCTGGAATATGAGCACTGGAGGATAATAGCTTCCTGGAAGCTTCACGTTTGATTCTTCTCAAATCTTTGGCAATTAATTTGCGTCTTTTTTCTCAACACGTTTCTTGCGACCCTGTTGACTATTTTCAACAAAACGTTTGATGGTTCTGAGATCACGCCGTAATATCTCAGCAATTTCGAGAGTGCTGCATCCCTCTGAAAGACTTTTTTAAATTTATTTTACTTTTCAGTGTCAGTTTAATCACTTTTTTGGCCCATTTTGCCTGAGGAAAAGAAGCTGCCTAATAATTATGCACACCTTGATATAGGGTGTTGATCTCCTTAGGCCACACACTCCCTCATTACACAAATACACATCACCTGATATGCTTAAATCCAATATGCAGTCAAGTTTATAGAGCTTGGAGTTGGAAAATATGGATAAAAATTATGATATGGTCAAAATACTCACTTGCCTAATAATTGTGCACACAGTGTAGTGGGGTAAAACGTACAACACTTACCTACTAAGTTTAGTGGAGTAGAAATGTAAAGTTGCAAAAAATGAAAATGCTAGAGTAAGGCACAAATACCTCAAATTTGTACTTAGTAGTTGCATTCCACCACCACCAGTATATGTTCAGACCGATCGATTGTTCTTGATTGATTCCTTTTGCAGTGGACATTATATGGCTACAGTCTGTCCTTTGAGATTTTCTATACATTCTCTGTACTTTCTGTACTGTCTGAATGGTGGCAAAGTGTTCTTTAGGCTTTTATGTCCAATCCTATTCCTATTTCGATACCAATTCAGTTACCGTTTCTCGTCCTTTTGTCAGTCCTGCTTTAGTTGAACTCTGATTTTACCTCTGGCACTAGCTTAGCTCCGAGTCCACCTCCGTAGATGTTTGATAGACATATAGTTTCTTCATCTGTAGTTTCTTTAAGCTTTACATTTTGTGGGGCTGAGTGATACTGTGGAGATACGGTCTGTGGAACAAATAATCCTGCTTGAAAAACAAATTGACTGTTGTGACACTTTGCTTGGAGGTGTTACTGGCCTCGGGTAATGTGCACTTGATACGACATGTCTAAAATTATTTTTGAAGCAAACATCGGACGACTTGCAAAGAAGTTTTGTTTGTCAGTGGACTCCAGGATGCACGCCAGGATCCACTTTTAGCATCTCCACTTCAGAAAACAGTCCTGTCTGCTACTTGGGGAAGTAGGTCAGTCTTTTAAGATCAACACATGCAAAATATTTCCTTCGTAGCTTCGAGCGAGGAACCATGGCTGAGCAGTTTGGTTTGCTCATCCTACATTTCAAATGGCACTCCTTGAGTGAAATATCTAATTACTCCTCGACTTTTAAGGAATAGCAGGACTGGAATGTGTTTTGGCTGCACTTCACAGCATGGGTGAAGTATGCTGACACACTGAGTCAATCAATCAATGCTGCATTCAATCACTTATGATGAAGTAGAAAAACATGCAAGAAAAAAAAAAATCCACTTCCATGGTCCATGTAAAAAACAACCAATTTCTTATTTAGTTTTATTCTAAATGACTCACAGGCCACTTTAATTATAAGTCACAACAGTTTTAAGGTTACTAATAGTCACAAATGGATTATTCTTCAGTCCTTACAGACATAACCAAGTCGTTTTTCTGTTCTTGACTGAGCACGTATAAAGTTTGCCAGTGTAGCTGCACGAGGATTTCAAGTTGGCTTGGACTGAAATGGGTCCATCTAGTTCATAATGCATATTTATATGCAAATGCATATTTAAATGTCATCTATATGTAAATCTGTTTTATGAAAATGTTTTGAAGCCGTGTACATGCAAACAGTTCAGAAATCATACAACACATCACAACCATGATTGTAATTGGTGTGATTAAAAGACAACGATGTCTACACTGGATTTTATATTACAAACTGGTTCTCCCATGCACCCTCTGCACTACAGCAAGCAGTAGAAAACCCATGTATCATCTGGTCACACAGCATATAGTAGAGTAACAAAGGAGGATCCGAAGGGAACGACTCGGAGTATACGCTTATCCTCTCAGACCTTTCTATGAACCAAAAAAATGGAGTCGTTTTATCATTTAAACAACAGATGCACAAATGGGCAATGTTTTATTATATCTGATAACGTGGATAGGGAAATTGAAATTTTTGGATTGAAAAACTTGCATTTTCAACAAAACACCAAAGATTAGAGAGCCTCCAACGCCCTGCATATTAAAAACACATCAATAACAAATGTATACATTGTAAACTTGCTTGCAATAACTTGCGTTTACTTTTTAAAACACGTGGACTAATTAAATACCAGACAATATATTCTTCCAAATAAACACGTACAGGCTACAGTTACATTCACTTATGTGTATGTGCTGCTGGACCGGCTAGTTTCACTCTCAAAGTGTACTACAATGCATCCAAGTTTAAGATACGCTCATTAGGCTCCACTGTTACATTTCATTAGAATTAGTTTGTCGCACTTTCAGAAAAATTCGCTATTAGCATAACGAGGTGCGGATGTCTGTGCTGCAGAGGAAGAGGGGGCAGCAGGTTGGCTGCGGGGGGGGAGCAGTCAATGATGAGGCATCTCCGAGCGTTTATGTTAAATTGCTCGTACCGTCTTTCTTATTGGGGGGATTTTGTTGCACTTACAGGGATAACGAGCAACGTCATTGTCAACTCCAGCTATAATCTCAACGTCTGCTTCGCTCTCTTGGCTGTGTGACCGGGCAGGCAGCTCCACAGAGAGAGAGAAAAATCCCCCTCTTTAAGAGAAGAGTATAAAGCACCGTCCAAATTATGCGATGTAATTATTGTCACAAAATTCCATCATCAGAGCAATAACAATAATGTTATCGTGTTGCTTATCAGCCAAGGCCATGTCAAACACCAAGAAATTCCGATACAAAAAGTCTCGCTGAGTCAAGCGTCTAAAAGAAACTAAAGATGTTTAAAGAAGACCGAATTCTCATCCTTTAAACGGCTTGATCTTTTGAGTTTTGTGTTTGATTTAAAAGTGCTATAACATATTTAACCATCCCTTACTTCATAGCTATTGTACAACGTTTCTGTTGCTGGGGTTTTTTGTTTGTTTTGTTTTTGTTTTTCTTGTTTGGTTCCCTCTAAATCGTGGCAGATGACACACCCTTCACAGTGCATCAGTTAGCCCGGAGGGGGTTGCCCGCAAACTGGGATAGGAGAGTTCTTCTGGTAGGTGAGAAGGAAACAAGACGGGTAAACAAGACCACAGCAGGCAATCACACACTGCTGAAAAGTGGACACACAGTAAGTAAGTGAGAGCTCCACTCTGCTCCTGGCAAAGGCTGCGGGACAGAGAAGCTTAATTTCATTTCAGCCCCTACGCGATCCACCTGCCTGCCCCGACTCCATCTGATCATTAATGCTGAGTAGTAGAACTCGCATAACTTCAAAGATCACATTTTCCTTAATAACTGCTACAGATATTTGACATGTGGCAAAGACCAGTATTTGCCATTTGCTATGTAAAATAGATAGACGCTAAAATAATAAACACATTAGAATGCACCTCAGTCAGAGCACACTGGGCGGAATAAGGGCTACTCATCTGGATGCAGAGTGTTGAGGAGGTATCCACAATCTGGATATCATAGATAAGCTGGAGGTTGCTTGTGAGGTTCCTGGCAAGCCGGGCGATAGGGTGGTGGAGTAGAATTAAATCAGATGATGGAAAGGTAGAAAAGAAACATCCAGAACCTCAGAGAAGGAAGGACAGAGATAAGTACTAGACTTTACCGATGCTGGGATTTTGAGGGCGATGCCGATACCGATATCGGGAAGTAAAAATAATTCCGATATCGATATATCGACCGGAATGTGGCTATCTGTAATAGGTCAACATCATCCAAGAAAAGCGGCCAACCCATACATTGTCCAAGCCCTACTGAGGTACCAACAGGGCCTTTTACGATCCCATTGTATGATGGTAGCCACGTGGGGTCAAACTCCATGGCAGCAACAGCTGACAGGGCAGAAGCAGAGTGAGGGGTAACACTGCAGGGCAGGAAGCTAAATGACCAGAAGTGTTGGGATGACTACACGCAGGTACACTCAATATACCCACGTACTCACTCATTATATGCAGTGTTTACCCTACCATTGTCTTGGGAGGGGGGCCGCCCCGCCAACAGGACCCCCCCCCCCGAAAAGAAACAAAATACCAACGTTCTCATTGAACCTTAGTTACGTCAAGTACCTACTATTTATTTACTCAATTCCTGTGCACCCATTTCATTTCAGCTCAGTGAGAGAGTCGCTCATGTGTGTTTCTGACCATGAAAGCCACTCTGAGATTGTATTACCTGATTTTAGCCTTAAAGGCAGTGGCTCCTTCCAAACACGTACCCAAACTACTCAGGCACACTGACGAATTCATAGGTTACTTCTGATCACAAGCTGGCTTTCTACATCGGCAGGCAACATTCCCTGCATGTTTAAGAAAGGAGGCCTAAATTTATGCAGTATTTCCCTTTTTATGTGTTAGTTGTCAACAGCTTAACTACCGAGAGTGCTGCCAGTGGCCGTCAGCAATGTGATGCACGCCTTCACCCTTCATATTCCAAAATTCTGAGCCATATTTATGAACCAAATGTCACAAAGTGATGTCTGAATTCAAAAGTCAAAATCTCTCCTGTTTGCAGGAAGCTTTAACTGCCAGAGGGATTAGTAAATAGCAGCAGCAAACATCTGGCCGTCTAATTTTAATTAGTCTCGGCTTACAACCGGGCTTTGCTCCATGTTGTGTCAAGTCATTTGCTTTCAATTACAAAAGTCCAAGAAATCCTTAAAGACCATAATTTTGAGATGTTACATTTTCTAATGATGTCCAGGCCAGGTGTAGAAGTTAGTATTTGATATGAAATCAAACAATTCAGTTGTTAAATATATATTTTATTGTTCACAGTGCACTTTTAAACTGCTCTGATCTGAAAGCTGAAAGTAAAATGTTGATGTTTTTCAAATGATGGATGTTGTGTACTGTTTTTCTGAATGTCTCGTGTCTTTTAGCTCAAGAGCGTCTTTTATCGTTTGGCATTTTTGCACAGTTTTTTGGGTTTTTTTTAGAATAAAGAGAATTAGGATCAACGACTTTCTCTTAACTTTTATCTAAGATGATGTTTGGCCTTTTCCTATTTGATTTAACTCCTGTAAGGGCTTTACCACGAACACGTGACTGCATGAACAACTTTCCAAGGACAAGCTGTTCTTAAAGACGCAAAACAATAGTCAAACAACAGTCTCTTGTGTTTCTGTGTAATATTCCGTATGTATACTGTATATGACTATAGACTGACTGTAGACTGTCCGTCAGCTGGGAAAGACTCGAGCCAACCCTCCACTCTAGTACACTTATGGCCTTTCTGACACAATCTTTCACTTTACCGAGCTCCTTCATATATCTATTCTCTTGTCAGTATATGATTGACTTTGTCTTTGGTTATCGACAAAATAAAAATAAATTAAAACAAGTCTGAACTCTGTTTTGTTGTCTGCTATTTTTTTGGTCCTTGGAGGCTAAACATTGCTGACTTGTCATTTTCCTCCGATTATTGGCTGGTCAGCGATTGGTTTGTTTGGTAGGACACCATATCAAAGATTAAACAGATGTACAATATGTACAGCCGTGTATATTTTATCATTTCTAGTAGACCATATGTATCATTGCCAAAATAACTATTTAATTTTTTTTCAGTTTTTTGTCATTAGTGAAATAAAAAGTGACGGTGTATTAACATGAGAAGACAGCGTCATGTTTTAAGTGTGCTGTAGGAGTTGGATTTATTTGTCTTCAATACAATAATTTGCCAGATTGCCCACATTTCTGCATACAAACGAATACATCTTAGGAAAATAAAGAGGATACTTTTGGGTTGTGACATTCCATTGTTCAGTACGAACAGTGGGAGTGGTAGGCGGAACGAAGCCTCTGTTCAATGGACTGCAGTTTACACAGAACATAGTTGACCTTTAAAGTCAGCGCAGCAACAACCTCTTCCAGAAACTGAAAGCACAGTTTTTCACTGTCTTGTTATAAAAGTCTGGCAGTCTTTAGAGTGCACTTATCTTTTAAGACAAATCCCATATATAAATGCTCAACGTATCTGCTAATTTGACTGTTTAGGTGTCGAGGTACCTTTTTTGAGCCCCATCTTAAAAAAAAAAAAAAAAAAAACGTTGATTGACAGCTGGCAAAATGTCCCTTTATTTCTTTATTTTCAACTGAATATTATTATTTGTATAGCATTAAAAGCAATCATATGAACATTAACACAAATAATCACCATTGTATTGGCAAACACAGCGTCAATAACTGTCAGAAAAAAAGCTCAGATCAGCTGTTGAGTTCTTTATTTAGTGAGAATTGGACAGGCATCTGACATTTTCTAGATATACTTGTTACATTCTGCTAGGCTACACGAGTAAATTATTACTGAATGAGAAGTATTCCACCTCATTACTTTGAAGACACCAACTCATCCACTTGTGAATGTCAGCTCCCATACCAAGCCAATAGTAATGGCTTTCTATTACACTGTGCGCCTTCTCTGAAATGTCCACCAAAATCACTGCAATGACACTTCACAACACCCTTTCACTTATTTCAACTGGCCTGCAGATGTGTTACATTCCTCCATTTGGTATTATATTACATATATTGGATTATTGTGAGTGAAAGCATGGCAAGGAATTTAGAGAAATTACTGTCTGTTGGACAAGTTTTTGCCCTTTCTCCTGCAAGTATCCACCATTCTCTTTATTTCAAATCTCTCCTTAAAGCCTCGGGATACTAGTTACGAGTTACAAATCCAGCACCTCCCGCGCTATTCTGGTAATCCATTTTGCCGGCATGAACAGTCTGACTGCTCCTCCACCTACCTGCCTTTACCTCTTATCTGCTTCCACCCTTTCCCTTTCACTCAGTCTATCTCAGTCTGACTTCGTCTGCGTCTGTCTCCTCGACTTGTCACACAACTGCACACCCCACCTAAAGGAAAGGTAAACTCTCCTCACTCACCCTTTATCACTCATTAACTATCTATCACTCTCTCTTCCCCACTATCACTGTCTAATGAGGAGTCTCCAGTACTGTAGTCAGCAGATAGCAGGCCAGGAAGATTACACCAAATCCCTCTACTGCCCCTACACTAAAGAAGAATATGAAATAGTGTGCCAAACATCTGGAAAACCTGTCAATAAGTGGACTATCTGCTGTATCATTTGTTAAAGATGTTGTCATCTTGTTTCAGTGCTTTGACGAATGGCTTTAAACAAACTAAGATCTGCTCTCAGTAGACTCTGCTCCACCTGGTGAATGTCCATTTGAATGATCATTTAAAGTTGAAAAAAAAAAAAGAAACAGCTGCAGACTAAGATACTCAAATACATGTTACTTAGATTTCTGTCACATTTGTCACCTTTTCCTGCAAGTTTATTTCCCTCTTCCCACTGAAGATTTGTTATTTTTTCACAAGTAGCAGTCACAATCGAGATTTGACAAGGCACATGATTCATTTTGGAAGGCAACCAAGTGCTGGGATTAACACTCTGCATGCATCCCAGTTAGTCAGTCAGTCTTTGTCATCAAGTGCACGTTGAGATGCCTTTCATTATGCTGCCTTTGTGTTCCTATAGGAAATCTGAAAATAATGCCTTGCGCCTTGAACAAGATGCAGAACAAGATGATGGACGTAAATTAGTGAAAAAAAAAAAAAAAAAAAAAAAAAGTCCTCATATATGGTGCATTTAGGAAACCAACCCAAATAAATGTTCTCCTTGGGTTTGTCACGTGAACCAAAATTCAATGCCAAAATTCGAAAAACGTGGTGACTGTTTTGTTTTTTAAAATTATTATTATTCTTTAATTGCAGTTAATGTTGAAATACACTTTAAAACAAAACAAAAATCTATTATAGAAGTATGCTCGTAAATGTAAGTGAAAAGAGCAAATTCATTATGCGACCTCTCTTTGAAGCCAACTGTTAATGCTCAGAAGAAGTGCACAGCCAACACATTAATCCTGCAGAGTTCTATTTACATTGCGGGGACATCTGTGGATCGGTAACTTGATCTTTAGGAGTTTCTACAACAGTCTTTGTGCTATCCTCAGTCGGTTGATCTTGGGACATGTCTCGCTTTACCTGATATCTTTTTTTTTTTTTTTTTTTTTTTATTGTCAGAGCCAGACAGCCATTTTCATAAACATATGCACCAATTACAAAACCCATTAATATCCATCATGTTCTGTCATAAATCATATAGCTGGGCGGCCAGTCTGACTGTAATTATTGCTGAGCAAGAGGCAGAAGTCTATGATTAGGTTTAGTCATTATTTCCCTCCATGTGATTAATCTCAGCTTTGAAATAATAAATGAGAAAAATGAAGTGAGCTATGTCAATGCGTATGTAATTGTGAATTTGAGCATGACATATTATGAAGCCAAATCTTGACAGAAATCTCTTTCTGTCAGTCTCCTCTCTCTCCCCCTCTTATCTGTGACAAATACAATGATCAATGCTTTGTCATGTTGTTGTTTGTACCGGAGCATCTAAAAATATCATGAAACCTACAAATGTCAAATTGAAGTCCAACTTTCTCCCTGTTCGTTCTTGAGTGTCTAAAATACTTCTGCTGAAAGTCACAATGGTAAACCACAATTAGATAATCTGATACATTTGGTTTAGCGAATTTGCCAATAATTAAAGATATTTCCACATCAATATTCCAGTGCTGATTAGTAGCAAAGCTTGTAAATTAACCTCATTTTATTCCAACAATTATTCCCTCTGCCAGAGGACAGTTTTATTTTCCATTCAGACAACAAGTTTGAATGCATCCACATCATATTAATTCGGTTTTGTTTAAACACTCATTAAAGCAATTATTTCAGCTCTTGTTGAAATTACACACACTTTAGTGAATTATATGTGCTTCACACTTTGCCTTCAAGCTTCAGCGAGAAGGGGATATCTTAAATACTAATTGTTAAAGGTTTGTGCACTTGCTATTTAGTACCAGGGAATCTCATTTGGATGTTAATATTTAGTTTATAAACCAGATTCAACAGAGGAACTATTTCCAATTGGAACTATTTCCAATTGTTGAATCTGTTCAAATGTTCATTTCTCATGATTGCAGATTGCTGTATACTTTAAATCATATATATATATCTTTGTTCAGCAATTTCTCTTCATTATGGGGATAATTAGATGTATCCAGGCTGCATATATGTGATTAAAAAATATCACTTACCTTCAACCGTAACACATGCCGCCCCGGTCTTATGTACAGGATTGGCTCCCGGACAACGCTGACTAATGTCTTATGGCCCACAGGGTTTTAGGGGAATCAATTTTTGCACAATAACTCGCCCAGGCAAGAATCTGCCCTGTGGAATGAAGGAAAGCATATTACTTCTAAAGCAAACCCTATTATCAAAGACACACAGTCATTCATTATTTAGCGAATGCCAGTTTCACAAGGCCGGTTTAAAAACAAACATGAATTATTCATCCGCTCTATGATTTTCTTGGTTTTCTGAATGTAATTAATATTAAGAACAATCAGCTCATCACAAATCAAACACTATAACTTTTTTTTCCCCAATGCATGAAGTTGCTGAGGAAGAAGACAATGACAGAACTTCATGACCACTACGTCTAATGGGTGTCCAATGACGGTGCTCATTCACAATGAAGGTGGAATCCTGCAGGTTTATTGATTTGAGCTGAGGTTAAAGGTTTAGCTATTATTCTGCAGCTGAAAGGGGATCACCCTGTTTGCCAAGAGATCAATGAGGAGCCTGCAGCTATAATGACCATGAACTTGATGATGTTATTATTACGATGGCACGCACTGGTGAAATTGATTCTAAAGCACCATCAAACGCATGTCAGGACACCCTGAAATACAGCCATTGTATCAATACCCCCACTAAATGTGCAGTAATAGATACCACAGTAAATATATATATATATATATATATATATATGTTTTTCTATTTCAATTTTGTAACTCATGAAGCTCAGCTAAGCAGGGTGGTGAAATTAATGTTTTATTATGCTCAATCTCTGGAATTAGTTTCGGTTTAAAAAAAAAAAGAATCACTGTAAACAAGTTTCCACAGCTGGAAGTGCAACTGCTCATCAAATCTCTACACCAACAAGCAGATGTTTGCTAAATTGTCCCAAAGGTCAACCTTAACAACCAGCAATCATAATCGCATGATCAGCATTTTAAAAAGCTACAGGATTTAGAAAACGAGGCTTAAAACTAATCATTTATCAGATTGACTTGCGTAAAAAAAAAAATGAATGAGTTGCTTTAAATTCCACAGACTGACATGATTCTTTGACATATCCCCCCCCCCAAAAAAAAAAAAAGATTTATAGAAACTACTAGTGTTGTAATGGCCAGTGAAATTGCTCCAACTGTTGTCTAAATGTCACAGGCCACAATCTACATGCCGACTCATTCACACGAGGCCTGGAGGGAGCATGAAAAAAGGTTGCAAATGTCAGTTATGTCTGATAAAGTTGGGAATGGCAGGTTTCTGTTATCTTTATGCTGTTAGTTGTTCCACTGACACATAAAAGCTGCACGGATTTAACCAGCGAAGAATGATGAATACAAAGAAATGAGAGGAAATTCAAACAGGAAAATGATTATCATCAAGACTCACGTACTCTAAAACTAATGTGTTTTTTTTTAACCTTTCACTTACTTGTCAAGTCAAGTGGCCAAATTTGCGAGCACCTGTGCTGATTGCGGTCTTAAGGCCTTGTTCACACCTGACATTAACATGCACCATGGGTGATCCAATCACAAGACAGCTCTACGTTCATCACTTCACACCTGGTATTCGAATGAGTCTTTACAGTGACCACTTGTGATCAGATCTCACTTAAACACGTGCATCACATATATGAACAAGTTAATAAACATGTGCAGAGAGGAGTAACTTAACAAAGAGACATTTTGCTCACTCGCGCCTTATTTGAATGCATAACAAATTAGCCTACTTATGACACATTTGATGATGACGACAGTGACAAACACTGAACAGACAAGGCCCGCTGAATTCCTTAATTATGAACGTATTATTTCACACGTGCTTTTATTGAATAAACTGCCAATGAAGACCCAATAAATTGAACACAGCACTGACTCGCATGGCTCATGTATCCACGGCTACATCTGATAGGTCATGTGTTTGAAGGCTAATGAAATGATTTTTCTGATTGATTGCGTTTCAGACGGTCATCTACGATGTTTACACGCACGTTCATATCAAGGTGACAAAGTATTGCAGGGACGCAGCAAATGCATGACACACCAAGTCGAGAGAAATCATCTGATGAGGATAAGTAACCGAGTGAAATAGTAGCGTCGTGCTCCGATCGTTTTCCTTCTTTCATTTTTGTGCACAAAATACATAACAAGAGTTAAAAGAAATTCTTTAAAACTTTTGTGGGAAAATATAAACGTCTGAACTCATTCAAACCGAAGATAAAAGAGGGGTTGGGCTCTGTGCTATGGTGGAAATATAAAGCTGACAAGTGCAGTTTTCAAGTAGATCTCCTCTAGTTTCTGTGCAGTTCAGTTGTGCTAGCCAGAATCACGCAGGATATTTTTCGTGTTGGATATCATTTTAAATTGCTTATGAAGTTGAGTAGGCGGTCCTTCAACATGACCCAAGTTCATACTGCTAAAATAATGTGGCCATATGAGGCCCAGACCATGCGTTCACATCTCTACTTAGCGCTCCCTGACTCGTGGGTGGGTTTTCGCCACATTAATCGTGGTCATGTCGATGCAGCTTCTCTCATAAATCAATTGAATTTTCAAATTCCAATGTCCATAGTTGGATTTAAAACTGTCTTTCGAACTGAAATGCGTTTTAGTTCAAAATGAAGCAATTCAGATTTTGATCAAATTAATAAACAGGATTCGACAGAGGGGCTTTCAGAGGCTATGCAATATTGACTTGAAGTGCTAAATAGCTAATCTGAAGTAGAAATTATAGATTTGTATCCTCTGTTGACTTACGAATTCATGATGTGCACAAATTAATAGACTCAATCAATGGACACAATTCACAAAAATAAGTAAACTAGTCACATTGTGGTAAATGTAGTACTTGGCTTGTGCTTGTACACAAGGACATGTCATTTTCTCATGTCATTCCTCCAGTCTGCACTGTGTGGGCAGACAGGTGAGGCTTACCAATCATTTGCTGCTCTTCAAGCAGCTGAGATCCTCACATTTACTGACTGCTCAAAGCGCTCAAGATCACCATTGAGAGCCTGTATCCGTCTCATTGAACATTTCCGCATTCCACCTCCGCTGCTTTCACACCTGCGATACTGTTCCTTTGGTGCAGACAAAGAAAAAATAAATAAATAAATAAATGAAAACGCACACAATTGCTTTTTAGCTCTGGTGTGGTTTGTGATCACACTTGACAAACAAACCAAGAGCAGCAAGCATGACAACATACAGAGCAACTAGTAATTTATTCTTTGGACCGTGTTCATGAATGTCATCCAGCATCTTCCTTTCGACATGGACTCACAAAGAAGTAACTGGTTATAAGCATTATTAATATTGTTCGAATGTAACTGGATCACATGTTATCGATAATTACATGCGGGCAGGAACATGATGAAGAGCAGTTATCTCGTTGCGAAATATTAAATGGGGAAATGCTGGGATCGCTACGTCACACACTCTTTAATCAGGAAATGCCTCGAGGAGTAGGAAGTAGTTATTTGCTAAAGATAAAATTTGTAATACGTCCTCTATATTCCCCACATACAAACTATCACTAGATGCTGACTAAGCGGCTGTACGCAGCGGAGCCTCTACGCCTCTCTTAGTTAAGCGGCACACACAACTCCGACAGGCTGCCCATACCGCCCCGTCTACCGCACCGACATTGGGCAGGTGAGCGTCAGAACCGAACCACAGAGCGACGGAAGAAGTCGGTCTGTTCTGATGAGTCACATTTTCTTTTTCATCATCTGGACGGACGTTTCACTAAATTGATACTTTGCTACTGATTCAAGTTTTGAGTGCAGTAGATTTCCGTCTATTTCTAGTCTCGGATATTTGCAATTAATTCATTAATTAATGATGTTAATCTGGTTATTTGTTACTTGCTGTTTTTACAAACCTTTAGAATTGGTAGTTAAAAATGAATTGTAACAATTTAGTTCAATGTTTCAGTTAACTGCCCCACCAGCAGGAGATGTTCTGAGATTAGGCACACACAAAAAAAAAGGAAAACATGACTATAAGTAATCATAAGCATATCTCTCTCCTGTGAAAGTATATTTGGTCATTTAAAATTCTTACAACTGTCACATTGAATTTCTTTCTGATATATAGCGAGTTTGTTGTCATCGTCGTACCTAAAGATATTCATTCCCAAAATTCAGTGCAAAAGGAGCAATACAAACTTCCAACGCCAAAAAAAACATACATGATTACATGAAATATTGAACGATACCAGTGAATGTGCTGCCTAGTAAGACTTCCAAAACCAAAATAGAAGTAGGGCTTCCTTGTAAAAAGATAATTACTTAGCAGGGTCCTGTGCTACAACCCAGTTCTCCTCCACTCTCAGGCTACTTTCTATAATGAATTAAATCAACATTTAAACACGATTCCTGGACATTTTATTCTAAAATAAATCCAGGGATAGGGGCGTGTTGATTTTGTCGAACTTTTCAATGAAAAATTAATAATCCATTTTCTTATGCATTAACCTCAGGTAATGCAGCAATTATCTGAAAGCCTCATTGCCAGCAGAAATGACTGAAAGCAAAAAAAAGACAGAGGCCCTGGGTCAAATCTTAAATTGCCTACTGGCTGATTGAAGAAATGTGGTACAGCTACTAAAGCCATATTGCAATGCCTCCGTCCAAAGGCTAAATTGAGTGAGCCGATTGCTAGGTGTGGTAAAGGAAGCCACACCGTCTCATGATTAGCTGCTGCTGCTGCTGCTTGCTGGTGTTTGCTGCATCATAAATTCCGATGCCTACGTGTTTATGGGAGCATCTTTTTTTTGTTTTTTTGTTTTTTGTAAAAGTGAGACAGGTTACAAACTGGAGTGATGTGCTGCATTTAGCTGCTGGAGCTCACAAATCTGCTTTTCAAGAATTCACTGCCACTTTGTTCAAATGTTGTGCAGAGAATGACATTCAATAAAACCCAATGGGGTAAGAAGACTGCTGTTTCACACAGTAGTAGCAAATTGCTCGTATTATTACAGAATACCTGGAAATCTTGAAGAGGTTTCTTCCTTCTTTTATTGGGTCAGAGCGTGTTTAAATTGTGCCGTGGATTCTGCCCTTTTGTTTTGACATGGAACGTAGTTCTGGATATTAGGCTGTTTATACATTCTCTTTCATGATTTTGTGCGAGAGAATGCCTTGATCGCATGCAAGTTAATGGGGAGACCCTCCTTATTTATGGCATAAGATGCTGGTGCAGGAACAACGCTGTGCTGTTTATCTTTTTTCTTTTCCTCTTTGTGTCTGTGGGTAAGCAATTAAAATAACTGGGTCACTGATTATTGAACTTGTGCTTCCACACAGCAACACACTGGTATGATACAATATTGGATCTTTCTTTTGATGGCTCACTGTGGAGAATGTTCATGTTTCTTGATGAAAGGAAGAGAGATCAATAAAGCAAGGAAAGCATGTGATCTTCTGTTTATTGTTATCCTGGCACTCGTTCAAAATAAATACAATAAAGAATGTAGTGTTCACTCGGCAAGTAAAGGGCCTATTGCCGTGGTATAAATAGGATCAGCAAGCGGGCCGCAGGAAAAAGTACGTATTGTCATTCTGTTTAGTGATTGTCAAGCGGAAGTAGATGTATTCTGGTTGGTATGCAGAGCTGACATAGGAAAAAAGACAATTTATCTAATATGCTATCATGCAACACCAATCTGGGTGATTACTCATTACATCATCCACAAGCAGCAATACCACACCAGCACGCAATAAACAACCGCAGCAGTGAGTTGACAGACAGCCAGTGGGACCTGTAAAACATCCCAAGGCAAGCTGATTACCGCCCCCCCCATTAGTATACGTATGGGCTGTCACTTATTGAGAAACTGTCAGACTCATTCTCAGTGTCATCCAAATCAAATGTGACGATCAGTCATGTAAAGGCAGCTGGGAGTGGCGGACATCCTCTCTTATTAGTCCATTAACCTTGTTGTTTGATGTCAAATAATTACGGTCTTTGATATGAGGGGAGAGCCATTAGGTCCTGTTGAATAGTGTTGACCGGAAGACTAACAGATAAACCGGTGGAGAGACAGACCGGCAGACAGAAAGGTATTTCACCGAGTTGTCAAGCTAATAGCATATCCCCTCAATGCCTGGAGTACAGGCAGATCCTTTGCCGTTATCCAAACAAACAAGAGCTTACATCTCCTCTCAGTTTCCTGTCTCACAGCCTTGTTTCCTAGGTAACCGTGTCAGATGAATTGAGAGGGGGACTGACGTCCTCCAGAGAGCCAATCCTCTCTCATCCAAAGTTTGTCTCACTTTAGGTCATGTGGCATCTGTTCCCATGACAACCAGGTTGGAGGGCAGTCTGGATATCTCTTTGATCAAGGAAAAATACCACACATGCCAGCAAGCAACCTTGAAATCAAGCAGGGGATGCAGATATGCAATGGCTCTTCATAGAGATGTAATAAGCTAATGTCAGAACATTCACGAAAGCCTTCGCTTCGTTCTAACGCAGTAACAGCTCACGTCTACACACCATGACGACACATCAAATTAAATAAATAATTCAATAAAACCCAGGAAGACCTATGTTGACAATAATGAATCACAATGCTCACATGTTTATGTAATGATTTGAAAATTAAAACTTGAAGGCACAAAGGTTGAGGTAAAACAATGCCTTCAGAATAAGTTAAAGATTGAGTGGGTGCCTTTCTTGTCAGCTCACAGCGGCATTAATCGCCAGCAGCAGAGTCACAAAACAGATTTTATTTTGTGAGCAGGTGGCCTTAAAGCCTTAAAGGTCTTTTGGTCTATGATAAGCATTTGGCCTTTCTAAGCCTTTGAGCTCTCACAAACAAAGAACCATCCCAAACCTCTGGGCTGAGGTAAATGGTTGACTTTTCCAAGCCTTTTAGTCGGCACAAAGCTGTTGGAACGCGTCCATCAGATAAGAGGTTCCCATGGGCATCCCTTCAATAAAATATGTGACGGGCAACAAATTGGCTTCAGACACCTGTCGTAATATAGAAAGGCCAGTGATTATTTCTGCTCCGTACTTGTCTCAAAACACGGCTATTAGCAGTAAATTATTAAGAGTAAAGACAAGTCATGTAAGAGAAATATGAAGCATGCGTTCACAGTAGTATCACAATACAGAAACCTCTGGCTGATGGAAACAACACAAGAGATCACACCAAGAGTTATTTGCTGACTATGTGTCAAAGATAAACTGTACAGGGTTATATATATATATTTTTTTTCCCAACAAATTCTTCACAAGGTAGGCCAAAAGGAAACACCCTGTCTCTGACAAAGACTTGCCCTGAGAACTGGCAAAATAAAAAGTCATTAGCCCAGGCAAAGTGCACGTTTTAATTAAATTAAGGCCAATAGAAACTCCTACAAAGGTCTCAAAGAAATTGGACTTGCCTTTAAAACCATCCATATTCAAAGTCACAACAAACAGAGATGTTAAATTAAATTTGAAGCGCCCTGAGGCAAGGCTGTGCGAGATTAGGTTGCATGCGTTAGGTCGCCTATCCCTCTGGCCAATTTATCAAGTCATGTGCCTGAACTTTGAGATAAAATGACCACTAATTTGCAGCAGTACAACTTGTTAATAGAGCTGCCTCTATTAATTCTATGCAAGAGGAATATTTCATTAAAATTTAAATACTAATTTAATGACACGTGACATTTCAATTACACAAAATGCCAAAAAGTTAATGGTGTACCACTGATGACCAAAGAATATTTGATTTTTTTTTTGATTTTTTTTTTCGTTGTTGCTGCAGAAAACATTTTCAGTGATGGGGGAAATTTATAGGCCAATGATTGCACGCTGCAGGATGACTAGCAGTTGATCGAGGGTTAAAAGCCAGTCAAGTGGCTTTTAACCTTTGCTCTCTGGCACAGACACAATTACTTACACAGAGCTCATGTATTATATGACTCAATGAAACATATAATCAGTGGCAGGAGGTGGCTGGCTTTAAGGACACCGGGAGCAAGGACCTTCATGGTAGGTGTGGTTGTTGTTGTTTTTTTTTTGCCCCTTTCCTTCTTACCTGAATCGGCAAATAGACATTTTCACTTAATTTAACTGCATGCAATAGTACTCTTGAGTTATAATCATAACAGTGCACTGACAGCTGAACAGTAGACTTGTCAATAAAGAAGTATTGTGGCTCATGTGTCAGCTAGTTTTTCCAGTGTTGGTCTTGCCGGAAATAAACAATGCATATACACCACAGACCAACTTTCAGGGTAAACTTTTCCTCCTTCCATTTCCTTTGAGCTGGAAGGACAAACACTGGCCAACCAGCCTTCAGTACCTGGAATGATGAAGGCCGCTCCCCGGGGCAGCACGACTTGGTACCCTGCTGTACCAAACAGTCCTGCTGGCTGCATGTCACTCGGTTAATCTACTGAAGGAGCTGACCACAAGGCGAAGGTGAAAAGGATGGAGCTCCTGCACTGTATTTCTATGGAACTCATGGGTCTAAGACAAAAGGACATTAGAGAAACTGCTAGTTTACAAAGACGCGAGTCATTTTTCTGCAGCATTAACAACACAGCAAGATAAAATCTACACTATGTTTATATTCACCATAAAGAAAGGATAAACAGATCTCAAAGAGCAATTTGTCAAATGTTACCTAGCCAGTGACCGCTTGAAGCTTGTATTAATGAATCAAACATTTGATATATCAGTGTGAGGAAAGTGGGCTAAAAAAGCCAGACTATAACTCATCAAAGCCAACAAACACATCCAAAACTGAGGCATGAGTCAGTCAGCAAACGCATTGACTGTGACTCATTTCAGCATATTAGCAAGCACATGCTGGTGGCAACTTGCTGTCGGCACTAGAGAAAAAGTCAGGGGATCACGAAATAATTCATATTCATAGAGCCATGCTGCCAGCATGGCTAAAAATGTAATGATAATGGCACTATTTCATGGTTAAACTGTACCAGGAAACTGGTTGTCTTCATCAGGCTTTAACTGAACATCCCGAGAAAAAAGATTCCATCTAGTCTGACCCCATAAAAGAGTCAAACCTTAAAATCCTAGTATGAAGTCATCATGTAAATGCCATTGCAATCATCAGTAGGACATCATTATTATTATTATTATATTTAACAAGCAGATATGAGAGTGGCATCAGTTTCCTAACTCTGCCTGAAAGCAAATACTTCGTAATGGTAATAATTTACTGAAATGTAAATTATGTCAAATGCCAATGACAAATAATTAGAATCTATTTTTTAAGTAGTTCATTTAAAGTTCATTTTTATGCACTTTATCGGTTTCTTATGCTTAATATCGGTTTACTATGCATTTTATCTGTTTTATCTCATTTCTTTTCTATATTTTTAAATGTTCCTTTATAACTGTTTGTATGTGAAACACCATGTAATTATCTTGCTGTGAAGCACTTTGAGCTGCATTTCTTGTATGAAAGGAGCTATACAAGAAGTTTGTTATTATTATTAAAGCAACTAGGGTTGACCAAAATGCTGCACAATTTTTAGTTAAAGACACAACAAGAGCAAGTGAAATTACAAAATGACAAAATAATATAAACCGGCTCAAACAACAACAGTGAGAAGGTTGTTTGAGACAGAACAGATTCTGTGCGATGACGAGTCCTGAGGACTTTTTGAAATGTCTCCATAATGTTGCTATTGTCTAAATAAGACACAGGCTGTGTATAAACAACGTTCTCCAAAACTTTGGACCAGAATGGGAGCTCGGGAGATGTGATGGAAATTGTTTAGTTGTGATATGTCAAGGTTAGGCTATTCAATAGGAAGTTGGGCTTTTGCATGCTTAAAACAGGACTGCTATGTATAATAAGAGAAATGGAGGGTCCAATAGTGGTGGACTTAGTATGAGACACTGTTTAAAAAAAAAAATGTGGGACAAAGGAACAGACGGCAACACGGGCAGAAACCAGAAAAGTATCGTAGGAAATGCGTGAAACGTTACATCATATGTGATGTATTTTTGTTAAAAAAAAAAAAAAAAGCTTTTGAAAGTCTTCACAAATGGCTGCGGTCGGCCCAGGACAGGTACCAGCAACAGGGTTGAGAAAGAAATGAATTATGTGGAACAGAACTTTGGGACTGTGGGGAAAATGTCACAAGCTTTTCTTTAGAAACAGATACAATGTCGTAATTGACCACAGTCACCCATGACATTATTCAAATACAGGCTCCTAGCTGAACTCTAAATAACCTACTAAGACAAGTTTGCATAAAGCCTTTAATTCAAAGATTTTTTTTTTATTATTATTTTTTTAATGAATTATAAATAGACAGTGTGCCCTCTGCATTTGCCTCCCATAAGACAGTTCAGTTATTCAGTTAAAATAGGTCACATAGGAAATAAACAGATTATGTTTACCACAATGGTGCTGCCTTGAGAGGGGAAGGAGAGTTAGACTGTTGGTTGTCTCAAGCATGGAAGAGAGATATCCCAAAATGATTCAATCTACTCTTCACGACCTGAAGGGTTAGGGACTGGAACTTGCTGTCACATCCAAAGTGATGTGCAGGTCTTTAACACATCCACTCACATCCAAGGTAAAAAAAAAAAAAATGGAACTTAGCACTCAGCATTTTGAACAAACAAAAATTGTTTGCTTTTTTTTTCTTCTGTAAAAAAGCCTCCGGTTATACAGCATACTGTCACAATGTGGTCAAAACAACCACAGAAGAGGTGATTTTTTAATATTAAAATCAACTTGTAAACTGCTGATTGTTATTCGTCATAACATAATGGTATGCATGGCTTTTAACATATGCTCCAATTTTGTTTGAAAAAAAAAACAGAAACACTAACTTTTCAAACTATTGAAATGCTACTGAAGCCAAAGCAAGTGTGTAAGTGATTCACTTGTTCATCTTATTACAAATGCCTCAAGCACAACCGTCAACCGGGCAGGGGAGCTTTCAGTCATTAGAAAGACGGACCAGCTGCCGGAGGACCTAGATTGAAACCCTTCTGTCATTCGATATCCACTCCGCTGAAATGTCAATGAGCAAGGTGCTGACTCCTTACTACCTCCTGAGTTGCTGCTCTGTAGATAGATTGGATGTACCCTAATTTAAGGCGAGCAGCTTGTTGCGGGTTCATGCTTTTTAAAAGACAATAGAGCGACTGGCGGAGGGGGGGCACTGGAGTGTGACCTTTCCATGATTCCTCCATTTCGTATAGCTGCTCCATTACTCGATCCCGTATTTGTTGTGTCCTCTGCAACATGGGTCCTTCAGCAACTTTTTGTTTCAAATGGAGGACAAAGTGAAAGTGAAACCAAAATGCAGTGTCCAGGACTCATTGACCCATTTTTAATCATTCTGCCAAAGTAACTCGGACCGAATGATTCTAAACTTCATAACAAATTACAACCACTTCAACAAACAAGAGGAAGACTTTTTGGTATTCCAACCTAATGTACTATTTTAAATCTTTTAAAAAATAAACATTAATCAGAACTTAGGCAGAACTTTGAATCATCAGCTAAGATGTTCTTTTTGTCTTCTTTAATGTCCTTTTTTTCAAATACATGCATATATTTAAATATACTTTTTACACGTGTTCTTACCATGTTTATTTCCCAAAACATTCCAGACAGTAACTGTCATGCTGTTGAGTCTATTGTGTCATTGACTTAACACTAACCCAAACAACCAGAAAATATCAGCGAAGAATTAAGTCCTTGAAATTGGGCAAGAGCATTTGGTATTGACTTTAAAGTATTACAAATGTAAGAAACTGGCATGTTCGCATTGTTGGGAAGCAAATAAATGTTAATATCGATCTTTTCTTTTTTTTTATAATACCACTTAAGTTTATAAAGAATTGTACTGTCGGCTGGATTTTAAAAAGATCTTAGCTTCAAGATTTTCAAAAACTGCCCAATACTAACAGTCAGTTGACTGTTGCCTCTTAAGTTTTAAAAGTGTGAGAACTCTCCGTAGATAAATTGTACACATGAAGCTAAAAAGGTATTGGTAGTGAAGTACTGCTGAACACTGTGACAGTTTTATATACCGTTCCAGGACCGACTATTTATGATGGTGAAAGACATCTGTTCACTTTACAACTCAACAACGGTGTTCGAAACACAACAGGTCTGAACTGTAACCTTCATTAGCTTCACTACTCAACTGTGCCTCTAACCCGCAGCCCTCTCATCCCCTTTAACCTCTAAAATTAGCATTATACCAGCAACCATTCTGTGATTGCAAGAACACAATTACTGGGTCTGTGCTTGCCATACTGCCTGCCACCTTATCACGATTGGCTTCTATTTTATTTATTTCTCCTGCTCATTAAAAGCAGGAAACAAAGTTCTTGTCATTCAAACCTTTCCAGAGATTACTGACTGATAACTTTTTCTACGGTAATTGTACAATAATGATATCGTGGGTTAGGTCTGATTGGGAGACGATGAGTCATTTTTTTCACTGGAATGTTGTTGTTTTTTTGGAGAATTTTAATTTTTCTAGTGAAGGCTCATGTTTAGGCCGCCAGTCATGAAATGCAAACTCTGCAACAAATAATTGCAAGAGATTACATCTGCACGAGATCAAAGCTCACACGGACATGCCAACATTTACATATCTGGAAAACAGGAATAATATCAAATCGCAGCAGTGAATAACATTTGGTGGAAACGTCTTCTTTTTTTTTTTTTTTATCCTTTTTTGTGTGTCTGTTGTAAAGTACAAAAACATATAGCTACTTTTCATTCTGGTCATTAAATGATGTCTTCCACAGCACCTACTCTCCCTGTTAGTACATGATGGAACAGAATGAATGAATCATTTAGTTGATTAAGAGGCTTAGGTACTTGAAAAGGAAATGTGGGAGAAAAGTAGGCAATTGCACAATTCAATATACAAATGGTACAAATGGACTTAAATCAAAAGGCTGAATATTCTATTTAAAAAAAAAAAAATCTATCTTCAGTCTTCCAGCATACTTCCCGTGTTCTATAGTAACAGATCCATATAGATGAAGAATGTCGAATGGTGCATTACATCGTATAGAATATGCAAATAGAATCAATGTGATAGCTTAACAAGGTTTGTGTAGTCAATGTGGCATCTTACGAAGTCATGAATTTGCCACGAGGCATCGAAACGGCATTTCACGTACAGGCTTTAGGTTTAAACGTTGCTTGTTTCATTATCATTGCCTATTGAACTATCAATAAAAATGGAAAACAATTCAGACAAACAAGCAATCCGGTTTCCTTTTTAGAATCTGGACATGAATATTCATGAGCTGGTACAGTATCTAAGATACAAAAAGATGCTCAAAGTACTATGCTCCAACATATCCCCTAGCAACTAGAATCCCCCTGGCAGACACTAACTGTGGTGTCAACAAGCAGCTACTGATTGCCAGTTTGGTGCAGATACTGATATTGTCAGCCGCCATCGGATGGAGGCAGGCGTCGAGGTGGAGAGTCACTGCAGGCGGGTAAACATTTGGAAGTGAGCCCATATATATACACCAAACATATTGTGAATAATCAAATTTGCTGCGTTTTCTTTTTTCTTGCTTCTTCTGCTGTACACATACACTGCACGTTATTATTGTTTACTGCTAATGGGTATCTTTTGCAATTGTAAAAAGCAATAGACTGGAATTTAGGCAGAAGTAACGTGTCTATATATGCGTTGCAAAATTATACCACTGTTTTAATCATTAACTAAATATACAAAGAAATACATATCAGTAAAGTGTGCTATTCACGCAACACCGCCAGCATTTAATGCAAAGTTAACAAATTAAAAGTAGAACTAAAAAGCACTAACAACACAGCTTCAAAGATCATGCAGTAACGGCCGTCGCACCACCGACGCTGTTATGTGTCTTCCAACTTTCACTGGGAGAAAGTACAGAGGGATGCAGAGGGAAGTAAGAAGGATGATTTGATGTGCCTCGTGCAAAATCTTGATCTAGCATCTGATGCCACCCAAAATGGTTTCCGGTGAGATATTTTAAAGCCTCGATTTACAGAAGGTTTACCGCACTCATCTTGGACCCAGGAAAAACGACCATAAATTTGGGAAACGAGAGAGTGCAAGGCAGGATGACACGGGGTGGAACAAGAAAACAGTCCGTCAAGGCAGTCTGGCAACATTTTTACAGGGACACACACTTGGTTGTACATTAATAGCTTAAAGCCAAACATGAATTGATCGGATGTAGCAGTGGTGTACATGTATGTTACTGCTGTGCTTGGGACAGCTATGAAGTGCTGCTGAGTTCACTGGGAGCGGGGGGTGGGGGGGAAGGACATGGTTTAAGTCCCCTGATGACCCAAAATTTGTCCAGCTGCGAATTGGAAAGGATGGTTGGCAGTGATTTAAAAGAGGTGTGAGATTAGGCCACAGGAGTCATTTTGCTCAGAGGGACAGCCGAGAGGGGAGAGCTGTGGGTCGGGGAGAAGGATTGCATGTGCTCAGGTAAATGACGCGACTTGCTAAAAGAAGGACAAAAACAAAACGGTGTGAGATTTAGGGAGATTAGGAACAGACGAGGGAGGCGAGATGGGATTTTGATTCAACTTGTCTCTCTGATCTAAGAAAGGGGTTGAGTGGCTGAATTAATGGCTAGAGGAAATGTGCATAATCAGGGGAGAGCAAAGATTTAGCAATTTCACGAAGGGTGAGAAGTAGTGTTCATATGATAATAAATGTTACCCATTAAGAAACTTTCAATAGAGGGATTAGGGGAAATCTGCGTCTGGTGATTGGGGTAATATACCTATTAAAGGAAGTTAATAGGGTTTAATCTCTCTGTGACATCTGTAAAGCATCTGACAAGAAGCCCCAGCGTCGCTCACTGGCTTCTCCTGTGTCGATTGCTGCAGCTCCGACGTGTCACCGCGACTGCTGAGCAGAACACTTTCTCTGTGCTACACCCTCGATCAACGGAGAGGAAGGAATGATGCCGGAGTGAGAAAAGGGTCAGGAGGAGCTGTCACCGTTCCCCGTCCGCCCTGGATACTATCTGTGCCAAAGACTTTCCTCTGGGACTGAGGTCACACGTCAACTTAACAGTTAGTTCCCGTGAGTTGTCACACTTCCTAAGACTCACCGGTAAATCCCTGCAATCTCTTGCCTCCCTGAGCACCATTTAACTCTGTCTTCTACCGAGACACCTATTTTTTTTTTTTAACGTTACATTTCGGGTTTTACAGATTTTTTTTCAGAATCTTACACTCTCAGATCTTAAGAACTGTGACCATAAGTACTCAGATTCGGCACCGAATTTAGTTGATCCGTTTTTTCGGCATTAACTTTGTCCCACAACACTAAAATGTCCCCATAAGTCAGTAAACCGCTGCATAATAATATAGAAGTGTGTTGCCTTCGGAACGGTGGATTTGTACTTAACTGCAATGCCAGTGGTAATTCTGAAGCATCCAGACAATGCAACAGAATGAGGAGTTCATTTGTAGTTATTAGCACTTGATTCAACCCAAAAGACAGATAATAGCACAATGCTATCCAACAGCTCGTCTAGGAGTTCATAAAACCTGAAGGTCCGCATTAGAAACATGTTTTGCTTATTTTATTCACTTGGAAGTTTGGCCTTCACTGTGCAGAATGATATTCAGTGTGTGCAGTTTGGCATGAGAAGGCTGTTTTCTCATTCAATTGCTGAAGGAGGAAAGGTTTTTTTTCTGTTTTCACCTTCAATCTGGGTTTAAGCCGTGTTTGAACAAACATGATTTATGACATCACAACTTGTCCGAAGCCAATCCCGGTCCAATATGCAGCTTAGACAAGTGTCAGCTGGGAGCTCAAAAACTTCAGCGCCCGGCAAGTAAACTTTTCAATCCGAAAACATTTGCGTGTTTGGAAATTCCAGAGTTTCCAATCAAAGAATAGACGTGGATGCGATTTTACTTTTAGGTTTAGGAAGTAAATATGCTTCGACAGCGCATTGGACATGTCTGGGCGAGATTGTTATGATTCAAGATTTGAAATGTATTTCAATTATAAATCACTCACTGTAGTGTTTCAAGCACTTCCTTGAGTATTGACTTACATTTTCCAAAAATACGTAACACTGGGTGTTTTCAGTGGAAGCGATGCTACACACAACACATGTTAAAACCGTCTGAATTTTGCAAGAGAACAATTACATTAACGTCAACACATTGCCGTGTACATACTGTGTATATATATGTATACATACATTTATATATATATACACATACATTTATATATATATATATACATATATATATATATATACATACATACATACATACATACATACATACATACATACATATATATATATATATATAAAACTGTGAACCCTTTAGTTCATTCACTCATAAATCAACAATATTTCTCCGACACACACTGTGGGCTGTTTTGGGTGAGGCTGGCTTAAATCAGGCGGGAGGTTGCTCTCAGAGAGGAATTAGTCCGACTCACTGGATGCAAACTACTTGTATGAACCTGCATTTGAACGACTAGTTCGGTGGACGTTCCCATTCCCTTCCGCTACCTGCGTGGAACCGTTTTTAAAATCACCATCACGACAACACCCTCCGACCTACCAATCTACACTCTGAAAATGGCACATTTCCACAAAGGTTTGGATCAATCAACAAGGCAGCCCTGCTTGGTTCTTTTCAGTCTTTTGCTGGGATTTAGCCACTTTGATGCGGCGGCTCGCCTCCCCGTATGCAAATGTTCCACCAAAACAACTTTCCCTCCAACGCTATTTTGCATGGGCACTGTCACTGTATATACAAAAACAAACGACAGCGTATGTTTCCCTATAGCAGGATGATATATTGGTGCAGACAAACCATTCTCCTGGAGATCTGGCAATGCAATACCAGCAGAATTATGGAAAAGATAAGCATGAATAATTAGAAGTGCGTGGGTGTCGCTTGTATATGTTCCTGATAGGAATCAGGGAAATTAAAATCTTTGTATCTATATCAAAATGAAGGTTTGGTTGATTTATTTTAGGGTAATACTTTTTTTTTCTTCTCCCATTACTCACACATGGGATTTGCAAATGAGCACATCCTTGTAAGATGTTTAACTGTATGTTTATGCCCACTGGATGCTTACGAGGTGTTCAGGGAATTGTATAATAGAATCTGGTAGTTCTACATATTTTGTCCCTACAGGCTAAATGGATGACTGCATGTGCATGCTTTTACTTTTCCCTTTGCTCAACGGAAATAAAGCTCGTCTGTTCTTAATGATCTCCCAGTTTCTTGTATTTCAGAAATACGTTGTGTGTCAAACCAAGGCGAAAGCCTGTCGAGGCATATTTTATATGCACCACGTAAATAAGTACTCAATAAAACATGTTCTTGACAGTTGTGCGTGTCAAAAATGGGGCTGATTAAGTTCCATCTGTGTGAACAACATTGTCAAGTTGCATCCAATACAAACGCAGCACAACCAAACACATATCAAACATCAAAAACTCCTCTTGAAGCCCACGTAATTCATTCCTTGTGAAACCACTCCAGAGGGGTGAACTACCAAGCCGGATTAGTGGGTTAGCGAGGTACGTTGAGACTAAAGTCAGGGTTGTCAGTGTCACGGAAACCTCCGTGTCTTTCCCCGGTGATTTTTATGGAGGTACAGATTCATTTTACTGTGTTTTCTTGCTGATATCATCCCACAACAGGGACTAATTGATGCACTGAAGCGTTGCGCTTGTACTTATAAGATCTGACAGTAAAACTGCCTCTCGCTTTGAATTATGATTTTAGATTTATTTCTTATTTGCTCCTCAGTCCTTTTGATACCTCCGGAGCTGCAGGTGAAATGATGAGACTAAAACCTTCATACACGTCATGAGAATACATCTAATAATACATGCATTTTTTTTTTTTTTTTTTTTTTTTGCACATCCTTCCATCATTTAGCTGCTGCAGCTGGGCTGCTTTCAGTGTACATTATGTGTTTGACTTCATTATAGTTTGTTGAAATTATTCTTAAATATGTGGCTCTGCTGTCAGAACACTTGTTTGTGATTGGTCAGATGCGGCAAACACCTCCTCCTTTTCATGTTAAACGCGCTCAGAGCCAAAAGCAGAAAGCCCGAGTTAACAGAGAAAGCTTGATGACTACTGTCGTAGTAGAAAATGATCTCTGACGGACAGTTTCTGCTCTGTTGAGGAGGTTGAGGCAAAGGAAGACTGGCTATGTTCAAGCTGCCTCGTAACACACTCCTCAAACCTACGAGTACACAAACCAAAACACAACCATGCCTGGTGTATTCTAACAGCATCGATGGAATCTTATCCGCGTTCTTATACTCGGCAAGAAAATAACTAAAATTGCTGTGCAAGGACGTTTTTAGTACACAGAGAACAGAAACAAACAGAAGAAGTTGTAATCAACTTTCAAATATTGTAGTTGCTGTAAGCAGCGTAGTTGTAAGTGTAACAGCGGTAATCAGTATCGCAATCACACAGGCTAAATTTGAGAAAACTGCATATGCTTGTCTTATTTTACAAATTGCTAAGCATGATGCCATCATTTTACCGCATCTGATATGAACATATAAAAAGCAAAACTTACATCACGTGAAATAAAAGTGGACTGTATGTCAAACGCTGGTGTATTCTGCCAAATATAATCCTGTTGAATTACATGTTTAGCAACTACAACAACCGCTGGTCTTTATTTCTGCTCTTTCAGCAGGTGCATACGTACATAAAGTAGTGACATGACACTGCATTATCTCCTCCTTTATATGCTTCTCCGATTTACCTTTTTCAAAATAAAAGAGTGATTGCAGTTTATAAAATCCCAAAGGTGGATGAGAAATGTAAAATATACAGTGAAGTTCAAAAGTGTTGGGCGCTGAGTGAGGAGACTTTCCAAACTAATGCCATGAATGGTAGTAATTTATCAACTTTATAAAAAGTCCAGTATACTGGAAAAAAAAAAAAATTAAAATCAAATGGATATTTGGTTTGCTCTTTAAAACAGCAGATTCTCCCAGTGCACTTCTTTTCACAGTGTTCCTCAGCACTTGGCATTTATGCTGTTACAAACATCTTGGAAAGCTTTCAACAGTTCTGTGCATTTAGACTCTCAGAACAGCTTCTGTCTCTTCAGGTAATCATTCCTGTTAGGATCTGGGCTCTTTAGGGGCCACGCCATCTGTTGCAGGACTCCTTGTTCCGCCGATTGTTCACTCTGGCTGTATGTTGGGGGTCCCCTGGCATGCTTTAGAAAGGATTTGGGACCAAACAGGAACCTCCCTGATGGAGAGGAATCCGCTCATACACCTCAACACTGAAGGAACCACTAACTCTGACCATATTCCCAACTCTAAAAACCGAGAAGGCTCCTCCACAAAGCGTCACTGCTGCCTGTAGACTCTCATAGCTTCCAGGGCTTTTGCTGGACAGACTGCCTTTTCATACCAAATATCTTAAATTCCAATGCTGCAGTCAAAAGCAACTTCTGTCATTTTTGTGCACTCTGGTTCTTGTGTTTTTTGTACATAGATGAGTCACTTGCCCTTGTTGTCACATTGGAGGAACTGCTTTTTGGGCTCCTCTGTAAGACCTTAGTGATGAAAGATGACCAGTTTGTGTCTTGTTGCTATTCTTACTGTTGCCATGCAAAATTTTTAGATCAAAGTGTCACTTCTTCAGCAACTTAACTTTTTTTTTTTTTTTTTTTATAAATCCAAAAAAGGTTTGTGTCTTTGCTACTTTCTTTGAACTTGAAATAACTGACGTTTTTTTGGCTACTTTAAAGCAGCAGAAACAAGTTGTGAACAAAACATTCACAGCATCACCAGCTTTTAAGACGTTTTGGCAAACTTGTAAGCGAATAGTTGCTTACATACACATCATGCCGTTACAGAGCAACATGATCATTCATTTCTAGTCGTGCATCTAGTCTACTGGCAAATGTACATGTAGTATTCCCTCTCCTTTCGCTTTATTTTAAGTCTCCTCTCTGGTCTCCAACCCCAGAGGGAAATATTTTGCTCTTTAGCTGTTAAAAGCTGTTCACCAAAAGGTTGCTTACTGTGTCCATCTGTATAAAACATTCCCTTTGAAAATGCTCCAGTTTTTATAAATCTCATGCACATGTGAATATAAATCTAACACATATAAAATAGACAGTACAGTGTCACACCAAGGTGTGTCATACACCCGTCAGGCCACCAGTGGGTGCTGTGTCAGTGTCACGTTTTGCCTCACCTGGGCATACAAAGTACACATGGGTTGAAGAAGAAAGTACACAGAGTCCAACATACAGAAGAGGTTGGATGGAACAAACACAGGACTTTCACCCGGGAGATCGATTTCGTGAGAAAGCACAAGTCAATGTCAATTTTTTTTTAAGCAACTTAAGTTGCTTTAAAGACGTATTTAACTTGCACAACATACGTTAAGTAACTTATGTCCATATCATTACTTACTTTAACCCAAACTATTCTGTTTTCCTAAACCCAACCGTATGGTTTTTGGTGTCTAAACCTATTCATGCCAAGGCGAGGCAACGTGTGACTGACACAGTATCCTGTAGTGGACAGACGTGAGTATTACACACTTTGGTCTGATACCAGGTTGACAAAGACAAATGTTTTAGTAAAACATCTAAAAGTACCTTAAACGTCTGCACGGTGCTGTATGAAAGTCAAAATTCCATAAATACCAGCTGATTCAATGCTGTGTAACACTCTCCGATTACCTTATTATTTGTCTTCTACTACATCTACTTGGGAAAAAAAAAAAAAAAAAAAAAAATTCCTTCATAGGAACCTAAACAGAAAGAGAAAGTGAAGCTGTCGACCTCACCACGCCCAACCCTCAGGGAGAGAGGGAGCTTGGGTTATGGTTTCGTCAGTGCTTTTGGATTGAAGTCAATAAATAGAGAAAAAAAAATATATATATATTTCTAGTTCTATTTGTGCAAGTATACGGTAAGTGATGTGGAGCATACTGTATAATCAATATAAATTCAGTCTTTTAATACCCATAATATTATGTCAAATGACAAGACACTATGTCGACGTAGTGATCTTTTAAACTGATGTGTTGTATCTACACAAATTATGTAAAGTATGAATTTGAAATGTTTGTTTTAACTCAAAACCAGGTATCAGCTTTGGGCATATTTGCAGAAGTGCTTTCTTTTCTCTTCACTGCAGAGACTGTCTGCTCCCTCCAAACTCCTGCGTAACCTCCCACATTTCATATTGTCATGGGCGGCCATTATCACACATCGGAAATATACAATTTAGGACAAACAGTGGTTCCACCAGCTGCCCCGATTCTTCCCCACTGACAGCATACTTACAATTAAGCACACACGTGGACAGAAATGTTATCCTCTCTGTTAAGAATTGCTTGTGTAATGAGGATGTCATGAATAATACAGTAACCAAGTAATAACGTAGACATTATTAAGAACTAATGGCCATTAGGAGCTGCTATTAGTTCCAGCACTGCATAATGCAACTAATGCTGACCATAAAAGCTCACTAACAGGGAGCCAATGTCCTGACCTCCTTTCTTCACTCATTACAATATACCTTATTATATCCAATTCCTTTTGTGTCATGATTGATGGGGATTTATATCACTTACATGCGCAGACAGTTATTTGACGCTTCATTGTTGCCAGATATACAGTGATCAATGATGTGCATTCGCTCGCTGTGTTTCTAATCATAGTTTTTCATTCAAACGAGCTCTCAGTCACAATGTTTTCTAAACAAAAAGGCATTGCTTGACACGCAGATCCTTTGATATTTAACATCAAGCAGACAGAAAGAAAGCTGCTAACTTCAATAAATATCTCCTTTAAGAATAGAAAGAGGACTCAGTCTTGGTATTTTCAAGAGCAGTGCGGGGTTGGGGGGTGACTACTGATGACAAATGTAGTTTCTGACCTTTCAGATTGATATGCGACTTCACAGCGTTCAGTCTGCTGCCATGGATACTAGGTATCGTGTCTAACAAGAGATCAATATAATTCAGTTTCCAGCACCAAGTCAGTCAGTAATCTTAACATCAAACATGTCGGTCGCTGTACAGGCTCAGAGTGACATTATCCAATGAGGCATGGCCTAATGAACACGGATATAATGATAGAGAGAAAGCAGGCAGACGCAGTCCTCCCACCTTCTTATGGAGGATCCGTCGACACTACAGAGGCTTTGGGAGGAATCACAGCAGTCGTACATTTTCAGTTTAGAACTTGCACATCTGTGCCTCAAGTGCATATATATATATATATATATATATATATATATATATATATATTTTTTTTTTTTGTCTTGCTCTCATTGTCGTTGACAGCACACAGCTATATTCCTACATGAACAGTATGACTCAGATTAAACAGCGTTTGTGGTGACTTCTCTCATTCTTGGCGTGTTCGATGCGAGTGTGTTTATCATTCTATTATCCGGCTGGGCGGTGTGGACAAAATTAAACACCACGATATTTTCACCAAATATCTCGATACCAAGATTGCAACAATATTGTAGGGATGACTATTGGTGCTTTCTCAAAATATTTAGAGATTTTTGAAAAACAATCATCAGTAAGTGGGTGAAAGCATGCAATAGAAGAGCTAGAACAGAAACTGACATCACTTGAATGTATTACAGCCTTTAAAACCAGGAAAAGACAACACTTAAGCCATCTCACAATATTACAATATCCCAAATCAGTCAATTTCTCCTCTTACATCACAGATATTGGTTAATATAGTCTTAGACTTTCATTTATCTGAAATGTGTTGGCAACTAATCAGGTTTAGTGAACCTTTCACAGACATCATTGCTACAGCATGGGGGGGGGGAAAACAACAACAACATCAAAGTGAAATATATTTTACACAATAATCAGTTAAGAAAGCTTGTCTGCTTATACCCAGAATAATATGCAGCTGATGTCTCGCTCTAACAACTGCTTCGTAAGATACTGAAAAATTAGACGAATCGAATTAGAATATAGTCTTCTAATAAAGCATCTACAGTACATAAGTGTCGTGCTGACAAATAAAATTACCGTCACAAACAACAAACAAAAATAGATATAATCTTTATCTGTACCAGGCATGTAACTATCGTCTGGCAGTTCATAACTTGTTCCGAGCCTCTGTAGTGAAGGTTTGCTTTACAGCTTATTGCAACTTACATCGACACCCTATTACAGCTCAGAGTATACTGGAAGGGAGAAATGAAGACAGATCAACTTCATTCTCAGTTTATGGCAACAGTGAAGGCGAACTTCTGTCAAAGAACATCAATTAAACAACACTTGTCAACAGTGATGCATGTACTGGGGATCAATATTTCATACCATTGCGTATTTTTTTTATATTTTATAGTTTGTGTGAGGCTCTATAGCCACCTGGGAAGAAACGGTTTGTACATTTTTTTTTCCCCCATTAAAAATGAGTCATGTAAATCAAGGTTATCTTGATCAAAAGCGACTGTTGACGACCGTCTCTGCAAGAGGGACTGCGCAGAGAGCAGAGAGGACGCTTTATTCCGCTGTGCACACAGTAGAAGAGCAAAATTAGTGTCTTATTGATCGGCTGCCATCACTTGAAGATAAAAACCGAAATACTTTCCCTCAGTGAAGTAAATGTACAGCCTGTTTATTTTTAAACTTACTCCGATTGCTTAGTTAAAGCCCTCCGAGGTCACGAGAGCATCTCGCTCATGCTGTTCTGCATTTGGGAGAGCTGTGTGAGCCCCAGTGCTCCTGGCATAGTTTTCTTCATAAATGTAAACACCTGCATCACTGCTGTGCTCCCACTAATTAAAACTCTGTCTGTCTGTCTAATGAGAACCGTGCCTGTCAGGCCCCTCCACACACTCAATAAATCACCGCTCTTCAGCACCGCTTTATCCCACCGTACTCTCCCCTGTTTGTTCTCGGCATTATCCATGAGAATTCATTGTCTTCTCCACTACATCCGCTGAGTCATAACATGGCCAACGCAGAGTGGCAGCTCAGACTGAATCTTCCCCGTCGGTGGCTGCGGTTACGAAGCACGATTTCCCCAGACCACCGACGCAATCAGACAGATCTTATGACCAAAGTATAACAGTCCACTTAAAAGGTATAGCAGCGGAGATGTATGCGTAATAGTACCCCTGCAGATTCATTGCTCAGTGATATATCTGAATCAAAACAAAGGATTACCTCCTCCTTCTTATTTAATACAAGTATGTACGGTCCCCCAAACGCAGGCTATCAATTCTTGAATGGTTCAGCACTGAATGAGACTGAGCACTTTACAGCAACAATAGAAAACCCTTTGCATTAGAATGCCATCCACTCCAATAACCCTGTAATGAAGACAACATTGTTTATGCTTTAGATTGTTGTTGACAGTGTGTCGGAGAGATGTGGAAGGGCGTCAAAGGCGACGTTTAAAGCCGTAGTTTGTGGTGGTGGTGGTGGTGGTGTCGTCTTTTGCATTATTCTTCAAATTAAAGCAAGAAAACATAATCAGAATAGTCCAAAAGCAGAAAGTAAGGTCGGGTTAATTGCACAGCTAGTCTTTACATCACATTGTACAGTGTTTATAGTACTTTTTCCTAGAGCACCATTTATTGATTCACATGTATTAACTTACTGATGCAGGACAGCGTCTCCGATGTGGATGCAAAATGACAAAAACTTTAACATAGCAAGAGTATTGACTTTTTTAGATTACAATATCTATAGTTTTTACATTTTTATAGGCAAGATTTGGACAAAAGTTCTACCAAACACATGGCCTCACTATGGTCTCTCAAAATCAACATATCAACTGTCATATATGTCTTTGGTATCTATTAATTTAACAATTTATTATCAAATACATGTGGTAAAATATTTAAGTGGATGTTGAATTATTTGCGTTGTGGAATATGCAGAAAATCATTTGGACCCAGAGAAGCATTTATTTAACATTCAATAGTGCGAACGCTTTGCTTTTAGAAAAGCTTTTTGGTCCTTTTATGCAGCAAAAATCTCCGGCCTCTAGAGTTTTAAATGTATCACACTGTTAGAATACCATTTCTTTGTCATTCACTGGTGTAAAGCATTTGCTGAAATAAAAAAGGAAACTACAGGATTGTTTCACATCACTTTCAATGAACTGCCGTGTCTGAACAGTACAAAAGTTAGACACGCAATGTTCTGCTGTTATCTTTATATTGGACATGCACTCTGCATATTCTGGTGGTGTTTAAGATGTTGAAGCGAATGGTTTGCGTTTCCCTTTGAAGCAGCTACTTACTTCCTGCAGTATTTACGCGTAGTTTCATTGTGTTCTGTATTGCATTCACTGAAGCCAATGTGTGCTCATGCTTTTGACACCGCTTCTTTTTTCCTGTAACAACTCTTCCCCATCTGCACCTGTGACTCCAACGTTGGGGGATTTCTGATCCGATTGTCTCTGTCCTCATTGTCCCTCACAATGAAGTTACACCGGTTCAAACTGCAAGCAAGGAGAGAGCATGCCGACCTTGCCAAATGTGTGTGTGTGTGTGTGTGTGTGTGTGTGTGTGTGTGTGTGTGTGTGTGTGTGTGTGTGTGTGTGTGTGTGTGTGTGTGTGTGTGTGTGTGTGTGTGTGTGTGTGTGTGTGTGTGTGTGTGTGTGTGTGTGTGTGTGTGTACATGTGAAAGAAAGGATCTCAGCACATGCTCGTACAGCGATTGGATGTTTGTTGGGAGACTAACCTTCGACTCATTGTTAACGTATTGTTCAGGCAGCTCCAATGCTTTAAGAGTACGCTGCCTGTGTGAAAGAATGCATTTATCAGCATGTCGACACGAGTGTAATAGGGTCAGTTAGCAAGTGATAATGTCAATTCATTGATTTATTTGATGAATTGCCGAGCCCTATCCCACACATCAACTCCTCTTGGAAGGTGTGGCAATAGTCTGTTGGAATTCCATCCCAAAATTGACTGATAACTGATTGCTTGAATAATGCGTTATTGTTAACCTTAACCTTTTGAGAGAAACTACAAGTAAAAGAGCTTGGCTCAGATCACCCAGATATCATAATATATATGATGGCTTCTAATTGGTATAGGGTTTATGCTGTCCCATGTTCTTGTCCTACAGACTATAATAGATGGACCTTACAGTACTTTCTGCACTAAATTCAAATCTGTTTTTAGAATTTTGCTATCAGGCGTGTCATTTTTTTTAATTTTTTTTGTGGCAGAATGTATACTACATACTCTTAAATAAAGCTGCTCTTACACTTAAATATTTACAAACATAGTCCTTAAAGGTTCAAGATTTGTTCCTGTATTCAGCCTCAGGATCATCCCTCTTTAGTGTCCAGCAACAGTCTGTCAACATAGGCCGGCTCCTCTTCACCACTTTTCCATGTTAATGTGAGTAAACTGGAACAACATAAACCATGGGCGATACAGAAATTCCCAAAACATATTTGGATTTAGTGTGAAAATACAAGAAAAGAGATTTTTTTTTTGTTTTTTGTTTGTTTGTTTTCTGCACAAGACAAAATCTTAGCTCGTGAGCTCATTCTAGCTGAGGCAGATCACCTGGTATTACATATTGTTCTATCATAAGTCATAAGTTTGAGTTTATCTAAATTATGTTAATATTTTTGTTAATGCACATCGTTAATGTTAAAAAATTTGTGTTCAACAAGATAATATTTGAATACAAGTAGTAATGTAGATGATTTCAAAAGTCACAAATTTAAGCTGGTGTCAAGAATGTTTATTCAAGCGTTTAAAAGTGTTTTTTTCATGTCATACCTGAACTATCAAGTGTTTATACTTTGTCTTTTTGCTTCTTTTTATTTTTTTATTTTTTTTATTGTAGGCAAGAGTTAATCAAATTAGTAAAGCATTTTTTGATATTTTAACTTAATTTATTTGCATTTCTTTTAGCATTAAATCATGCTGGTATAGTTTTCAATATGGCACAGCAACACCATAAAAAAAAAAATCCCCCACCTGCCACTGAATGTGCTGAATATCAATATGAGATGTATTTTATACTGAAGGTGAGCATCATATATGGTGGTTAAAAAAAATGTACATGAAAACACAAGGAGATGACTTTGCTGACTGGCACTAAAAGACAGGGCTTAATGCTGAGTCATAAGATGATGAGGGACTGTATTCATTCAGGATGCAGTGAAGAAGAAGAAGACAGGAGTCGCGTAAAACATCCTGTATTGCTATTCATGAAAAAAAAAAAATGTGCAACTAAAAACAAAAGGTGACCTCTCTGTAAGCAGTAAGCAGTCTTCAAAGACTGTTACTTAGAAAATTGCATGATAAAAGGCGTGTCAACACTGGAGGTATTCAAGCTCCATTTCTCCGTCTTGCATGCTTCTGAAGGAGGAAACGCTTTTCTATTTGAATTAATACAGTTGTCTGCACAGGCTTTGTAATGGCCGGCGTGTTGCGCATGTAGCCGCCACACAACGTGTGTTTTTTACGCTTCAAGTCTATTTTCCTCTGTTTTACACGTGTACCCCCAGTGACTGTTAGATACTGAGTGCTGCCACAGTAATACTGCGCCTCAACACATCCTGTGTAGATACTGATGGAAGACTGAAGCCCCTGCCAGGCCACTGATGTGCTTGCTTTCACTACGCCGCCTGGGTAGAAATGTTAAAGCCTGAAGTGACTGCAACCCAGAAGGGGTGAATGAGCAATTACTGTGGAAATATGGCATATGGAGAGTGGGGAAAATGCCCGCCCAAGGACAAACAGTGAAACATGTTTCAAGCTGAATCGTTAAATTTTCAGAAGTATGCCATTATAAACAAAAGGTCCACGCTGTGAATGAGAAAGACTCGGGAGAAGATGCTGAAGGACTGACCCACTGCTTTCTGTGACTACTTGTGTCTGAGCTTTTGACAGTGGCCAAGATATATGCACTGAAAATCAGGGATGAATAAGCAGACATTTCCAGCAGTTTTCCCTGGTGATCTATGAAACTCTGGCTGCATGAATCTGAGATTTTGAGATTGTCATTGCTACACTGCAGTGCCAAAGTGGAAATGCTGAGCTGTGGTGTTAACTGCTTATTCCGCCATTTCTTGTATCATATAAACATTTTTTTTTTTTTTTTTTTAAACACCATGTGGACCAGCTAGCAAGGTTAAAAACTTAATTTCCATTGGAGGGAGTCTTTAAAACACTCATCAGCAATCAGAGAAGCTGAAGAAGGACAACGCTGGCTCAAGCAACTCACTGTTTCTGGCCCACTCCATCCACAATGTTATAAAACAACTTCATCAACCGTCGCCCTGTCAGTCCTGGAGGGTCACGTGTGCTCCCACTGCACTCTTAGAAGGCTCTTACCTCCTTCCTTATCAAGGGTTCAAATAATCCTACCAGCCCATCAACAAGCGACACACTAGCATCCTATATCACAATAGTTACCAACAGGCCAAAGCAATCGATAAAAGTCACAGAGAACAGACGATTGCCTAATTCATATTAAACATCTCGATCTGTACGACTCCTCTAAAAGCTGCAAAAAAGATACACTTTGTTTTTGTTTTTTTAACTGCAAATAATGAGCAAAGTGAAGTATCACGATTACAGTTTCCTTCACTTCTCTTACAGGAAGCCTGGAAAGGCAACTGATGTCTACCAACATTTTAAAACTTAAAACGGCATCTTTCTGGTGACCTTTAGAGATGACGTGCCTTCCAGCAGTTTACCATTCTCCTGAACTAAAATAAAGCTCTTTTAAAGAATTTGGCATCTTGTTTTCTAAAATCATGACTGATCCTGGCAGCAGGGAAATTCAATATTTATTTCGACAATTAGCACCAATTCAAAGACAAACGGTGTATTCACTTGTTAGAACTATTTGGCACTGAACTCCAGTTTTGTGTCGTTTTATTTGTCACAAAGTCCGGAGTTGATTTGTTTAAATTTATTTCAGTTCTTGATGTTTGAGACAAATACCCATGTTGCAAAGAGCACTTCTCAGAAGATAACCTCAAATCATTCCTTTCTTCCACAGTCGAAAAGTCAGCAACACTGTTGTTTCCTTGGATTTGAAACCGTATTAAGTGCACATCATAAACTAAATGATATACATGGTTATAATACTGTTGACCAATGATTCATTTTGCAAAAACAAAGAGAGACCTGCACACTCGCAGAAGCATCGTTACTTTGCATATTTTGAAAAATAAATCCAGTCCCACGAAGACACATTAAGCATCAGAACCAGATGTTTCAACTTAGTCCAGACATCCACTGATATGATCAATCTGAGAAAATAAAGGGCAGAAACTCCAAGTCCCAACACAACTTTATCTGCACTGTTTGTGATGACAAAACATCCGCCGTATATCTGCAGACCAGCTGGCGTTAGTCTGTCATGCAGGGACACTAAATAAAGTAGAATCCAAACAAAGTTCACTTGAACTCCACGGTTTCATATCTTGTCAAAAAAAAACAAAAAAAAACATCAACACTCGTATGGGCGTACGGGGTCTTTTTTCAGTCTTTCCTTCTTGTAAACTTCTTCTAGACACAAATGCCCCGTAAACTGCGGCGGGTGGAACTATTCCCATCACAGTTTACAGGTATGACATATAGTCCACAGACTATTGTGTATGAAAGGTGCTTTACAAATTCAATTCACTAAAGTATGTCACCTGTTTTAGACAATGCTGTAATAATTTAAGCTGCATTGATTTATAAAATTGTCATTTGTAACCATCTCTCAACCTACAAACCTTTTTACTGTCGACACTCCCAATATTTCCCAAGATGCTTTCTGCATCGAGACCATGAATTTATGTTACTTTACCAATGTATCTTATTTGCTCTACTTGTTATTAATACAGACTAATACGAATTAATCAATTTTAAAAACCTAGGCAAGCATTACAATTATTTCTCAAACAAAAATAGCGCACGTTTTCTGTCTTCAGTCACAAAAATGTACTTGGCTTGGCAAACTCTATTGCGAGCCCATCTTGTCCATTAAGATCCAACTGGGATGACAGAAAACGCTCTCCGGTGAGAACTCATTTGATTATTGAAAAGCAAACTCCATAATCAAAGAAATTAATTTAAACCCAGGCGGCATCCACCCCTATTCCCAGTAGTATTATGGTCCACACAAACAACGGCATAAACAAAGGGTCATGCTGTGCATCTAGACAACAACAAAGGCCACGGGGGTCACGGCAATATACCTGTCAATCACACGACAGGCTGTCCAGTCCAGAATGGGTTTAATAAAGCCCACTGACTCCTGTACTGAATGGGATATGACTCCAGTGGAGCATCTGTTCTGGATTACCAGGCTTTGCTCCAAGAGTGTATTTAACTTGGGGCTTTGCTGGATAAAACATTTTAGTGAAAACATACCTTAAAATCTTCAAAATATCCCTAACTACAGAGAGAGAGAGAAAAAAATATATATATATATATATAAACAGGAAGATGAATCCGTGAACATTTATTGACAAATAATTAATCTATTCACTCATTAAGAAATGAATGGATTAATCAATTCGAAGATATTACCAGAGAAGAGTTCCATCATGTTTTGTCTGATAAAGCGTGACAGAGGGAAGTCGAGGTTCAGCAGAACTACAGTATGTGTGCCGACTGCCTACAGTTTTCTTTTTTTAATCACCAGTGACTCATAACTCAACTCCTTATTGCTGCTAGCTGTTTAAGTCATTGTACAAAATGTCCCCTTTATTTCATTTGGATGATTTTCCGAACTTGCTGTGATTTGATTTGTAAAGAGTGGTGGCCTAACTAATCACAAATCACAGCAAATCTGAGTCAGCCATTAGCAGAGTAACAGACACCCCAGCTGCTTTTCAGGGTGGATGATCACCACATGAGATGCTGCTTGGAGTGTTGTTCAGCAAATTATAATCCATGTCAGCACTTTTTGGCTGCAAACAATGTCATATGTGACAAATACTGTGTTGGTGAAAACATAACTTCTGCAGTTCAACACCTCTTGCGATTCAAGATGAAAGTGAAGACACCCTGGTACAAAGAGGCTATAAAGGAGGCCAGACGTTCTGAATCCACCATTAGAGGCACAATTTCTGAACATGATGCATTTCAATAGTGATGCCCTCTCACCTCAAAGACAATGTCACTGCATTGATGTTCAGGTACAAGGTCATTTTTCCGAGTTTAAAAGATGTTGGATTTTTTTTTGCTTTGCATATCTTCAAAAGTAAAGCCGCGGTGCGTTTGTTGGCAATATGTTTCTGTTTTGTGTTGCCCTGAAATGTCTTTACAACTGCTGCTGAGTACATTCAGCCTTGCCTGAGTTTTTTTATTAGTCCAAAATTGCATTTTCAGATTTTTATTCAGAGCCGGAACAAAACTGATTCTTAGTCACAAATTATTTTGTCAGGTTGCTTTAGATTAATATTCCAATCATCTATATTACCATATCACTTTGTAAGGGACAGTCACCATGTCCTTAAAATTGTAAAATATAGCACCAAAGTATAAGTTCCTACCTCAGGACCTTGTTATTATCAGACGCAACGATTATAAAGAATCCAATTAAAAATCAACCATTAAGGAAGTGAATGCGTTACTGTCCCTTTATGATGAGGACTTAAAAAATAATTCTCCCTATAGTGAGTTTAGTGTGAGTAAGGACTGGCGTGTCTGGTATATTTGCAGGTGCTCTTTTGAGATTTGAGCTGCCTCTAATCAAGTCTAACGTGTGACAACAGCTTGCAGTTTTCTACCTGAATTTACTAACACATGGGCAACTTGCACATGACAATAAACACCTTGGGCTCTTTCTGAGTGATAAGGAAAATTTAAAAGAGATGGACAAAATGCTCCAAATATGTTTACAGACAATCTGGGAGCACCTTTAATTTGCAAGAGTGAATTCAGTGTTCATAACTGTAGTTTTAAGTTCCAGTGACTTTAGGTGCAGGATAGTCTGACTGCGAAACGATAACAGAATAAAGGCAAAGCTGACAGTGTAAATTTAGGAATAAGATGAAAAGTACACTTATGCAAGCCATCCTTAAGTCAGTTTAATTGACAATAAATAATGCCTCAATGTATATTTTATGAGACAGCCATTCTGTCATATTATTACAAGCCAGTCTTACATTCATCTGCATCTATGCTGCATTAGCAATTTACATTTAATGGCACAGTTTGGTAGTAAAGGAAATAATGGAACGTTCACAGAGTATAGTGCAGTGAAAACTAAGGGCGGAGCGCTCGGGGAGGTGGTTGGATTTATAGTCTCTTGTCCCTACAACTGACAAGTCAGTTTTGTATCCCTCTTAGACTAATTGTGAGCGTTAATGTTTTTCTGACAAAATGCATGCTCGGTGCATGTGCATACTCTGTCTCTTTGAGCATTCCCAGGAGCACTACAACCTGGAAGTGTGAGGCTGCGCTTCCATCTGCTGTCGGGGAGGCTTCTCTCAACGTACCGAATGTGGACAAATCGCATGTAAACATTGGAAAAGGCGAACAAGACTGAGATGAAAGACGGCTTCGAAGATGTAGTGTCGATACACACCCATCCTGTTACTGTGTGTCTTTACTGAGAAAAAGCTTTTCATTTGGCCCTCTCGCCATAAAACTAAAAATTGGTGGGTAAAAGTTGCACTTGATGGCAAGATAAAAATAATTCTCTCAATAGAGTAAAAGTTAGCCAGAAACAAACTTTAAATCATAAATCCAGCTATTTTTCTATGAACAGCCAAGTCTGTCTGTTTTCACTAGGAAAGTAATACATTGTATATTGTACAAGACTGACAAACTGTTTCAGGAAGGAAGAGAAAACTCTGCCTCCCATGTGTCTTCAGGCAAGAGGAAAGCCAAATAGTGTGGGTACAAAATAATCATCATACGACGGAGACATTTCACACTGCTGGTACTGTTATCTTGCATAAGAAACACTCTATTGATCAAATCCACAAATAAGTCAATATGCAAGTCTATGCCCTTCTTTTCTATAATACTTTAAAACTTACCAAAAAGCTGAACTGAAACATTTTGCCTCAGCTCTACTTAAGAAAATGTTCACAGGAAAAGAATGTTATTTTTTTGTTGCCACGCAGTCCTGCATGACTTTTTATCTGCTTTGTGAGACATGAACAGTCACCAAGGCAGAGATATTATTAGCTTCCCAATTAGTTGCACTAGGATTATCACTGAACCAACAGTCAAACACATAGATTTTAATTATGTCTGAGGATGCTTGTTACCTTCTTACCTAAAAAAGAGAGGCTATGTTATTATTTTAAATTACCAAGAATATCCGGGCTACAGATTTGAATGTCTCCCCAAACCCTGGGACAATCAGAGGGAAGGTGGGTCTGCAGTAAACCATTTATAAGTGTACTAAAATGGCTTAGACAGTATACTATCAACGTATGGGTTGGTTTTTTTTTCGGGTCAAAACATCTTATTCATTTGCATCAGTACTTCAACGGAGTCAATCCAAGTATCTATCTGACTTAGAATTTGTCTCTCTGCATTTCAAATGTTGGAAATTCTCCAAGCCAGAGGCTTTATTTCTGATATTGTTTTTGGCCATGACTTGAGTAGGATTTAAGATACAATGACGAAATTTTGATATCCAGCCAAGAGATAATCATCAATATGAACTATATGCGAGGTCAAACTTACTGGAAGGGGAAACAACAACAAAAAAAAATCACCATATATGAATACAAAAATCAGTAGAATTCAACAAGATCATTTTATATCATACAAGTTTATGACATGACATAAGTATACGGAAAATCTGGACAATATTCTATGCCCACAGTTTTACAAGTGCTCCAACAATTAAGGAGAAACTGGAAAGGATTTATCTCCGTTCAGCCTCAGCCTCATTTCTGCCAAACCCACGAGTAGCTAATTCGGCAATTGTGATAGAATGACTGGTGATGGCACACTAAATAAGCTCTGCTAATTGCAGCACATTTATACCAAACCGGAGGTTTGATTGTGGTTGCTGTACGTTGGTCACACACTCAAACTCTTATGCACCAAATATAAAAATGCAGTTTGATCCCAAAACTTTTAACTATCACACAGTACAAAACTTCAAAGATTCAGGTCACAAAAAGCCCAACTGACCTAAAGTTCAGCTTACTGAAGCAATTCCAAAACAAGTCGGGGGTGAGGGAATGAAAGGCTCGAAATTCTCCTCCAGCCGGTGACCTACTCGATAGAAACACTTAGAAAAAGCTGTTCTTCCGGGACAGAATACAGGAGTTTAGTTGAGCCTTTTTTTTTTCCTGATTTTAGTTCTGCTTGAAAATTTGGATATCTGACCATTTAGTAACTTCTTTTAAGCTACAAATGAAAAATATAGGTCCCATCTACAGTTAATTAGTGAAACTAAAGGAAAATAGTAATACACTGATTGACATTACTTTTTCCCCATAGAATAACTTTATGTAATCTACAACACAATATGTAGGAGACATGATGGTTATTTTAAAACATGCATCATGTGTCCTCTGAAAATGTTTCTTGCTCGGGGCAGACCACTTTATAGTCTGAAAGTTTCAAATGTTTTTAAAGTTATTCATAATGCCATGTCCCTGTCCAACCACCTCATCTTTTCATAACTGTATAATGGAGACACTGTGATGGGACCTGCAGTTCAGCTCATTTCAGAGGAACACAGCTTGTGACAAAACAAATCCCACAGCACTTCTTTTCAAGGAAGCCCTATAAACAGATTTAGAGTGAGGGAGGGGGTGGGTGGCAGGGGGGACTGCCTGATTATTGCCTGATGGGATGTTAACAGGTAGACAAGCGATTTATTGTCCCGTGGAGGATTCATCGTGGACCCCACAAGATGGGAGATGCACAGTTTGTTACTGCTTTGAGCTACAAAGCAAAGCTGCCAATGTCGTTTTCTCCAACTGTACTTTGGAAAGACACAACGAATCAGTCATCACTGTCCCTTAGCTCAGTCCAGGCTGTCACAGTCTATGAGAGAGTAAATGAGTTATGGGGACATAAGCAAGAACAAGTATTGGGATAGTAATCATTACTGGCCATAGAACCATCTCTTGAAAGGGGCTCCAGGAGGCAGAACTGTGATGTGTTGCTCCACAGTCTCAGATTTATAGAGATAAAAAAATAAACATTATATAACCTCCACACACTACAAATCTGAGGGGATGGAAGAGGAGGGAGAAAATTGTTGCTGCTTGCAATGTTATTTAAGTGAATGCAATGTGGTGCCACAACATCACCGCAGCACTATTTATTACTAGAGATGTTGGTGCATTAGCAAGAAAACAAAGGCAAAAAAAAAAAAGTAACGCAAGATCATCTGCCATGTATGACCATCCTGTTTCAATCAACAGTGAAATAATCAGGACTTCAATGGAGGCTTAATTTACACAACATGGTCATATGGAAATTTGCTATGCACAGTATTTAATACCGTATGTAGTTCTGTCTGTCAGATCCTGATCCGAAACTCCCGCCGCTTGTACCCTAACCTGCTGATCACAGGAATCATGGTTAAAGAGAAGAATGGGCAATGGGCCCCAGCAAAGACATCCTCACCCTCTGGCAGTGCCTCATGGAAACGCCGCAAAAGCTGTACAGATTCAAACGTATCAGGGATTATTAAGAGACCTGAGAACAAGGTCAAAGACTTGCAGAAGAACACAGAGCAAGTTAAACTTTACTTCCACTTCATCCCGGAGGCTCTGAAAATACTTAGGAGATAGTTGAGGCAGGCTCTGTTGAAAGCTCCCCCGCCGGCACGCAAAGCTTTACTTTTGATGTTAATTCCTTGAAAGCTGTTTCTTTAGCTGGGGATTAGTGCATGAAGAGCTGGGCTTACCATACTCTGGCTAATAAAGATGAAACATCTAACACAGGTACTTGTACATACACTCGCATGGGAACAGTGCCCATAAAGTTGCCTTAATTATAGAGAACTCATTTTGCTTCAGTAACTATGAGAATAGGATGACATTTGTGGTTTGAAAATACTGTGCTATTAAATGTTGAAAATCCTCTGTATTCTTCAGACACAAGTCTCGAGGTAAAATAATGAGTATATACGCACATCACTTCCTCAGCTCATGCGATCAAAGCTGCCTTCATGGTATGCTCTCAGTCCCACAGCTTACGTCTCCTCGTCATACCGCAGAAGAGTGACAATTATGAAGTGTGTCCATTACAGCTGCTGATTAGCCTCTGTGTCTGTTCTGGTTTGAGCGAATGTTGTAGCTAATGATTCCGTGGCACCGAGCGTAGGAAAGGCGACACCACAATTCATCTGCCTGGCCAAAATCTCCATGATTAATAGACGTTTCACGAGAACATTGGCCCCTTTGAATATTTGAAATGGTTCTCCCCATCAGAGAGTCCTCTGCTTTGACAGTTTAAGAAGTAAATTAATCAATCCCATCGCTGCATCTATCCTGCTTTCAAGCACAATGAATGGCTTTCCTTTCATCACTTGCTTGGCTATTTTCCAATAATTAATACCGGGATGATTAATTCCACTGACCTTTATTTACTAAAATAACAATTATTATTTAACATCACAGGCAACATATTGACAAGGCGGCGATACGAGCTAATTACCTCTGTAAGCTTTATAACCTGTGCCGCGCATTAACTCTGTAAAAGGAATGAACGGTAACATCAAATTAAATCCTGTTATCACAACTCAGCTTAGTGGAAGTTCATCAGCTGTTCGACCACACCTTTGTTCTACAGCAAGTGCAGCTGTTTACACATTCTCTGGTCATCCTTGCCATTTGTGTCCCGGGACAACTTCTTGCACAAGGTATATTTTGATTATGGAAAAAACTATGACCCAGTTTGCCCTTATGGGAAATGTGTTAATATACTGTGGTCACGGTTGTCAACTTGCATACAGTTATATCATAAGGCGGCCAGGCACAATTATGTTAAAGCCAATGAGGTCTGTAAAAGGGTGGTAAATCTTATCTATCTAATCTATAATGATATGGCTGCAAAACACATTTGCACCACTTGTCATCATGCATATTTTGTCTGGCTAAAAAAACAAAAAATAAACATTAACATTAACATTAACATCTGCATAAAATACCCTAATGGAAAATGGTCTCTCTGAAATCCCTGTCAAGTTGTAAATTAAAAAAATAATTAATTAAATCATTCATTTCTTTGTTTCATGGGACCAAATTGCCTCTCTGGCAAACATTACCTTAGAGTTTAATAGTTTATGTTGTAATTACTGATTGTCAACAATGTTGTCCTTGTGTAATTGTCACAACTTTGTCTCTCTGGGAAACAAATCTGTCCATCAGGTATCGTTCACATTACACTGGCATTCTACATTCTGAGTTGGAGTGTTTCACAATGAAGAAAAGGTTTGGTTCACCTGTAAATAGATGATATTAGAGTCCATTTCCTTTGCGCTCCATAGAAAATACAAATCGCCAACCGTCTGTCACTGTAAATGGGTTCTGTGGTGCAATTTCACCATCAAAGTCAGGCACATTTGAATGGCTCGCTTAGTGCCCCAAGCAAAATTTTAAATATCCCCTCCAGACATGTTTTAAGATGTATATTAAATACTCTGCTTTGAATGCTAATGTGTGTTTCATACGTTTCATTCCAAATATTCAACTACCTTGTAAAAGTCCTGAAAATGTCATCTACTCCGTCTCACTCAATAAAATTTCCAGAGTTTACGAATATGCAAATCAATTTTATTTCCGAAGTTTACCTGCTGGACACTGTAAGGATTATCCTTGGTGTGTGTGTGTGTGTGTGTGTGTGTGTGTGTGTGTGTGTGTGTGTGTGTGTGTGTGTGTGTGTGTGTGTGCGTGTGCGCGTGTGCGTGTGCGTGCACTAGAGGTTTATGTTTTTCTAATCATACTTGTATCAGTTGAATATTGGACCAAGCCCAACTTCCAAACTATTTGTGCTGTCACAAATCATGCTCGTAGTCCCGCCTCTAAGAATCAGATTCTCAATAAGCACAGAAACTTTCCTTCTTCAACAGATGAAAGTGAAAACTGCCTCCGAGCATTAAACTCTGCACAGACATCATTCGGCAAAGTGAAGCTCAAAAGGAACAAGATGAAAACCACAAATTAAAGTGGAGGGGGACTTAAAGACTAAGCAACCCCAGTTCATTCTGTGGCTTCCAGCCTTTACCAGTCACTGCTAGTTAAAACCTCAAAACTATGACTGTCTTCAAACCTTACTTTAACGTTTACTGTGTAATTCATCTAAAATACAAAATGTAGTGGATGTAGTGTAACAGAGATAGGGATAGCAAAGAGTGCATTATCTGTATTTTTACACACAGAGCCTGGAGGATGATATTTTCTCTGACCCCTCAGGACTCAAACACAAATGTCACCCATTAGGGTATCATGGCATACATCAATACACATAAAACACACACAAAAAACACAAACAAAACATACAGAAATGGGATAATGCAAGGAGCCGGTTAGATGATTAGATGCCGGGGGACGCCGAGGCAGTGGGTAGATAGTCCAAAATATAGCCAGTTATCTGGTGCATAGTGGGAGAAGTCAAAACCTCAGTCTATTTTGATTTAGCCTAAAGTCTGTCCAATACCAGTAATCTTTCCTGCGTGTTCTACAGCACCGGATATAGACTTGTGTTGTTGTTTCTTTAAAACTTTCCGTTAAACTGAGAATTCCACCTCAGGAGTGTTTTTGCTAAATCCACAGAAGAATATGACTTTAAAATCTCACCTACAAAGATCTATATTTTTATACAGACAAATAATATTTGGAAGCATACGTTTCAAAGACATACCAGTGATTAATGGTTGCTGCAGGTGTGATATCGCAATACACAAAACCTTAAACAAAGACAAGCAGTTCATGAACTTCCTCAGAAAAGGTACCAAAAAAAACAAAAAACAGAAAAATACCAACTGGCTTTGGATTGTTTTCAAGAGAATATAAATCTAGTTTTATACTCCAAAGTAGTTTTAGTCTACATAATTTTTGGATTCTTGTAATTACTTTATTTTTCAATAGTATAAACCTCCTTGCTTAGAATTGCATCACATGAGAATTCAATTGTTACACGGAGGCAAAACAAGGGGGAGAATTGCATTACTCAGTGATGTCATCAGATAAGTTGGCAAGGAGCGGCACTATTAAAATAGTGGGGATGAACATAGCTTGAGTTACTGAAACATGTCATCAGCACAAAGGTAGCAGGGATTCTATCTGCTCTTTTTCCATCAGGTGTCCAAGTAAATATGGAGCTACAAAAACTGATAAAGGCAGAACTTGTCTCAATAAAAGAAGTCTGAACCCACAGACCAAATCCGGTGTGTGTAAAATATACATTCCTCTTAGGATTTTGCCCCGAGTGTGAATAACGTATAGTGACATGTAACATGATAACTGACGGTATGAAGAGAGCAGCAGTAGCTTTAATGTTGAAAGACAGTGGCCAAATTCCACATACAAGTCCAAATGTGCAGAATTATTATCTATTCAATTTCTAAAGTTGAAATGTTCTTTAACAAAGGCATCGAACTTGAAGTTAACCAGAGTGTTTATTTATGACCATTGGAAATGCCAGCAATTTAGCTGCTGCAGTCCTACCCACTCCCAAACAAGTGTAATGACCTGGGTCGAAAACAGACCATTTTACAGTCATTAAATAATGCAATGAACAATTCCTTGTTGTGCTAGCAGCTTGAACCTTTGTGTTGAATCATTATGTCTGCATGTTTTCTGACGCAGATTAAAAACAAGAAGTATGTATTGTTTAGTATCGGGAGGGGGAGTTGTTGTTTTCTGCGTTAGTGTACAAGTGCTGCTTGCCGTTGTGAAAGTGTGTGTTTAATGTCTGGTTCAAAGAGCATGTTAATTCACCTCGCTTAATCAGCCTTGAATTACTGTAAAAGAATTACATAACATTATTGGACCATTTGACCTGCATCCATTAAAATGCTCGTTGATTTTATTGGACAGCACTCAGTGTCACATCGTGCATACACTGACTGTTAAAAGGGCGGCTTCCACTTGCCAAAAATTCACTGAGAGAGTGTGGCTTGTTGTTTGAGGATATAAAGGTGAACACTTCGGGACTCGTCAAGCTGTTTGCCTTCGAGACCGGTCAGGCAAACATGAAAGGTGCGCACCTGACATGGACGTGTACCTGCTGCGCAATACAAAACGCCATTGTAGCTGTACGCGGGATAATCCCGTCACTTATCAATCCACCACGACTTCTGTCCTTCAGTCTTTCATCTGCAAAATTCCTACAACAAGCATCACATAGATAATTAATTTTAATGACAGTGCATACTTTGCATTACCTCATTAAGTAGCTACATTTGGTTTTATGCGAGAACTGAGTGCTGAAATGGCAGCTAAGTACCTTGTCAGTTAATTGCAATTGCGTTTTTTAACGCAGCGCACAGATTTACTTGTTGGGGAGATTAATGTTTTCTTATCTAACCTGGTCCCCGAGCTGTTGCGTTGGAACCAAGTTATTAATAGCATCACTGCTGATGAACTGTCAAATGCTCAGCATTCAGCGAATGGACATTTGATAACATGTTTGAGGCTAGGAGCCATGTTCCATTTAGAGAGCTGAGAGATAGTGTATGCACTCTATCATACCCAACAGTTGCATCGAACATTTATTTAGAGTTAGCACATGTTGTTGTTGTCATTACTGTGTGATGTGCGTTAGATTATGAGATTAATATCCTACAACCACACAATAAATCATCTTCTCTTTATGCCTCGGTGTGAATCCACCTTTGCGCGTGCACAGGTGGATTTCTCGAAGACTTAACACTCTTTGTTTGCAAATGAGACAACAGAAAGGCAGACAACACAAGTGAGCTAACCCTCTTTCCCAGCTTTAACACTGCTGTCACTGCAGTAGTGCCCAATCAGGATAAGTGCTTCATATCGATTTAGCAGTCCATTTCAGCCCCTGCTTTTGATTTCCTCCATTAGGTCAACAGAGAAGGTGAACCTATTATCAGCATGCTTCATCTTGATAACTAACATTTGTTTTTTTGCTTGTTGATACAAGTTGCTCCTGAACAGGAGTGTGTATGTATGTGTGTGTGTGTGTGTGTGTGTGTGTGTGTGTGTGTGTGTGTGTGTGTGTGTGTGTGTGTGTGTGTGTGTGTGTGTGTGTGTGTGTGTGTGTGTGTGGATGATGGATGGATGGATGGATGGATGGATGGATGGATGGGTGGGTGGGTGGATGGATGGATGGATGGATGGATGGATGGATGGGTGGATGGATGGATGGATGGGTGGGTGGATGGATGGATGGATGGGTGGGTGGATGGATGGATGGATGGATGGGTGGGTGGGTGGGTGGGTGGATGGATGGATGGATGGGTGGGTGGGTGGATGAATGGATGGATGGGTGGGTGGATGGATAGATGGATGGATGGATGGATGGATGGATGGATGAATGGATGGGTGGGTGGGTGGATGGATAGATGGATAGAGTTTATTGATCCTGCAATGGGACTTTTTTTTTTCCTTGCAGCACAGAGAGCAAAGAGAGAACCAGCGATTGCTTCAGTCTTTCCAAATGTGACATTTAGATGTGCACTTCATCTATGAGAGTTATGAGCTGTACTCATCCGTCTCTGATATTTAGCTTTAAGTCTCTAAATACTAGAAAACGAAACGAAATAAGAGTGAGTAATTTGGAATGAGGACTGTTACGAAGAAGTCGAATTATAATCTCATCAAGGGCCTTTAGATAATCCTCTATACGTCAGTTCATGAAAAATCGAAGGCCCTGGATTTTGAACTTCTGTCAAATCCCAGGAACTCACTTTTTGCTATTATACTGGAAACGTTTTTAAAAAAAATTCAGCCGACTTCAAACATTTAACAGTAACAGCATGTTTTGCAAACAACAATCACGCCATGTGAAGTCATATTTTGATTGGAGGGATTTAAAATGTATGACACATGAATATAAATGTAACAGCGGAGTGGATGAACATGCAAGTAAATGAGTCTGTAAATTGGCACATGCGTAGTAAAAGCCATACGGCATTTCCAGGTTCTGGGATAAGCTGATATTTTGAATATTAATTAGCATGTCAACACACTAATGGGCGACATTGTGTGCAGAAAACATTATGGTCAGCACGTCAAACAGCAGAAACAATCCCCGACTAAGCTTGTGTGGTGTCATGGCGTTCAGGTGTTACTGCGGTATTTAGAAATCCCACAGGTTTGAACTTTAGCATCATCAAAAACATACGCTCGTATTTGTATTAGACAGACACGGAGACGCTCCAGCAACACACCAGAGGTCAGCCATGATGCACACGAGTGGACGAAGAGGCCAGCAGCCGAGCAGACAAAGAAGGTGGCGGTCAGTGGGGGACACAAGAACTTCTTTTGGTTTGTTCAAAGCAGGAAACATCAAACCGGATTTGCACCGGGTGGCCCACGAATACCTCTACATGTGTGCTTTGTGAACAAATATTCAGGAAAGTGAGGAACAAAGTGATCCCACACCACTAAAGTTGGTAAATATACCTTAGTAAAAAAAAAACGGGTTGATCGGGTCCACTGTACGTAACAAGGCGACCGGAAGGACTGTACAATGTTTGGGTAAGTCAAGTGAGCATCCCAAAAAAATATTGCTATGAATTCTGTTTTATTTCCCAAAGAGAAGACGGTTAAATCGAATCAATATTGGCCTATAAAACAGCACTAACACATGTTTTCTACATACTTCGCAAGTTGGTTGTTCCGAGCATCTAAAAAAAATAAACGTCAGTTCTGCTGTGGATTTAGATCGTCTTGTTTTTTCCTGTCATTCCGGATCGATTCCATGATGTCGCAGGACTCTTGTGTTCATCTTGTAACTGAGGGAAGCTCTGTACCTCTCTGGCTGTACGTTTAAGGATGTTCTCCTGCTGCAGATTGAATGTGGAACCAAATCAGACACCTACCTCACAACATCATATGATGGAAAAGAAGCTGAACACCAGAAGTGCCTGAAACATCTGCACAGAATTGTACATCTGCTAAACCAAACGATGATCCATTACTTTTTGGCTGGTATGTACTTGTGGCCTCGGGACGTAATTAGAATGAATTATTCAGCATTTTTTATGTGATTAGTTCTATTTTTAGATCTTATTATTTTTCTTATTTCTTTTATATCTTATTCTGCCAACACTCCCACAAGACCACCTGAAACCGAAGATGATATATGGCTGCCCACAGGTCTGTGCCTATTCCTGGTTTTGGGTCGTGCATTCTGCAAAGAATAGGCTATTTGTGAACGCCATAAAAATCAGTCTGGTCATTTTGCGCCGTTAATGGCATTTAACTTTATTCACAGTGCAGCAACATAATGTAGGTGAAAAGTTGATCGCAGCCAGCCTTGTCCAATTAATTACTACTAGACTGCACTGGAGGCAACTACAAAGCCAAAGATGTCAGACAATGACTTGTGCTTAGGAAATTCATTTATTTATACTGTGGTACAATGTTGGGAAAGTATTAAGGTATGAAAAAATAAGTACCAACCAAGCCTGTGCCTGACTTTTGTACCCATGTAGACATATTGTCAGAGAAATGTTCACTGATAAACCACCCGGTGAGCTTGTTCCAATAAATCCCCGGCTTTCTTTTAAAAAAAACAACAAAAAAGGCCAACGGTTTTCTCTGTAACAAATACAGAGGATAAACATATCAGAACACATCCTGTCTAAGGATAAAGATCGACCATCAAGACTGTCCTGATATCCTCTGCAGTCTGCCACAGCTCCATTTCTTCTTGCTCCAGGGAAAAAACTGCAGTGTGTCATCCAGCTGAGAGGGTCATTGCTTGCCAGTTGCTCTCCACTGAGCAGTCGCCTAATGCCAGAGCACGGAGGAGGGCAGGGAGGATTTCCTCCGACACTGCCCACCCAGGCAATCAACTGTTGGAGGATTTGTGGGAGGTGGAATTAGTCCATCTCCACTGGCTCTGCCTGCCACCTCCACAGCCTCTTCCCAATACCTGTGTGCCTACTCAGCCAGCCCTCCAACCTGAACTACATCTCTCGACTGACTGCCTCCATGCAAACCCGACACGCTGAATGATCTTTTGCTGTTTATCCACCGAAACTAGTTACACTCCCGTGTTTGCTTTGCAGCGCTGTCACCTTCCGAGAAAGAAAAGCATACCTGCGGAATGTTTACAGTTTCAGCGACATTAGAGATCTAATTTAATATACTCCTTTTTTTTTTTTCTTTTCATCTGAAGTCTGCAGTCTTAAGCCCGTCTCTCTCCTGTAGGTTTCTGTATCATCTACTCTTGTAGTTCCCAACCATTTTTTTTTTTTGTCTTACGACACCCACATCCCTGTCAGATGAGCTCAAGCAACCCTTCGCTGAGGCCACCTGTGAAGTTCCTTTGTCTTCATATGAATTCGGTTTGAAATGTATGACACATTAATTCTACAAAGTGGATCCTGCTCGAGATGGGAAAATAATGTCATACAAATAAAGATAATATATATATCAATATGCGACACCTGAATACAGACAAGCATTCTAGTTGAGCAGAGCTTCCCTGTGCGTGTGTTTGCATTAGGCGGCATAAATCATTTGAAAGAATAAACCCGTCTGTCAGCTTTAACTGGAAGATCATGCAACACCTACGTGCTTTATAACAAAGTGAGGAGTTTATCGTTTTATTCACCTGCACTTCAAAACCGAAGTCCTGCTGACAACTGGCAATGAAAACTCTCCTGAGGCGGCAGGCTGGCCCGGAGGACGGGATGCTGACTGAAGACTGAGAGGTTGCGGTTTTGATTTCTGGGAGCAGCAACCTGTAGGTGTACTATGTTCGGTACAAGACGGCGAGTGATATTGCATCTCCATTACACACTATGAAGTCCCTTTGAACATGATGCTGAAGCCCAAACTGCTACAGCAGCGCAGAGGCAAACCTGCTTTCTGATTGTATGCGTATCCATGAGGGATGTTCTTATTAATCAGAGTAGTGTAGATGATGTGATGTTCATTTCAAATAATATACTTCCTTGGCTTTTGTCCAGAAAAAAAGACAAAGTGCCACTTTTTCACTGGGAATTAAACAGCAAAGAGTGGTAATTAATTTAGATGGTATAGGCTTTACCTGAGGCATTGAACACTTACAAATTTAGATATTAATCCATTTTGGCATGTTTTGACATTGAGGGATTTCAGCTAATTAGAATTGGTTAGAGGAAGCTGAGAAGAGAATATAAAATGTTTGGGTGAGGGACGTTGTGTTGAATGGTACACGTTTACACTATCCAATGTTTCAAATATTTAGAATGACCCACTTTGTAATGACTAATCAGGAGTGTTACACGGCGCAAATGCCAGTCGCTGCAGGGCATTTTAGTTTTGACAAGTTTTGCCTGTCAAGCTTTTGAATCACGACAGAATGTTGAGAAATGGCACCAGGATGACATGGACATTAATGAGAACTGACAAATAAATACATATTTTGGCATGCAGTTGCAAAACAAAACTGCTTTCTAACTTGCTTTCAAGATCTATAAATATATTCTCAAGCTGTTCACGTGTCAAAGTGTTTAAATTGATGACACTAAAAGAGGCGGCTTGTGCAATGTAATCCATTTGTTTCTAATTGTTAACTGAGCAGCAATAATAATAATAAGTCAACGTTATTAGTTTGCACCAAAGACACAGATAGTTACAAACAATAACCCCAAAAACAAGATTGCTGAATCATGAGCTCATCTGTTTGATATGTTGCAAATTTATTATTTCCTGAACCGAGTATTATGTATCAAACCCTGCTGGGAAAGCAGCGTAATATTACAGCCTCGGAGGATATTTCATCTGTAAGCTGGATCAGCTAATTGCTCACTTTTTCTTACATCGTTTTTAAAATCAAAAATTGCAAGTGGAATCAACAATCTAGCATGAGACTGCTTTTGGTTTTTGGTCCTCTAAAAAGAAGGGCTTGGCAGATATTTTTGGTATTTGCTATATCTGTGATAATGGTTAAAAAAAAAAAAAAAAAAAAAAAAATAGGCCATTTAGCGTATCATCCTTGTGAGAATACAGTTTTAGATACTGAAGGGGAAGGCTGATAATACTGTATACACGTTATCCATATTCCATTAGAAAAAGATTAGAGAGATGCTGACCTCTACAGGTGTGATTTTGCCTTGCATTCTTGATAGATATCACTTCACATTATGACGCACATTAAGGGTCTTTTATCAAAACAAACTGCCATTATTTACAACTCACAAACAAGCCACTGCTACTGCGCGACGTGTGTAGGCACGCATGCCCGTATAGATGCTTCACGATATGATATATAGTCATTACATTGAGCAAAATGATGAGCATGAGGCACTGCAGAAATGTGGTCTTGCTGAGGCACTGATAGATAATGAAATGTCTCACTGGAGCCAAAATGTAGTGGCAGAGCAACAGGGAGGCAGACAGCTAAACCAAATAACTGGGCTATCAGCCTCTACTGACAAACAGCCACAAGCCTGACTGAACTGGGAAAAATAGAGCAGCAGAGAAGACATGGTGGCAATGGAGCACAAAGTGGAGATGACAGCCTTTAGGACACAAGTGACAGCAATTGAGGGTAGACTGAGTACAAGTGAGTGTCGGGCAGAGGGAAAAGCCATGCTGGAGCAACAAGCATTAATGGTGACTGGCACATGAGCTAAAGAGAAACACAGGGGTCTCATTCACAAGGTCCTCTCAGGCTGGAACTTGCTGCTTGCTGGTCAACTGAGGAGTATATCATGGTTTTTTTTCAACCTTATTTAGAAGGGGAAAGCTGACAGAGTTTGCTGGTACTCTTTTTCACGACCACCGATCATCTAGGTCCGAGGTCTGCAGGAGCAATTTAGATTGCAAACCAAGTAAAGGGCATCAGACAGCGAGACTGACAGTGGTCATCTGAATCGTATGATGTACCATAAACGGTACTCGCGTAAATCAAAATGCACTGATGCTGAAAGTGTTTGACGTGTGACAGGGTTTGCTGAGGGACTTCGTGGTATTAAGCCTCCGACCTGAGAACTGTCACTCACAAAGTTCAATTTTAGAAGAGCAACTGCAGAACAATTCAAGAGTGTGTGACCACATATTGGAAGACAAATGGGTCCCAGAACACTTTTGAAATGACCAACCTCTCACACTGGCTTGACTTCAGAAATAAAAATGGTGACACATTTCCCGACACTATGAAAAATAAGAGGACGAGTAAAGGGAACATCCAAAGGTGGTGATGGAGGATCCTCTGAGAGAAAAGAGAAACCCCCTATTAGCACTCATACATGCCAAGACGCACATAATCTCACACATCGACACTACTGGTGTTAATTAATCACGACTTCCACATGATTCAATATGAAGTTACAGTGAGACTACATTTAACAGGAGAGACTATAAAACCAGAAACAGTGATCTGCTGCACCACACCAGCGCTGATACGACCGCTTTCAGCATATCAACGCAGTCGGATATTATCATACCAATTTCTGTGCCGTTTTTCCCAAATCTTTTCATAAACTAACATTATGCTGTTTGTCGAGATGGATACTTCATATCCTGGTCAATTCACACACCCGTGTGATGCATGCAAATGAGAAACCTTTAACCGAGTTGATAATGAGAGCACAACGATTGTAAAAAAAAAAGATGACATTAGATGTCAACAATGAAGCAGCACAGGTGATCAAGATTTTAGGATTATAATTCACTGAAGGGAAAACAGTCCAGCAACTTCTCGTGAGTGTTGCACAGTAATGTTACAGCACATACACACTCTGTGTATAATATATATATACAGTATATATATATATGTAATGCCAGATAACGGCAGACCTGAACTTCCCGGATCAATCAATCAACTAAACGTTGTTTAAAAAAAAAAAAAAAAAAAAAAAGCAACATTTCGTTCCTACCACAGGAAGGTTGACAATTAATTTCAATCAAAACAAGTCATCCTCTAAACTCGACAAAATAACACCAGTCTCTGTGTGCAGACAGCTATGCAGGCACCGCAAAGTGCAAAATCAAAAGGAGATACTTCAGTCTGATTCAGTGTTGGGTCACCGAAAACCCCTCGCAAATCAATAGTCCCCTGTTGGTTATACTAAAACGCTGAGTCTGGGGGGGGGGAAGAAAAAAAAAATCGCTTTTGCATAATTTTGAAACAATATATTTGGACTAACTTAACAATAACTTCCGTGTAGTATCACCAGAAACAATTCACATATCAATTGTTAGGCAAAAGATTTTTTTTTTTTTTTTTTTTAGAACCAACAGCAGACCGTTTATGGGTGAAGTGATGCGGAGGTATTTCTGGAGGAAAAACGGGAATGAGGAGTGAACGACACCAGGTGGATGTAAACGGTCAGCGGGTGAAAAGAGTCAAACAAAAAAACAATAGCTTGTTAGTCAAATCGCCATCCTGGGGGAAACACTGAACATGCAAACTGTCCACCCCTCTACCCCCCCCTCCCCCTCCTCTCCTTCTGCTGCCAGATGCAAATTGGTTCATCAGGTATGTGTGAGTATGAAACCCTGGCCGTCTGAGTCCAGGGTTTGTTTTTGTTTTTCAAATCAGCATTGGTACACTGCAGTTCCAACGTGGAAAATGTTCAGTCAAGGCAGCGACTGTTTATTTTTGCTCCTCAAATGTTTTGCAGCGTATAACATTCTGTTTTGATTGATTTACTTCTTGTTTATTTTCATTATGCTTTGTATTCAAAATTGTAAGATTTTACAGCAGGGCTTGTCTGAAAAAGTAACTGTTCCTCTTGTGACGTCTTAAGATGGGATTTATCAGTTTGTTGTTCAATGGTACACGAATTTAGCATTTATATCGCAGCCTAAGTATCTTACAGAATGCAATTTTCTCCGATGCACACAGATGTTTTTCCTCTTATCACAAGTGCTTACTGGATCACTGATGAAAACAAGGGTAAAAAAAAAAACCACATCGTTTCGCTGTTCAAGTCGGGCCTTGAATGTCCAAGGCCTGACTTAACATAAAAACACAGGAAGATGTCCCTGCTTGTTTGTTTCATACTGTTCACCAGCACAGTGTAGAAAGTACATGTTTAATATTAGCGTCAAGCCCTAAGAGTAGCCACACAACATGACACCAGCATAGGCTAAGAACAAATGGTTAAGGATTCATAAAATACTGCAGTAACCAAATACTGTCATGACATTAAGGCATAATAATTTGGACATCTGACAGTTTTACTAATCAAAAAATAGAAACTTGCCACTTGCTGAATGCAGAAATTAGAAATACAGAGGGAAAAAAAAAAGAGTTAAGTGCACAGAAACTGGTGTGTTTTATAAATGTGTATGTTTGTGTTTTATCAGGACAAGCTGCTGCGCTGTATTCACTGAGAGTGTGCTTACTTTGAGTAAAAGCGGCAAATCACATTCAGAGACATAAAGGATTTGCCACTGAAGGAATGATAATGTTTAACAGAACCAAAAGTAAGTGAGGACAAAAATAATTGACAGGTACCGGGTGTGCTTGGTTAATAACTGTTATATGTTGATTGGCTCATCAAAGAGGAGTGCCCTCTATTCTAATATTAGGTTTGGGTCAATAGAGGACGAGAGGAGAGGGAGGGGGAGTCGAGGAGGGTGGGGGGGGGGGAGCATCCTGTAGTCTGCAATTGAAATACAAATTGCAGAAAACAAACCAGCATGTAACAAGTACAAAGAAGGGAATAGACCCAAGCGGCAACAAACCATGACATCACTCATTGGTTTGTAAACTGCCGTTCGGCATTTCGGCCGTCGCCATCTTTCCGTTTTGGAGCCAGAAGTGACCAACGTTAGACAGTCTGATTAGGACCCGTAGGACATTATGCCCGCCCACCTATAACAGAAACCTGACTGCAACCCAGGCCTGTCAATCAAACAGACACGCCCCAAAGTTAGCGCTTTTTGAGGCCTGGTATCTAATTAATAATGGGATTCATTTCAAATGGACCGGCAGAAAACTAAAAAGGAGGAGCCTTGCTTTTCAGACCCGGAAGCTGCATCCACTTTTATACACAACGTATGAACAGACCAATGCAGCAAAGCTCACCCTATATACAAGGTGACATTGTTTGGCTAAAACGCTGACATTTAGAAAATAAATCGATTTAATGGTCAAGAAAACATACAGATGATGAGACATAGTGGATTTCAATTGCGCTGATCATAAGGCACAGAGGTATGATGAGGGCAGTACACATGATAAAAGAGCAAGACGAGGACTGCAAACATGTTATTTCCTTACTCGGAGAAAATAAAGTGGCAGAGAATTGTTCCGGTCCACTTTGGCAGCACTACAATCAATCAACCAAAAACAGGAACATTTAACGAAGCCTGTCTCGCTTTTAGTTTCAAAGTGAACGTGGCGGGAGGTGAGGAGAGGCCAGTGTGTGACTATTTGTCTGAAAGCTCTGGCGGCAAACGTCACCAAAACCCAACAAATCAAGATCACACTAGTAGACAATGCGCGCGGTCGCGTCAATAAGCCACTCGAGCTCCTTCAGAAAAGACCTTGGCGAATTCTGTCAGCAGAAAACATCGCTTAGTAAAAGCTGCATCAGTGCACAACAAAGCCGACGGCATCACACCAAGACCGCGCACACAGCCGCCGAGGAGCTCAAACCCACCACAGCGGAGATACGGTGTCGACGATGTCTGATGAGACAGGTGCTGCAAAATTGAAGCCTGTCCAATGACACCGGTGCAACACACATTTGACATTTCAAATGACCTTGAAGAACCACTCACAGAAAAAAAAAAACCCAAGACAATGTTTGGCCTCACGGGGGTACAAAGCTACCGACAGATATTTGGACTGCTTTCTCATTGCTCATGGTCGCTTTGTCAAATCAGAGTCGGTGTGGGATGATTTGCTGTTTTTGCAAGTGCTTCACAATCAACAGCTGATGAACTCCTTGGGATTCCTGAATGTCCCCTGAAAGAACGTGGGCTGGAATAAGAGAAGTGCACACCGCTGTCCTATTACATCCGCAATTCATCACCACAGAAAGCGACGATCTTGACCGAAACGCAGACGGATGCAGAAAATGTTTCACAGCAGTACAATCAACAACATCAACAACAATATCTTACTCACCCCCCAAAAAGTGATGGCAGCGTGGACAATCTTAGGATAATATTGTTGCGGTCATCAGCGCACTTGGAGAAGGCTAATTGGAGGTAGGGGTGTGCAGGGTCATGGAGCACCCCCTGGAAGCTGGCAGAGGACCTGCACGTCCACAACTTGAATAGGAAAAAAATCTATTAAAAAAAAAAATCTAAAATCAAAAAATGATATATATATTTATTTATTTATTTATTGGAAGTTTGTTGGTTATGCACATATTACAATCATATTTTGATTTCAGTAAGAGGTCCCAAAAACAACACACAAGTCGTAGGTCTCCAGAACAGATGACCACAAACAGGTGTGCCAATCAGCCGGAGGGAGGCAATCCCAAACCTCTATGCCGCTGTGATTGGTTGTTTCAAATGTCAATTATCTGCTCCCTAACCCTATCCTTAACCCTAACCCTCCCACAACATAAAGAACCAATCACAGGCAGACAATTCCTGGGCTGATCCAATTTAGCAGCAACCATATATCATTTGAGACATGGCACCGAGCTGCATCTCCAATGAACTGTCACCTATTTCGCATCTCTAAAGAACTTCTGTCCGCCACTACAAACTGAAATGGGTCTCCGTGGGGGGGGGGGTACCTCAAAGGGTTTAAGGCATACAAATACAACAACAAAAATAAATAGAATACAAAAACAAGACACCCATGCATAGGTTGCCACTACACAGCTGCCTAAAAGAATACTAACTCTTGTCAGTGGGTGAGACTCTTTATCATCAAGACACCTTGCAAATCTGGCTTTTCACAGCAGTCAGTAAACAACCGTGTTGGTGGTCACCGTTTTATCATCAACATCTATTGTGTGAATCTGAGCCAAGGCACAGCCAGATCTCGGTTTGATCGTGTTTTCTTACATGACTCGTCCCTTCATAGACAAATATTGTTTGTTGTGAAGGGCAATATTTATACATGTGAGAAAACACGCTCAGCCAATGTTCGTTTTGCAGCATAAATCATTATTACAGATATTTTTCATTAAAAAAAATTTAAAAAAAATTGTAAAAGATTCAAACACACATTGCGTCATCCCCACGTCAAAACATTTGACCACGTGCGCGCGCGGTTAAGGTTTCTCTGTTGGGTAAGCAGCATAAAATGTTCTTCTACGAGCGCTGGAGGGCTCACCTGTACGTGTTCAGTAAAAAAATGGGAAAATAAAAGTATGCTCAAAGAAACCTTCACCCGCGGTAGTTCAGGCAGCAGGCGGAGAAGTAATGTAGCCGTACGCGAGGTTTCACTTTAGCCCGGTTCTTAACAAGCCCGCGAGGTGTTCGCTGCGCCCGCGCGCTCCCTGTCTGAACGCGGCTGCTTTCCCCACCTGGGTCCTCGGGGTGCGGCAGCTTTTGCATGTCACCCTCATTATACTGGTTTTAACGTTTGTGCATTTGCATGCGACGACAGCGAGCAGAGATTTACGCGTTGTCAACACTGGATGAATCCAGAGTTGAGTGGACGCGGCGGGTTTTGCTAAAGAGGCGTGGTTTAATTTGGTCACCTGATTAAAGGGCGAGTGTCGTGGACCTCAACGGAATACACAACGTGATTAAAACCACAGAGGAGTAAATGTTTCTTTGACATTGTGTGCCATCATTGTATCCCAGCAGAACACTCCTCAGTACTTGGTAGTTTATGTTGTTGTTGTTGTTGTTTAATTGGGCTTGCCTATTGCGGGTGTACAAAGGTCTGACACCACATCAAGAATCTGATTCAGAAACATTTAAAAACATATAAAGTTGTGACAAATGATGAAGAAATATTTCAGATTCTGCACTATTTCTAGGTTAGCGGCGTTACGACTTGGCCTAGGGGAAGCCCTGGCGCAACATGAAAAAGTCTTCTCAGCTCCCCAAAACCTGCAGCAATAAGAGGATTGCAGCCCTTTAAAAGTTGTGTTTAAATCGTTTAACTTCAGGGGGGGGATTGACAGCTAAATAACCACAAGCTGAACAATTTAGACACAACTACTAGGGGCTAATCTAACTCATAACTCATCTAAAACAGGAGAAAACAGATTGAATTTAACTGCAGCCACCCCATCCAAACCTGAGCTGTTACATCAATTTACAAAATCTATTTAGAGCTTTTCACAGGGAACCATGTTGGCTGGCGGGCTGGTTGGAAGCGGAGGGAGAGAAAAGCCCGCAGGAACTGGGGAAAGCTGGCCTTTGATCTGCAAGCTTGGAGCAGCTCCCTGGAACAAACTCGCAAAGACGCATTCAATCAGACTACCAGAAAGCGGGAGCGCCAGGTGCACAAACACAAGCAAAGAGGGAATTAAAACACATTCACAAACACATAAATGTTCATACGACCTCGGGGTCACAACAGCAGTCAAATTATAGCCACAAATTTGTGGCACTGATTGTGTTAACTCTTTTCTACAAAAGGTCAGATTTCCCTGAGTTGTATCCTTCCATTGGAGTGGATGACACTAAGGTGGATTTGAGCTTCAGAAGCTTGTTCAGGCAAATCAACCTCCCGCCATCGTTCACCATTTACAAATAAACGGTTTCCAGCAGAAAACTGCTTGCTTGGTATTGTGATCGTGGGAAACACAGCATCCGAACTAAGTGAAAGAGTCAGAAGTCAGATTGTTATTCGAAGCTGAGAGGGACTTTCTCAGAGTCAAACCACAGCTAGACTGAGGTTTCTAAAGAGGCCGTGTTTGGCAAGAAGAAGCACGAACAGCAACTTCATCACAGATACAGAATTTGTTGAAAAAACAACAACAACAACAACAACAACACCAATCCAAAAAAAAGTCCTATCAAAGAAAGGCTGACTAGTTGTGGTCTCAGAGGATTAAGAGCATCTCTAAACCATTTCTCAGAAAGGGAAACAAGGCCAAACACTTGTGGCGGGCGCCGACATACCAGCATTTCACAACGGATGATGGAAAAAAACACAGATTTTTCTGAGATTTGTGAACAGGTGGAAGAAGTATTCAGGTCTTTTACTGAAGTAAAAGTACTGATACCACACTGTGAAAATATTCCACTACAAGAAAAAATCCTACATTCAAAAGTATGAAAGTATTATCAGTGAAACGTACCTCAAGTATCAAAAGTGAAAGTGCAGACTGCATGAATGTGTATTTTATGGCTTTAATTATTTAAGGTTGCACTAATTTAAACTACTTTATTTCCTGTTGGTTAGTTTAATCTAAAACACTATCTCATAATCTATAAGATCTTAATATGTTTGTCGTGTCACCGTACACTATCCACCTATCTCTGAAAAGCACCTAAAATGGTCCTTTTGCTCAGCTTTGTGATGACGCATTTTCCAGCTGATCCAAGTGAGTTTTTAATATATTTTTTTTAGCCTAAGAAGTAGAAGAATAACCTCAATCCATGAGGGACTTAAAAGTGGAGACACATGGTTTTCACTGGACAGGAAAGGTATGAAAAACTGTGATCTTAAAAGTACCTATAAACTAAAGCCATCAGACAAATGTAGTGTCGTACAAAGTAGCTACAATATTTGCTTCCGTGATGTAATGAAGTAGAAAACTTCATGAAATGAAAATACTCAAGTCAAGCACAAGTACCATTCATTTGTATTTAAGTACAGTACTTGAGTAAATATACTTAGTTACATTCCTCCACTGGATTTGTGGCAGTAACCGAGGGGTGTACAGAATGTAAGAGGACCTCCAGGACAGAGAATGATTACGCAATTTGTAATCAGTAAATTATGGTGCATTGTGTGTCTATATTGTTTAGGTGTTCTACACAGCTGATGTTTTAAACTAGTATCACAGGGCTGTGTGTGCCAGCGAGGCAGCATCCACAACACAAAGACCCTCGAAATGAAGCAGCTCAATTCAGACGTCTTTCGTTTCATTATTTCTGCCTGTGCTTTTCCTACGGTGACACGTTACTGTGTCAACATGTCTTCCGTGACAAATCCCATCACTACTTTTACTTAACGACCGTACACCGCGGAAACCAACATAAGTGTTTGCAATAACTTTGGCTGATTAAACCTGTGCTCATGTTGAAGGCAGATGGAATTACATGAGGTCACAGACAGGCCACGGGAGAATAATGAAGGGCCCGCACAAACGTGTGCGGCAGCACTAACAGGAGAACGAGGGAGATGTGAATCGAGCCCGATCTGTGCAACAACAGTCCAGATAAAGGGTCTTAATCAGCCAGAGTAATTAAAACCACCTGTGTGGCTTTACCATGGAAACGGTGAATATTTTGACTTTTCACAGCAGGAAAGGCGCAGGTGGAATTAATAACATTAATAATGCCTCATTTCCATTCAGTGTCCCAGTAAGCCAGAACAGTGAGCCAGAAGGCACAAGTGCAGGATTTCAGACAACACTGATGCACCTGTGGTTTTCCTGCGATGACATGTTGAAACGTCTGTTGGTGATTCCAGGGCAGAAATCAAAGTCAACCAATCCACCAGCTGATAGACAGAAAATTAACATGGCGCGATTTTAAAAAGATTCATTTCTAAAGCTTGGTTTCAGCTTTTTACATGGTCCTGTTCAAGTCCACCTTCATTAAATTGCATCCATTCACTGTCATCCTCTCTATGGTGTATTTTATCTTTTTGTTGCCCTCTCTTGGTGTCAGTTCATGATGTTAGTCTCCTTGTCCATGTCCATGTCCACTCCTGTGAATTTTTTTTTTTTTCCTCTGTGCCTCATTCCCTTTTTGTATGTCAGACTTTGCCTGTTTTTGTACTCCAGCTACAGATTTTTTTTTTTGGAGTAGTCCTTTTTGCCAATATTGTAACTTTTCTCCTGCTTTTGGATATTAAAACCTTTTGTTTGCCTCCGGGGTTGTGCATTTGGGTTATTTCTCATCCTCACAAGACCATGTGAATAAAAATAATGAACATATAATCCATTATGAAAATGACTGCAGCCCAAAGTGTATCGAATGGCCTAATTGACAGTTGTATCCGCCGCTGCAGATTTGATATCAACCTCTACAGGTTCAACTGTAACATCACAGTTCTGTGCACACATAATGCATTCAAATTGCAGCCAATGTCAAAGAGTATATTAAAAACGTTATATAAATATGAAACTGGAACACAACTTAATACCTACTTCACTGGTGCTCTACTTGCAAGTGCAGCTTATAATAGACCGTCGTTTTGTAAAACACATTTTCCTCTAATGTTAATTTCTAAAGATTAACCTTGAAATCTCCTATTTCACTTTTTTGTAATGATAAACTAAGAACATCATAAACAACATTTTGAATATAAACACCAGACTGTTTTGATAGGTCAGCACTGCAGGTCCAAGTCAGTCAAGAGCCCTCTCAACTAAACTCCTGTCTGCAGTCTGTCTCTACTTTCCCTGCAGAAGTGGAGATCACAGCAAGAGAGGAGAGGCTTCTCAAACTGGTTGTCTAACAGTCCGTCCTCTCAGGGAAGAATACTGTGCAACACAGACCGAGCAGTCTCTCTATTGAAGCATGGTGGTGCGCTGTGGCGCAGAGACATCTGCTTGTTGGTGGGGTGATTGTTTAGTCTCTCCGTTGCAGTGACCTGAATTACTCTGTAATCTCTGAGCCTGAATTTTAAGAGCCATTTGCTTCTTAGTGGGCAAGATTGTCCTCATTGTCTGTCGCTGATGTGCACATGTTTCTTAGCCGAAATTTGGAACAAACAAGGTGAAGGGGGATTTTAGGGAGAAAGAACAGTGTAACTGCAGACATTGTGACTTTTTAAAAAGTGGCAAACACCATGAGTACTCACTTATAAATGTTGGTAAATCAATAATAAATGTAAGTTACAAAAAAAGTGGGTCACAGGTTTCTCATTCGTAGTCATCTGCAAACAAAACTTCAATAATTAGAAAAGGTTTTAATAGTAATCAGTCGAGTTTGTAAAACTGGTTTGGATCCCCACTGTGATTGAAGAATTAAGATGCTGGATGAGCTGCAACATTCGTGGACTCAATATAGCTGGGGACCTTTGTTGCATGTCTCAAATAGTTGTTTTCTGTCATTTTTCCCTTAATGATATATAACAAAGGCATAAAAGGTATCCAAAAAACAAAAAAAACCAATAATCTATTTGTAAACAGACAAGCCATTCATTTAAAGGGGTCATCCTGATGAATTCAAGTTATAAATCCATAACCTGGCGACCCAAAACTGCTTCTTGTGAATGGCTTTTAATTGATCTGTAAAGCAATCAATAAATTCACCAATTAAAACTTGAAAATCGACAACAGATGGCGCCTTATTGTGCCGTTTTTGAGGCACTTAAGAGGACATGAAGTACTCTATCAGTGGGGAAATGCAACAATAAAGCCTGATATTATCTGTCAGCACTGATGCCCTGACAACAACATTCTTGTACTCTGGCAAAAATGTAGCACAGATGATTGCAATGTGCCAATGACCAGCGTCAGGAGGCTCCCATGTGACTCTCCTCTCACCTGCCTCTCCCGCTCTCCTCTGACATTCATGCCAAGTTTTAAAAAACACACACACACACACACACACCGAGCCGAGTTTAATACCTCAGGTGATGAGCTCATGAAAACCTGTGTGCTGCTTTATAAGTGGGGGGCAGGGAGAAGATGTAGTTTCACATAAAACTGTCAGTGTACTTTATAGACAGCAGAGATCCAATGTGATTTTAATGTGAGTAATAATAGCTGTTAACATTCTATACAAAATACTGGCTCCATGGCAATTTCTGTAGAAATCAAATGAGGAAAAAAAAACTTAAAATCTCATTTTCTCTGGTCTCTTTTTTGTCACAGTTTTTGTTTGTACTCTGGGGTGGGGGGGGAGAACAAGATTTTTGTGGCACAACTGAGACTTAAATTATAAAAACAATCAACCACACACATACAGTAATATCCAAATAGATTTTTTTTGCTGAGTGTTCCCAACATTTTTTATGAAAATTCTCTCGGTTTACAGATGAATTACCCTCTTTTTGTCTGCGCATTTGATGATCTGAAACCATCAATTTCTTTCTGACCAACCCTCACTGTATGTACCAGGTCAGCATCTATATCCACAACCTTTCCCTGTTCACCAGACTGCAGAAATTAATCCGATATATTTCATGTCTGTCTTAATCCCCCTCTCCCCTGCCCGTGCTTGCTTTTAATGTAAGAAGAACATACAAGTGGTATTTATATACTGTATTACAAGAGAAACAGGATACTAAAGCTGTCAGCTGAGTTCCAGTCAGTGAATTACGTGAGAAGACGCCGCTGTCAGTTTGCTGCTGGCACATCATACCAGGTGGTGCGGCACATCTGCAACGCCTCACAAGGGGTTAAAAAAAATAAAAAATAATAATAATTAGTTGCACTCAGAACATGTTACATGACATACATTTTAGCATTTAGCAGAATGCACAACACTGTTTCCAACTAAAACCGCTTAAGTGTTAAAAGCTGGAGAATAGAGGCTAACCTATTCTAATCCCACAGTTTTAAAGCTGAAAAGTAGTTAAAAACAAAGGGATTGATATTCTACTTTTGCCCTTGAGTGAGGGAAAGAGGGAGGGGAGAGAGATGTGTGTGTGTGTGTGTGTGTGTGTGTGTGTGTGTGTGTGTGTGTGTGTGTGTGTGTGTGTGTGTGTGTGTGTGTGTGTGTGTGTGTGTGTGTGTGTGTGTGTGTGTGTGTGTGTGTGTTTGAGAGAGGGGAGAGCAGGGGGGGAACAGAGAGATAATCTCTTTTGTATTTTTGATCCCTAAATGTGGTGGTTGTGTCCCCTTATCCCAGCTACTTAGTTTGTGCAATGCGTAAGTGATGCCGTGCACTTAGGCTGTGAAAAGCAGGTCAATATGACCACTGAGAGAAAACCACATGTGCATCACATGGATAGCCTTGGGATTATTCCTCACAAAATGTCTTAATTCCTCTGTTCACTAATGATCCAGGGAAAATGCCCTCTAATCTCCATTCCATTAATTAAAAAGAGCATGAGCCCACGGAAAAACCTCACCATCTGCTGCAGTTTCATTCCTGCAGACAGATTGTGTTTTCGGTCTCCAAACAGGGGAACTGGGTTTCTCAGAGTAACCGGGTGGAGCGTGCATTGAGGTGGATGGAAAACAGATACAACTGCTGTGTTTGAGTATTAATACAGAGTTATGCTGGGGGGAAAAACAAAACTGTTTTAAATAGGGTACTGTGAAGATATGTGGGAATTGGAGCTTCTTCCTGAGGACAACTTACAAATGTTATGACCTTATTGTATAATATGAGTCTTTAGATACTTCTTTTATAGTACATTTGCAGCAGCAAAACATAAAACAAGGACTTTTTCTCTGAATTTATAAAGGTTTCCAAAGATATTTCACATCCTTTGACACCATAAAACAAAAGGTAAGATTTGTTATACTGATTTATTTTCACAGTTCAGGTTTCTAATGAAAATAAGTTTATCAAAAGTTTCCACTTCTTGTTTTTCCTGCCTTGCATTGCAATTGTAATACTTTATACAGCATTTTTTTTTCAAAATAAAAGTAGCTTTATTTAGAATGAATTGTCTGCAACTGTAACTTTGTGCCAGTTTTGTGCGTTATACACTGCAGGCAGGTGTTTTTTTTTTTTTAGCTTTCGCAGTGAGGCAAATAAAAAAAGAAATGATGAAACACTCCCATAAGAAATTGAATGGAGAGCTTTTGACCAGTGGTCAGAGCCTGGAGACTGTGACATGAATTTGATCTGGGCTAGTAGGCAGGAGAGATTATCCGAGCAGATGTCGTTTCCCCTCTATTGGAACAGTAGGGCCAATAATAAACACACGCACACGTAGACACACAGGACGCACACTAATCTGAGATCGGCAGTAGCCCTTGCACATCCCTTTCTCTCTCTCTTTTCTCTCGGGCAGACGGTCGCTGTTCCACTCCCATCAATGTCAAGTTTTTTCCTGACCGTACTTTGCACTATTCGTATTTAATCATCTTCTATGAGTACACTAGAGACACGGTCCTTGGTGTGAATTGCTTCAGCCTCCAGATGGACACACGGGAAGCGAAGAAAAGACTGTGTGGGAAATGGCATGCAGTGTGTCGTTTTGCGTTGTTCACTTGTTTCTTGGATGCAGTCTGGGGACAGATACGCTACTCCATCCCAGAGGAACTGGAGCATGGAGCTTTCGTTGGCAACATTGCAGAAGATCTGGGCTTGGATTTGAACAAACTGTCTGCGCGCAGATTCCGGATAGTCTCGGGTGCCAAGAAGCAATATGTGGAGGTAAATTTGGAAAATGGAGTTTTGTTTGTCAATGAGAGAATTGATCGCGAAGAACTGTGCGAGCAGAGTTTGTCCTGTTCCTTTCACTTGCAAGTGGTGATAGAAAACCCTCTGGAGCTGTACAGGGTAGAGATGGAAATCTTGGACGTGAATGATAACTCTCCTAGTTTCCCGTGGACCGAGTTTAACCTGGACATATCGGAGTCCGCTGCGCCAGGATCCCGTTTCCCACTTGAGAGCGCACAGGACTTGGACGTGGGATCCAACTCTCTCCGCACTTATTTGCTAAGCGTAAACGAGCATTTCTTTTTGGATATCCAGACGCGCAGTGACGGCAGTAAATTTGCAGAGCTAGTGCTTCAAAACCCACTGGACAGAGAGCAGCAGAGTGCACATCAGATGGTGCTGACTGCAGTAGACGGAGGCGCCCCGGAGAGATCTGGCACTGCGCAAATTGATATCACTGTTTTGGATGCAAATGACAACGCGCCCGTGTTTGATCAGTCCTTCTACAGAGTGAGGCTCGCTGAAAACGCACCCAAAGGCACAGTTGTCATCAAACTCAACGCGTCCGATCTGGATGAAGGTCCCAACGCTGATATCACCTATTCGTTCAGTGGCCACGCTCCCATCAAAGTGCGCCAGCTTTTCAGCGTAGACGCGCACACGGGAGAAATCAAAGTCAAAGGAGTGATAGACTATGAAAAAGCCAGGATGCATGAAATTTATGTGCAGGCAAAAGATAAAGGCCCCTCTGCTGTGGCAGTGCACTGTAAAGTGCTGGTGAACGTTTTGGATAAAAATGACAACCTCCCAGAGGTCATTTTGACATCAGTGTCGACTCCTGTGCAGGAGGACGCGCCCCCGGGGACGGTGATAGCAGTCATCAGTGTAATGGACAAAGACTCGGGTGAAAACGGGAACGTGGACTGTGAGATCCCCCATCAAGTCCCATTTCAGCTCCATTCGTCCTTTAAGAACTACTACACATTAGTAACTTGTGATTTTTTGGACAGAGAGGCTGTCGCAGAGTACAACATCACCCTTACCGCGCGAGATATGGGCTCTCCACCTTTATTCACCAGGAAAACTATTTTAGTTCAAGTGTCTGATGTGAACGATAACGCGCCTCTCTTCAAACAGCCTTACAATACGGTGTATTTGACCGAGAATAACGCGCCAGGTGCATCCATTTGCTCTGTGACAGCACTGGATCCAGATTCAGGTCAAAACGCATACCTTTCCTACTCTATACTTGACGGTGATATACAGGGAATGCCCGTGTCCACGTATGTGTCCATAAACTCAGACAACGGCAACATTTACGCGCTGCGATCTTTCGACCACGAGCAACTAAACAACTTCCAGATCACAGTCCAAGCGCAGGACGCCGGGTTTCCGCCTCTGAACAACAACGTGTCCGTGAACATCTTTATTTTGGACCAAAACGACAATGCACCTGTGATCGTGTCACCCATCCCGCAGAACGGCACGGCGTCCAGCGAGGCAGTGCCCAGATCAGTCGACGCGGGATACCTTGTCAGCAAAATCAACGCGGTGGACGCGGACGCGGGTCAAAACTCGCGTTTGTTTTATCAAATGCTCCAAGCGACAGACCCGAGCTTGTTCAGCATCGCTCTGTACACCGGCGAAATCAGGACGATACGCCAGTTAGTGGAGAAAGACCCCATGAGGCACAGACTGGTCATTCTGGTGAAGGACAATGGTCAGCCACCCCTCTCGGCCACAGTTTCCATCATCCTGTCAGTGGTTGACAGCCTGCCAGATTCGCAGCCCGATTTGGGTGACCTGTCACTAAGCCCACATCACAGCTCCAACCTCACCCTGTACTTAATCGTGTCTCTGGGCGCGATGTCCTTCACATTTCTGGTGGCTATTATCGTCCTCGTCGCAGTGAGGCGACTGAAGGGCAGGCCGTCCAACAAAGAGTCCAACTTCCCCTCCATCAGCGGCTGCTGCTGCTGCTGCTCTCGCTCCGAAGAGCCCACCACCACCGAGGTGTTCCAAAAGTCCAACTTAAATGTGAGGATGTCCGCGGGCGCGTCGAGCTGCGCGGAGGCGAACGGCAACGGCGCGCTGCCTCAGGTCTACTGCTACAAGATGTGCCTGACGCCGGAGTCCTCCAAAAGCGACTTCATGTTCCTGAAGCCGTGCAGCCCGGTCATGTCGGTACAGCAGAATAACGCAAAGAGCACAGATTACTTGACCTCCGGCTGGAGCGCGCTGGACCGGAATGAGCTGTCCAGCAACAGAGCGGCGACCCCGAACGAGGTAACATCACTGCCAATCATAATCATTCACTTTAAAATCATACTCATCTCATAACTATATTCACACAGACATGTCTCACTTTCACTCACAGTGAAGGATGGCACAATGCAGTTCACACACTGGGTGGCGCTATAACGTCGTCTGTCATAGGCTACTCTGTTAATTAAAGTTTGAAAAACACTGCATGAAGGCATGTTAAACTGTAAAAGTATCAAATTAACTCAACTACAGTAGTGATGTACATTTTAAAGGTACTTGTACTTTACTTGAGTATTTTAATTTGTTGTTACTTTATTCTTCCACTTACTTTCAGAGGGAAATACTTTGTATTTAACAGCTTTAGTTACTTTTCAGGTTAATATCTTACACTTATAATATATTACTATACATGCGAACATGAAACATAGATCAGACACTTCAACAGTTACATGTGATAAAAAATTAACCAACAACATTGAAATGCTGCTCACCTGTACATATCAGTGAAGCAATAATCCAGGAATTGATGATAAATATGACACCTATGGACCACTTATGTCTCTGATACTTTAAAGTATATTTTGCTTACAGAGCTTTATGTACTTTTACATACGATTTTGAATGCACAACTTCTACCTGTAATTGAGTTGTTGTTTTTTTATTGTGGTGTTGTTACTTTCACTGGAGTAAAAGATCAGACTCCTCCTTCCACCACTTAGAATCATACTGATCAGATGATAGCTATATGAAAACGTTGGTCCTTGTTGGTTTTATTCTAGAAAAAAAAAAAAAAAGGTTTTCACTCTATGGATAATACAGCATCAAACCCACAAAACACCCACAATCTGACAATAAATGTGTCACATGACTCCTTTCTGATTTGTCTCAGTTTAACAAAATGTTTCAACCAAATGATAAAATAATTTGTGTTTTAATGACATAACATTATTTGTCATATTTTGTGGGAATATCTAGTGCACATAACACAGTTAGTCAACAGCATCACATTTTTTTATTGTCTGATAAAAAATATAAAAAATCTACCCTCCCCTTCCCCCTGAAGTTCCGGCTCTTTCACTAAAATTCTTATTATGTGGCTTTTCCTTTATTGAACTTATGGCAATCAACATGACTGCACCTGGACACGAATGCTGTACAACTGTTCTACTTGAGGTGGTCACTGATTTACAAAGTGTCTTTATGTTTCTCCTCTGCAGCTTAAGTATTCAAACAAGGACTGGACGTGGACCAAGAACCAACGAAACTCAGCATACAAGAGGTGAATACACAGCCGAAGCAGCTGCCCACACACACACACTGACACACAGCACACCAACATGGAAAAGTATGTACTCCTGCTGTCTTTATCTTTTCAGGTATAGCTCAGGAAACATGGAGGGCACGCTCTCACGTCAACAGAAATACGATGCAGATGGGTTTTCCTGCTCCGTGGCTCCACAATACTGGACCTGGGGAAACCACATGAGTGGTAGGTGGCAGCTGTGCATTTTCTGGCACACTATTGTTCACTTGAAAGCGGGTGGTTGGTGGGAGGCTCTCTCTCCGTCTGTGCCTGAGGATTTAGACTGAAATATAAAATGGTAAACCAAAAAGAAGATAATACCAGGCCCGACTGGGGGGGTTTTAATGCATCAACACGAGGATTATTCAAGTCCCTGCAAGAAGTGTTTTTGGCGAAAAAGCCCAAAATTAAGACGATGCCTTTAAAAGCACCTTATTCAGATCATACGGTATTTAAATATGAGGCCATAGCAGAAATAATCTCCAGATACAAATTGTAATTTATGCACATTTTTCCCCTTTTTTTTTTTTTTACAGACTGTAAGATGTCTCTTCAAGAGGGAGCAGCTCCAAACTACTCATGGACTCCAAAGTACACTCAGCCTCAGTCTGAAGCACCAGACTACCAGCACAACGTGTACATCCCCGGCACCACGTCTGGCTACAGCACTCTGAAGCTGGCACCCAGAGGAGACCTGGACGTGTACAACACCTTCTCTACTTTTGGGAAAAAAAAGAGATTCATCTCAAACTATGAACAATCTTTTGACAGAGACGACGGTATCATAAGCAATTCCATCTTTAAATAAAGCACACTTTATATTCTGATAAAAGCTGGTGCAGTGAGGATAGGTTGTCTATGTACTGGTAACTTTTCTGTAGCCCGACCTTTTAAAGTCTTAAAGTGGCAGCTGTAGGCTACTGTGTGCACTGTGTGCCAACTGACTCTCCCACCAATAAACGTTAAAGCCTTAAAGAGGTTTCTATCGGTAGCTGACACATTTAAAACACTTTATATACATATATATATATTAAAAAAGAGGTAAAACTAGACACTAGATACTCAACAACAAAGACTCCCTGTGGCCATTGTTATTCACAACTACATCTTGGCTGCTTAATCAAGCAGTATTTTCCAATCAGTTTGACTCCAATCATGCCTGAGCGCATTTCCTGTAGTGCCATATTGTTTCTAATAAGTCTGCAATCTGGGCATAATTCACAAGCAATGCAAATAAGTCGAGAAAGGCATGGAGAGGTGTAAAAAAAACAACAACTGCAAATGCATCTAACTTACACTCAAACGGATGAGTGTAACCATGCAAACTGTACATCAGGCGTATTCAACCAGCGGCCCGCGGACTGGATACGGCCCTTTTGAAATTTGCTATGGCCTGCAAGAGGTGAATTAGGCTAAACAGGCTCAGCCACAGCACTCTAAAATACAAGATTGGTGCCCACAAAAGTTAACAATCTTTGTGAGTAACCTTGGCCCCTGTATGGGACAGGGAGGTTGAGGAAAACCCTGTATGCGAGCCCTCAGTGATTTTCCGGTTTGTCCCGCTTGCTACTGAAGTTAAAGAGCCCTGCTGTACATCTTTCTTCACTGAAAGATTGTGTTGTCGGAAACAGCATCTGAGCTGTGATCTGACCCCTTTGCCTTGTGCAGTATACCAGCACACTGACACATCCTGATGAATTGTTGATGACACTTTGGAGGGCAGTAACACAGGTGAAGTGATGTAGCTCCTGTAAAAGTGTACTCTAAAAGACACACACCTCTAGAACAACACAGAGAGAGAATAAAGGGACTTCATCCAGACACTGGATGTTTGTATTTATCATTATTTGTGATTTGTATGTTGGCAGATGATAACATAGTTATGCTTTGTAGGTCTCATCACTTTGTATATACATAGTCTATGTACAGTATATATTCATATCAATAAAGTCATTGTCAACTCTGTAAATGTGGTTGTTTTTCTAAGGTTTTTTTTTTTCTTCTTTAACAGAACATCTATACACTGACGTGATAATTGGACTCTGAATTAACTGCAAGAGTGACAGGAGCGTTAACGTCACCATAAATAACTAAATACACGATTGTACATGCTGTAAGAGGAGAGCAGAATAAGTTAAACTGACTGGATTCATTTTAAAAAGGTCACTCCCAAAAAATGACAGCTAAGAGCACAGCAGTGTATTATAATTAAAGCCCAAATACAGTTACAAGTAAGACGTGCAGAGACAAGATAAAAGCTGATTCCGTGAACTTCATGTGTCAAGAGCTCAAGAACGAGTAAAAATAAAAGATATTCTTTGCTCAGATGCTGACATTCAGACTTCAGAGTGGAGGGAGGTGAGCTAACAAGTCCAGTTTTTGGGGATATGAATAAGACATTATGCCCAATTTTAAGACAGTTTTTTTCCCCCTGTGTGAGGTGTCATCTGTAAAATACAGCCTGCTACATAACAGCTAAGAGGTAAGAGTGCAGTCATGGACACCTGTTCATATGAAGGTGGTGGGAGAAGAGAAGGCTGCTGTGCTGCGACTTGTAATGCAACTTTTCTCTTGACATTCTAGGTCAGTAAACTCAGGGTTTTAAGCTACTGTGGAGATTATTCTCGAGATCCATCGCCTCTTACCATCTAACTGAGCTATTGCAGGCCACTGGGTTAATCTTGCGCTTGGGCCTGCATGCCTCAGTGAACTGCTTTATGTTCAAAAAGCTGTGAGCTGAGGGAAATTTTCAGAATCATTTTTGAACTCTCTGAAAATGGATCAAATCTAAGAGGAAAAAAAAACAACTTAAATTTATTACACTGTCATTTAGGCACTACCGGGAATATAAAACACAAATCCAAACAGGCCCACAACAACATCCTGCCAATAATTGCAGATAATCAAGCCAAGATTTATCTTTCATTATCAAAAACAGCCGGGTTTACTGTCATTACATGTCCCTTGTGCTATACGCAGGAATAGATAACATATGTCCAGCTTCTGTGCCATGTAAAATCTATTCAGAGCCCAATCTGTGGTGCTGAGTCTCCCTGGTACTCCCTTGATAGTCTGTCTCCCACTAATGCATAGCTTCCACATATCTGAGTGGGTGAAGAGGTTTTCTTTGATTCCCACTAGAGGGCGCCTTTCCCTTACTGATACCTACTCTGTAGAGACGAACCACCCCTGTGCATCCTAACCATGTTGGTATAAGTCTCAGATAATAATTCTCTCTTTTATTACTCTTCACCTGATAACTTAGTGTATATCCATGAATGTTAAAAAACAACGTTTTTTTTTCATATTTTTATGTTAAAGGATTTGGACTAATGTGTTTAAAAAGTAAACTGTCCTCCATGAAAATAACAATCTGCAAACTTTGGTAAAACACACATTATAGTGAAGCTGTAGTGGCTTAGGTGCTGGGGAAAATGTGGGTGCTGCAACTAAGTGTAATAATGGTGGGGTGAACCCTGCATTCATATTGCAGTGGGTGCAGTAAAAGCAAGACAATTGAAAAATCACTATGTTTTATGTTGTCCAGAAGCCCCAACCTTTCTTCACTCTTCTTTAAGATTGAGCCTTCTGTATTAAACCTTACAAGGTTAAAAAAAAAAAAAAAAAAAGTTCAATGTCTTTACATCGTTTGGTAAATCTGAGAGACGGTTGATTCTATCACATTGAAAAAGGCAAGTCAACATATGTATATTTGCATATTAATGAAATACTTTAAAAGTATGTATATAAAGCTTTGTACTTGGTTGGTTTGAAGTCATATTTTACTTTCACTACCAATTAATTATGAAAGAAAAAGAAGGCTTAATATCACAACTTGTGTTGTCCTCCCTGACTGCTTTCCAGGGTTGGAGTTCAGTGAAAGTCCATTTGATTGTGGGATAAAAGTTGAAATAAGTAGATCAGGCCAAGATTTAAGTCAAATACATTTTCATTGAAGTGAAAAGTTGAACCACTCTCAAGTCTAAATTTGGATCCCTGAAGGTGAAAGGTAACACTGTGTTTCTCTGCTTTATAAAAGAATCAGGGGCAGTAAGCCAGGAGCTGGATCTCTTCCTTCAGACCACTCAGTCAATTTGAGTGTGTTTGCAGATTTAAAGCTGTTGCAACCATTTCACAGACACGTAGCTTTAACTGTTATGATGCTACTCCTTTGTTCGGTTCCGCTGAGCACTCGTTGGAAACTAATTCATCCTATTTCTGCAGAGATTAGCAATGTTTTATTCAGTTTTCTTTTACCATGAACACATAATAAGACAGTCATCCTTTCTAATAGGACATGGGCCAGGGTAAGATGACTTTACCATCTTTGTCTTGCGATGAAATTATAATGAAAACCGAAATAACTGTAATTATAAAGAATGCCTTTTTCATACAGTCACCGTTGTATGTTTATAAACTACAGCTAATTTCAGATTGTGCAGACTTCTTGGAAAGTGTTGTAAATACCCGATGACTCGAATATCTACTCTAACCACAACAGATGCATGCACTTGTTTTTTTTAAAGGGGAAGGTGCCCACTGAGTCTGCAGATCTGGGCCCAGATCATCTGGGCTACATCAGCACTAGCAAGAATGACAGCAACAAAATACATTACATATTAGACTACTGTAGTATCAGGCAGCAATCGTCACAATTAATCAATTAAAGAATAAGCCAACACAAAACTTTCGCAATCAATTATATATTAACTGCTATGTACCTTCAAAGTCAGCAAAGTTTTTGTGATGGGAAAAATATGTTAACTTTTAATAAGGGACACAATGTCGGAGTTCTAAAACTTTACCACTGGGATATCTCTGTACAGTTAATGCAATGCTTTTTTTCTTTTCTTTTCTTTTCTTTTCTTTTCTTTTCTTTTCTTTTCTTTTCTTTTCTTTTCTTTTCTTTTCTTTTCTTTTCTTTTCTTTTCTTTTCTTTTCAGCACAGAAATGACACAGAGGAAATGCCGATTATATTAAAATTAAAATTAAAAGGCATTAGAAATAATCTGGTGTGCTGAAGTCCAGAGCTGCCTGTAATTCTCTGAGTTGTCACTGGATGGAGCAAAAGGAGAGGAAAGTTTAAGGACCATCCTCTGCTTGTTACCATGTCAGCACACAATCCCTTCAGTTTGCAGGAGAAGCAGAAATGTAAAAATATTGCAGCAAGCAAAAATAATGAATGAAGGGGTATACGCTGCGTTGGCTGTGGAACATGGCATGATGGATCGGCATGAACAGGCTTCTTTACTGGAAAATAAAAGTAAGAAACGTCAGATCATTGCTGTGGATCATTAGTGGCAGAGCTGGGCTGCCTGAGGGGCAGGATATGAAACTATAAAGAGCACCAGACATCATCAATGAACCCATCAGCAGAGAACAGTGATGGATGTAAGGTGAAAAGGTGAAGATGAACATTTTAAAGGGTGATTCAGTATCGGGACAACTACGCCTGTATTAATAGGATTTACCTTACAATTTACGTGAGACTCTCATAACAGGGTGATTTTGAAACACCTTTTAATTTGACAAGGTTTAAGTTTAACTGGGCATCCCTCTGATTGCTAAAGGCGAATGCATATGTACCTTCATATCTCACGTTCTCCTTTGATTTTGCTACCTTCGATTCAACCATTGAAGAACTGCCTCCTGTTGAATTTGGAGATCCCTTTGAATTGCTTTCAGGTTGTTGTTTTTTTGCTTCCTCTAATCACAGCAACCAAGTGCTTTTCTCTCTCCATGTGCATGTGCAAGTTTGTCCATGCTAAAGAACACTTCAGCACAAGGTTGATTTCAAAATTGTACCAAATGCAGGATTTAGTATTGACGTAGCAAGCTAATCTCCATCTAGCACATCTTCAGCATACAGCTACAGGCCTACAATTAAAACCAACTTGGGGAAATATAGTCTGAATATATTTGTCATGCATTCTTAGTGATATTTAGTCCTTACAATTGTTTTAATTGCAAAATAGCTTTGCTATCTAGCAAACCTCAAATCAAACTGCATGTGGTTATAGTTGGTTTAACCCAGAGACAACAGAACAATCTAAAGGCAGTGTGGCCGAGCAAACTAACACACTTTGTCTTTACACAAACATTGGAAAAGAAGCAGTTATAAGATGGTAAATAGATTTTCAGAGCGCAACAAACCTGTAAGTTGACTATTTTAAATCAAAATTAAAATTCAAGATTTGATCCATTCAGGCTAAAAGTATTAAGAAAGAATAGAAAAGTCATATTATCATCTGAGTACCTCAGGAAGTTTAGAGAACTTTTTTAGCGTAAATGAGCAACTGAGCAACTTTCATTCCAATAAAATGAGGGACCACCTTGTAATAGAGTATCCATCGTGCCTTAATACATCCCTGGGGGAACCCTAGAGGGCACTAGTTGTGTTTTTTTCCACTGAAAGGTCACCTAATTCTGTAATTCAGTGTGTTAGACTTAAAAGGACCCTTAATGGAAACGTTTATCACTGAAAGGGTGCACTGAGCCTCCAGCTCACCTTATTACAACCTCAATCTTCAATTAAAGTTACTTCATCATGTTTTCTCGTTAGTGGGGTACTTTACAGAACAATATCACATTCTCTTCCACTGGCAGGGTGTCCACTAGGGCACTTTTGTTCAGCTTGTCTCAAATGGGCACTTAATCCTGATTTACACTTAACTAATACAGCCATTAGAGAGCATTGGTATGTTGCAGGCATTGACAACATTTGGTCATGTTTAATCTGCCACTGGGTAATTTAGAGGGCACTTTTGCTGTAGTGCGTGCCCCCTGAATCCACCCTGAGCACACCAGTGCTGTAAATATATTTAGGTGCTATATTAGAATATGGGAGGAATATTTTATAAATTTGATCTCACTTGGCTAACTCTTCTCATTAATGTAAATATCTTGTGAGCGTGTCTTGCAGTGTGGCAGAAATGTAACCAGTCAACATTAAAGGACCAGAGAAGACCAGGGATGACACAATACTCACCAAACCAGTGATGTCCCAAAAAGACAATCCATAATTACATTTAACAATATCCTGCAAATGCTCATAAGAAGCATTTTACAGTAAACATATAAACAGACACAACTTATTATTTAAACCATACTTTAAATTGCGATATTAGAGACTTGTCAAGGAAATTCTATTGTTTTCCATCACAAGACTAATAAAAAAAATAAAATGAAAATATTATTTTGTAACAATTTAAGGCTCTGCTCCTGACTTACAAAGCACTTAACCATCAAACTCCATCCTACATTAAGGATCTTCTGGTTCCCTATCAATCAAACAGAATGCTGTGCTCTCAGACTGCAGGCCTGCTTATGGTTCAAAGAGTTTCCAGGACTATAAGGAGAGGCAGGGCCTTCAGTAATCAGGCTCCTCCTCTTTGGAACCAGCTCTGGGTTTAAGGAGGCAGACACCGTCTCTATCTTCAGGTCTGAGTTTAAAACAGACATTGGACTGCTCTTTTTAGTGTTTGTTTGCACTTTTATTATTTTTTTGTATTATTAATATTTGAATGTGTGTGTTTGTCTTTTGTTGTGCTTGTGAAGTGTATTATGACCATATTACATGGCAGTTTTTGAATTAACAATGATACACCAAATTGAGATGTTGCTCACAATCCACCATCTACTGTATTACATTTCTTTGTTTTATTTTAAATTTTACATTTAATTTGCAAAAAAAAATTCAGGAACCAGGCTTTCCCTATGGACACCCTCTAATGTGAATGAGCCCACCCTGCCAGCCTGCTCAGACGCTGCATACGCCCCTGCAGATCATTGCTGAGAGAACCCCGCTCCTCCAGCGGTATACTGTGCTGTGCATGGCCTGCTGCAGCTCCAGCTACAACTCGTGGAGGCAAGAATGACACCGGCGCTCCCCTCCATCAAGACAACCTGATCGTAAGGACTGTTTTGCTTAATTTCTATCTTTAAAAGAAAAGAGGAAAAAACAAACAAACACAAGGATGGCGCTTATTGTTGCATCTTTGCGGACACGATTAGTCGTGGCTGTTTTTACGTTCAATGCACTGTGGGGATTTGCGCTGTCCATCACTCGGTACTCTATTCCGGAGGAAATGGAAGAGGGCTCCTTTGTTGCCAATCTGGCCACAGATCTGGGTCTGGTTGTTCGCAGTTTGGAGGAGCGCAACGCCAAGCTCGATGTCATTCACAGCAAAAATTACCTTGACATCCACAAAGACACGGGGGAGCTGGTAATCCGAGAAAAGATAGACCGGGAGAGCATCTGCACGACTAAAACAACCTCGTGCTTTCTGAAAATGGATGTCATACTCTCGAACCCCGTGCGCATCTTTAACATCGAGCTCGAGATCATGGACATCAATGACAACGCGCCCGTGTTTCGCAGAAAGACAATGCACTTGGACATTACGGAGACAACGTCTCCCGGTGAGAGATTCTCATTGACAAACGCCGTGGATGCGGATGTGGGGGCGAATTCAATCAAGACCTACTATCTCAGCGAGAGCAAATACTTCAACATCGACATTCAAACGGGCAGCGATGGCTCCAAATATGTCGATTTAGTGCTCAGTGGTAAATTGGACAGAGAGGAGCAGGCAGTTCATAATTTGATTTTAACCGCTGTGGATGGAGGGGTGCCTCCCCGCTCCGGAACAGCCAGCATAATAATTAACGTGCTGGATATCAATGACAACGCCCCCCTGTTCAGTCAGCCGGTGTTTGCAGTCAACGTTTCAGAGAACTCGGCAGCAGGCACAGTGGTTATGACCTTAAATGCAACAGACTTAGACGAAGGCACAAACGCCCAGTTAGTATATTCCTATACGCTTTACACCTCAGAGAAGACGCAGGAGCTTTTCTCGCTCGATCCAAACTCAGGCGAGATCAGGGTGAAGGGGGTGATCGATTACGAAGAGATTCAGAGCTTTGAGATGCACATCCAGGCTCAGGACAGAGGGACGAACCCTCTGTCAGGGCACTGCAAAGTGGCTGTGTTCATCACCGATCTGAATGACAACTACCCCGAGGTGACCATCAAGTCTCTGAAAAGTGCCCTGGCTGAGGACGTCTCTGTTGGGACACTGATCGCAGTGGTGAGTGTCAGTGACAGGGACTCCGGAGTCAACGGGAAAGTGGAACTCTCCCTGAGTCAGCAGGAAATCCTACCCTTCCTCCTGAACAAATCCTCGGAGGGTTACTTTGAGCTGCTGGTGTCAAAGCCGCTGGACAGAGAGTTGATGAGCAAATATGAAATCACGCTGAAAGTGGCAGACAAAGGCTCGCCGCCCTTAATTGAAAACGAGACCTTCACCTTAGAGATCCTGGATGTCAATGACAACGCGCCCACATTCTCCCGGTCCTTCTACACGATCCATGTTGTGGAGAATAATCTACCAGGGTCATTATTGACATCTCTGAGTGCATTTGACCCAGATCTCAATGAGAACCAGTACTTGGTTTACTTTATAATGGAGAAAGAGATTGTGAACACGTCTATGTCGATGCTGTTCTCCATCAATCCTGAGAACGGTGATCTTTATGCCCTCAAGACCTTCGACTACGAGAGAGAGAGAGAATTTCTTTTCCACATTGAGGCTAGAGACTCCGGCGTTCCCCCGCTGAGCAGCAACGTCACAGTTCATATCATCATTCTGGACCAAAACGACAACACCCCTCTCATCGTGTCACCTTGGCGGGCGCAGGGCTCCGTTGTCGAGGAGGTGATACCGAGGTCGACGGATAAGGGACACTTGATCGCCAAAGTGATCGCTATAGATGCAGACTCCGAGCAGAACGCCAGGGTCACGTACCAGCTCCTGCAGATCAGTGACGCAACCCTCTTCAGCCTGGATCAGTACAACGGCGAGATCCGGACAACGAGGATGTTCAGCTACAGAGACCCGAGGCAGCAGAGACTGGTAATCGTTGCCAAAGACAACGGCGAACCGGCTCTGTCTGCTACCGTCACCATCAAGATCTCAACAGTGGAACACGTCATGTCCTTCTCAGAGACGACAGAGTTACCGCTAGAGTATGACGTCTTCACGGACCTGAACCTGTACTTGGTGATCGGTTTGGGAGCCGTGTCCTTTCTGCTGCTGATAACCATCCTGGTCATCATCGTGCTCAAGTGTCAAAAGCCGAAGCCGAAGGCCATCAAGATGCCCCCAGTGAACAGGAACAGCATGATCAGCAGGAACAGCGTCATCAGCCAGAGAAGCTCCACCATCGCAGATTCCACTTTGATCTCCAGCGATGCTTACTGGTACAGCTTGTTCCTCGCCGAGACCAGGAAAGGCAAAGTGGTCGTGAGACAGCCCATAATTCCCAAAGGAGCCGGGTATTTTGTCTCCAGTATACCCAGGAGCATAGGGCCAAGCGAGACCACAGACTCCAGAGCGTCCACATTGGAGGTATGTTTGAAATGGTGGCTCGGTAGCGTAGAGTTTAAGACATGAGGGAAGAACAGGTGCAGGGCTTTATTTTCCAAGGCAGCTTTTAAAGGAGCTGACGTGCAGTAGATTGAAACGTTCTCACATATAATTCCACCTCCCCCTTCTGGTAGAGCAGAGACGTGTTGGGTTTGATTTGTTGATATGACTGTATCTATCCTACCACCATTTTATAGATATAAACACTTTTCAATTTGCCTTAAATGCTAAATTAGTAAAACAATTATCCCAGAATCAATATTGAACTGATCTGGTTAACCTTTTATGAATCATTTTTAAAAAAAATCTTATTTAAATTTTGGGGAAACTGGTAACAACTTTATTTTCAAGTTTCAAGAATGTCTTTGGCGGAAGTCTGGTGTGCACAGTTTTAACTCTTTAAGTGGTAGAAAGTTATTGCGTTTAAGTAGAAATTAGACTGATCCCTGGTCCAGTACCAGGCTTAAATACTTTAACGTATTTCCATACGTTGTACTCAATTTCAGATGGAAATACTCCAATGTATTGATCTGACAGTTTTAGTTACTCTAGCAACTTCTTAGGTGAAGTTTTTGACCAGGCTTAGGACCGTCTGAAGGAGGCACCCAGGTTAGACTAAAGTACTGAACTGTATTTAAAGCTCTTAATATACAGCACAGCTTGTGATGTAAAGTACTTAGACCTGGTTCCACCCCCATATTGCAATACACATAGATGCATAAGGATTTTTTTTTTCTTCTTCTGCAGAACAGGTACTTTTACTTTGAGTACATTTTCTTAATATAACTCCTGTGCTTTTATCTAAGCGGGATTTTGAATGCAAAAACTTTTTTTTTTTTTTTACATTGTGAATGGCTGCTTTGTCTAAAGTAAAGGATCTTAGTGCTTCCTTCACCACTGTGGCTCCTCGTGCACACTTTGAAATGCATTCAAGTTGACAGCCCTGACTGCAAAAAAAAAATCAAAGCAGTTTTTATTATTTAGTTTGTGTCTGTGTTATGAGTTGGAGGTTCGGAGTGTGGAGTGTTCACCAGCTGATACGACTTTGCACTTCAACTTCTTTCTCTCTGCACTCTTGTTGAAACTGAAACGTGATAAGCTCATAAATGAAAAACCAGAGTGGGAGCGAAGAGTGATTGAGGATAATTACAGCAACTTATTTTTTGGACATTATGCTACATTTACAGTAGATGGAAATATACTGTATGATGGGCCAAAATGCAGCTATTTTCATTAGACAGAAATGAGTTACGACTAAGATAAGAAAACAGTCCTGCTCATCCTCATTATCTATCTGCACTTTTATTACATAATTAGGTCAAAAACACCCCCTAATCACCCCTCAAAAATATGCCACTGTTTGATGTCTTATGTAGTATGTAGGTCATGTATTGCAAATGCATAACACACTCATAGCATCACTGGTAGGCGCAAGAGAGAGAGAGAGAGGGAGGGAGGTTGGGGGGGGGAGTACCGCAAAGAATCCCAGACGTGGAAGGGGTTCTCTTCAAGGACAAGAGTTATCGCTGCACTAAGTGAGAGGCATAATGAATCTCGAGCAGCACTCTGGCAGCCAGCAGACTGTCATCGATGTGAAACTGCTGAAAATGATCCAGATGTCGTTTGTTTTTGTGCAGCAGGACCTTCAGAGTAAACAAGCAAACCGCTGAAAGATTAAATAATATGAATATGCATAATGTACACATGGAGGGAGAGCGGCTTGCGTCATGACGTGTACATGTTGTGAGTGTGTGTCTGACTTTCACACATACCACTGAACTTGTCTCTTTTTTCTATTCTTAAGTACTCAAAATGAAAGGAAGTCCATTCTACAACTGGAGGTATGCTGGTTGCCAACTACATTCTGTAGAGCCACTGTAGACCTTTTCTATCCTTTTTTTTCTTTTCTATTTGGTGTCCGTGTTTGGTTTCGGCTCAGAACAATTTGGTTTTGATAAACTGTCACATACTGTCCTGATGAAATAGAGCAGAATCAAATATGTCCATTTGCTCCCCGGTCAGACTGACCCCTCACAAAATGTGACACGCTGCTCCGATCCAATGCTGCTGTGAGCACTACAATTTAAATTGGCTGGTCTCTCGAGTGAGAAAAAAATCAGTTTATGTGGAGAGCTGAGATTAGAATACAATTGGCTCCTGGTCTGATTTGTGGGGTTCACATCTGGCTAGCTTGGCAGAGGTCCAGGCAGGGCAGAGTGATGGCACAGATAGAAAGAACAAAAAAAAAAAAAGGGATTTAGGAATGAATTGTCCCATTTAGGTTCTCAGCATGTAACATACCTGAGACACGAGCTCTGCAAGACCATGTTTCAGTATTTGGATAGCTTTAATATTGGCCCACCAAAATATCAAATTGCACATTGTGATGCCTGCTTGTGCATGCTTTAATCACACCTTCTGCTTCCCTATTGTAGTCAACGGCTTTGTCATATTTTATTTCAGTTGTGTATATTAGTCTGACTAATTTCTATGGATGATTTGGTGAAATTTGTAGATACTCAAAAAACACTGATTTGAAAGAACAAACAAAAAAATAATACCCCCAATTATAGAAGCAACTGATTTAAATATAAATGTCCCTGTAGTTTAACGACATGTCAACGATGGTGGCAGTAACCAGTCACAATCCACTGTTGCATGAGTGAGGACTTTCTATGAGTTTATATTGATGCAGACTTTCTGTTGAGGCTAAATCTGTTTTCTGTCTCTCAGCAGGAGCCCAGGAGAGAACGACCATGATAGAACCATCTCCTCATTGGAATCTCTGTGGTGGAAATTCTTCCGTGACTCACAAAGAAGACGTAAAACAAGTGTCCTCCGTCAGTCCTTGTGCTCCAACTCTTCTATCTGGCTCCTCCAATCCCACACACACACACGCGCAAACATCGACCACTAATCACCTCAGCGTTCTACCGTCGGTATTCTTTAAGCATGAATCTGCATGATTCTACAACATGCTCCAAGACAGTGAAGTCACTTATGGCAGGATATTTGAACATTACTAAAGAGGCCTCATGCAGTGAATCATTCCCTCCTTTAATGCTTTGAAACTCCTTAATGGACACATTTGCCTTCTCTGCTGTCGTTCTAGAAACCCTCAGTAGTTCCCTACAGGCTTGAGTCGCCACCGTGCAACATTTCTTTTTAAGCAAGAGTTGGAAACACGCCTAATCATACACACACACAAGAATCAGGGTAAATATGCTTCTTCCATATATCTGATAAAATACCAGCCCGGGATCACGGCACAGTGTGTAGTCAGTCCACTAGAGGATACCGTGTCAGTGTCACGTTTGCCTCACTTCGGCGTGAAAAGTACACGCATGTATGACCAAGGTCGAAGAAGGAGGTCATGTGACCGAGGTCATTTGATAGAGTGCTAAAGTGCTAAAGTCCGAGCGGGGATGTGGGTGAGGGGAGGTTGGTTGGATCAACCCTAGTACTTCCAACCAGGAGACCAGCGCTATGTTCCAAATGGCGTACTTGTGTACTAACATTCACTATTTTGAGTGCATAAGTGCATTCACACTGTCAAGTACAGAATCATGCAGTGCACTGCAAGTACCAAGCTGATGCACTCAAAACGGTCAGAAAAAGAAGTGTAAACGCTGGACACTTTCCACCCTTAATGGTCACTAGAGTGAAGGGGCGGGACCACCGACGTAAACATTTTCAAATTGAGGCGTCTGATGAAGCTGCCGCTGTTCCTGTATGCTGCACAAAGGTGTTTCTTTTTCACTACTGCTGCTAGACAGAAACCACTAGTGTGTCAACTGAGTGTGTTAAACGCAGGGCACAAAAACACGTTGAGTTCTGGGTAAAATGATTAAAGCTGGAGATATTTGTGTGATCCGTTCACATGCTTAAGTTATTTCCATTCAGTGCTTTTGAGACAACACTATCCTGTAGAAATTCCTGAACACAAGCAAGAGTCCTAACACTTAAGAACACTATTTGTTAGTGTGCTCAGGGAAGTATGTCATTTGAAACACAGCACATGATGAGTCCATGAGAAAGCACCTATAGGTGATGTAAAACGTGAAACTGACACGCTAGTGGACTGGAGGGCGTATTCCACGCTTTGGCGTGATACCGGGTTGCAAATACATAACTGTAGCTGGTTATGTCACTGATTCAGGCTTTGCACTTGGTCTTTTTCTTGTCTTTTCTTTTTCTAAAACATTTATACTGTCAACTAGTAACTTTCCGATAAAAGTAATCAGTGACTAAATTGTTGATTTTTTTTTTTTTTTTTTTTTTTTTTTTTTACAATGTTGTGCTTATTAACAAGTAATGAATGTGTGAAAAGAAAAAAAAAAAAGAATGAAAGAAAATTGTAAAACAACAAAAAAAACAACAACATTGGAGATTCATTGTTTTTCCTCTTTTTTGATTGTAGATATCGTAGTTCTGTATAAATGATAATGAGGTCAAAAACAGAAATGTGCAATCAATACTTTATCTGACATGAATGACACTACGGTATTGATTTTCTTCTGAACCATGATCATGTTGAAAATCTAGTATACACTGTTTCAGCATGTCTTCTCTTGAGATGTGTGAGCGAGGGTAAATGGGGGAGGCGTGTCCTCAGACCTCATTTCTATTTTCAGAGGTAATTACAAATTGGAGTGAAGGCAGAGTGGGGAGCATATAAAACACAATGAACCATACTTTTCAAAACAGGATCAAATGTCAATTTAACTTTCTGTGGAAGAACTATAAACTAGTATAAGCTATTAACATCTTTTCCCTAAAAGCTAGCAATTCAAATAAGAACTGCACAAAAAAAAAAAAAAAATTACAGTAAAAAAAAAAAAAAAAAAGAATATTTTATAATAATAAAGGGTAAGAATATTAAAATGTATTTATCTTTGCTGGGGTGCGAGGGGATATAAGGTACAGACAAGGTGTTGTTTTCTTATTCATGTTTTTATAGATATTTTAACTTTTAATGCTGCTTTTGTGAGCTTCTTCAAGGGAATTTTGTGTTGCATACTGGTAGTTTTAGTGCATACGATGTTGTTTTGATAGTGTACATAGCTTCAAATTTAGAAACGAGACTACTTTTCTTGACCTCAAAAGGTAGCGCTGTTGCACTACTGTTAAGCCCAGGACTTTTCATTTTCTCAGAAACAAGGAGCTTATTAAGACGGCTCATTAGGGTGCTAAGTGATCAAAATGTAATTGCATGAGGTAAAACGATTGGATTATGAGAAGAGGAACATAGTGTTAATAATTGTTACAGAACTCCAGTGCTGACTCTGCAAGAATAAAAAAAAAATAGAATGCTGAATCCATAGACAGTGCATTAGGAGTATTAAGCAGATGACAGCACTTTGAATCAGAAATATGCACTGAATCTAAATGTGATCGCAGTGAAGGTAGAATATTTCTGGATGTATCGAGCTCCATATTGTGAGTCAGTGAAATCGAACCTCTCTTTTCCTCTCTCTCTCTCTCTCTCTCTCTCTCTCTCTCTCTCTCGCTGCAACACCAGACGTAAACACACATCTGGCTGTCAGACTAAAGATGTCACCTAATGAGGGATCTCTTGTTGTGGAGCACGTGTGCGACCCCGAACCGATTGATTCCAACACTGTTATAAGAATTAAATTGCACATACGATGAGCTCCTTGCGTGCCTTCTGCATTGTAAAAGATACATGTGACTGTTGATGAATGAAACAATGGCATTTCCTATAGTATTTCAAATTCCTCCCATGATACAGTAACTCAAATTGCTTGCTGGATCGGCACTCCACCTTTTGGATTCAGAGCAAACGTTCTATGAGGAACCAGTAGATGCATTTACTGTAAATTGGACTGCTTTATACTTTGTGTTTTTTATACAGTTAGACCTTTTTGATATCTTCTGTATTCACTGTGATCCAATGGCACAGGAGGTGCTTGTGCTCGGTATCGTAAAAGTCAGTATTTTCTCATTTGTGTGCACAGCTCTGCTTTTTTTTTCTCTCTCTTCTCCACGGCTTATTTGCTAGTCAGATTGTACAGTATGCTTTGAGAGTTGCATCAAACGTAATCCAGTTCCATCCCACTTAGTGGATCAAAGATAGTACGGGTGAGAATGGTCTTTAATTTCAAGTCTAGTTAACTGTCGGATTTTGATGTTGCTTATTTGGCTTAAATGTCCTGCCTGATCATGCTAGTTTGAATAAAGCTTTTTAATCTGTCTCTCTCTGTTGTGTCTGTGATGAAGAGTGAAACTGAAATGATCAAAAATTACTTCTTGATTGTGACACTCATGCTCTCTCTCTCTCTCTCTTTCTCTCTCTCTCTCGGCTTCTCTCTCGGGCTGAAATTCCCTCCCATGCACACATTTTGACCCAGTTTCTCTTTATAACGCTCTGTACTAATTCTTGGAAATTGAAAACTAAATAAAGGAGATGTGCCTGCAGTTCAAATCGCAGAAGCAGACAAATAATAGCTTTGTCAGGATTAGTAAAAGCCTTGAGCCAAATTGCAGTAGTCTGCTCTTTGCTGTGACCACACAAGGCTTTCAGTCTGTAGTCCTGCAGGAGACTGATGTATGAGGGTCCTGTGGATTTTCTATGACAAGCTACTACCATTATAATCAACAGCAATGCATTTGCCTATGCTGTCTGGCTTAATAACAATAATCATAATAAGTATTAATAATAGTAGTAATATTTCTTATCATGCCAGCATAATAATATGGTACCAATAAGGTTTGAATCAGTCCAGAACAATATCCTGATATTGGCTTCTCTCCACAAGCTCTCAGTAAAACAAAGAATCAATTTTAAAATACTTCTTATTGTTTTTAAATCTATGAATGGACGTTGTTGACATGCTCAGTGAGTATAGACCAGACAGATCCCTCAGATCATGAAGCAAAGGTCTCTTCACTATACACAGACTCAATTCTAAAAAAAAAGCTTCAGTTATTACGGTCCTACGATGGATTTTTCTAAGTTTAGCTGCAACAGTAACTTCTATTAAAGGTAGACTAAAAACATCATTTTTAGCTCTAGCTTTTAGCAACGTTTAAAATATATAGTTTATAAGTAAAACTTTTAGTTTGAAAGCAGTATTGTTATTTTGGCTCTTTTTATAATAGCACATTCCTATCTTATTTTATTCTATGTATTCTTATTTTATTCTTTGTAATAGTTTATGTTTTTATAATGTATGATCATTGTGAGTTTGTTTTGCTTTTTTTGCCTTTCAAATGTGCTTTATCAATAAACCTGACATAATAATAGTGTGAAGTGCAAAACTGAGATGTACTAATGTAGTAATCAGCAAAATTTGGGAATATGAAAATTAAAGCATGTCTAGCTAGGTGGTATTACCACTCACATCAGCATTCCAACATTTTGCTAAACTCACAATACCATATAGAAAGCCTTGAGGTACTTAAGTTACTAGTGCTTTAAAAGAATCTGAAGTAGGTCGGCAGAAATAAGCAGTGCACCTGTGGCTACATTCATGTGTGCAGAGTGTTGCTGCCATCAATTCTCCTCCCCAGTGGGCTGCATTTTCAGAACCGATGCTGGCCATGATGCTGACTGTGTTGTGCATCCCAGCTGTGATAAACCAGAACACTGAGGTGCAAAAGTCTACTTTTTTTTTTTTTTTAACATTATTTACCATGAAGGTAGAATTGTATTTTGATATTACCTAATTCACTTATGCTGGGCGCCCTACAAAATTTCTTCATTCATTGCTTCAAAAATGAGAGTTTTTCTCTAAAGTGCATGATAGACCTGTCAGTCCACTTCAAGATACCGTGTCAGTGTCACGTTTCACCTTTCCAAAATGTGAAATGTACACGCAAGTATGACCAGGGTCAAAGAAGTCACGTGATAGTCAAAAGATAAAAGATATGAAGGAGGTAGGTAAGTTGCTTAACAGCTCACACTTGTGACTTTTACCTAGGAGACAATTGTTCAAGTCCAACGTGGGTTACTTTAAAGAAATGTTTTTTGTTTTTCCCTAAACCGAATCACTTTTTGGTTTTGTCGGCAAAACTTAAGACACTTTACTTTTCAAGTCTAGATGAGGCAAAACGTAACTGTGACATAGAATCCTTTGAGAGGATTGATGTGTGTATTACACACTTAGATCCAGAGCACCACAGCTCAGATTTGTTCACTAGCACTAGTGTGATCAAAGAGCTGGACGTGTGTTGAACTGGCGACCTGCGCGGGGTCTTTTCTTCTCCTCAGTGCTTGCAAGCTTTCCATTCCTGTCTCAACATGACCCTGACAACAAACAAGGAAATATAGAAACTCAATGGATAGAGTGTGCATGTTGTTGATATTGTCTATATATATATATATATATATATAACAGTTCAGGAAGGGACTACGAGCTTACTGGCAACCAAAAACATGTTTTCTAGTTGGCAACAAGAACTTCTGTAGCCTTTAAGTGTTTCCTCAGTTCCCTTTATCAATCACAGGAGAGCAGCAGCACTGACAGACATTCCCCTCTGCACTGTAAAGTAGTAGTCCAAGCTTTCTCAGATGATCATTGGCTGTCTGGAAGAATTGTGCAATTAAGCAACCCATTATACCTCATCACGATTTCTTTGTGCAGTGCTCTCATATGTAGTCTTTGGGTTTCAATATAAATCATTTTAAAATCTGTTGCCCTCAGTAAAAAAATAAAATGCTTTTTTTTTTTTTTTTCTCACAGAGCCAGGCAGTGGTGTATCGATCCAGTAAATGCACCGCAGAGCAGCCTACTGTGTGCTTTCCTATTGAGTACTAACGTTCAAAACTGAGATTTTCAGAGACATAAGCTGCTTAAGCTTATTTTAACCAGATTATGTGGATTTGCTCAATCTTTTCTGGATATTAGTCATGATAAAAGTCCATGTACGCAGTAGATATTTGCAAACGAAAACTTAAAACTGGTCTCCTTTTGGTCTCAATTCATATAACATTAGTTTAGTCTATAATAGTTGTCCACTGCATGGTCACTTCCGTGCTTAAAGCTTCAGATGGCAACAGTCAATTCATGCTTTGGCATGTAGTAGAGTTTTAGCAGCTGTGTTCTCTGGTGCCCTCTGTCTTTGCTTCTAGGCCTGAAGGATGTGGAGGATGTGAGGTCAGTGTGTCATTCTGTGTATAAAAAGGGATTTATGTGCTATAATAATCAGTACAAACTGTGTTTATTCCACTTTTTATTTCCATGTGATTATTAAGAATTGATTGTGAGGTTTTGGTTTAATTAGGTCATAAAAGAAAGCAGCTTTAAGTACTAGACTAGTCCTGCCAGTATTTAAAAAAAAAAAAAAACATTTTGCTATCAGAATTGCACCATTATCAGTCAAAGTGTCAGACAGGCTGCGAGTGCTTGACCCATTTGTGTGAGTGAGTCAGATCAGGGGCAAAGACACCCTGGCTGGAGCCCAGGCACAACGGGTCATGAGTCTTATCACCTAAAGCTTCGGTTAGCGTTACAGTCGGACGGATAAGGTCTGCGACAAGCGTCCGGTGACGTGTGGCGGGACAGCGGGACGATTGATGTGTCACTTGTTTGATTTTGTGACAGAGGTTGCGTGGAAAGATAAAACAGTTATTGCAGCGCGGCAGAAATTGATATGAACAGGTTGTCACTCTGATTTAGAGACACACACTGGACAAGACAGGAATACAAATCTGCTGCAGCATCTGCAAAATCTACCATAGAAAAATGCAAGATCTCCACAGACAACATCTGCCTTGTTGCCTTTATAATACATCAGTGAGCTTTTAATTTGATGAGGCAACTGCCGCCACAGATCAGAGGGAATTTATATTTTGTTTACTGTAATACTGTCATGAAGAAGTGTGTATATGAAAAAAAAAAAAGTAGATATCACTCACTTTAGATTGAGTGAGTGAAAGATAGTGGATGCTAATCTGGAGGCAGATCTGATGGAGTGCTCGGATGAAGTTAAGTGCAGTGTGATTTAGGCTCCATCTTGAGTGAAGCCTGTGGCAGGTTATTTATGTGCATGGCTGCCCTTGCCATGGGGTCACTGCTGCACTAGTTTGTACTGGCCAGTCTGTGCTGGTTGTTTTAGATGACTGCGTGTGAGCTGGAATCCATCACACGCTGCAAAAAGACCAAAACAAGTGTGTGAAAACTTCTCTGTACTGCTGTGATTGTTTGCTCAGATGAATACACAGAAACAGAATTTCTCGAGGACTCAGCTCCATCCTGCTGCAACAACTTCAGTCCAATTAAAATGTATCTTTGGTTAAAGAACTGGAAAAGTATGTCACAGCATTTTCTTTTGGCTTCCACTGACATGGCATATAAATAAGCATAGTTTTGTGTGGGACATCAAATTTTAAAATTTGGATCACAGCTCACACATTCATCAAATTGCTGTTGCTATGGAAACACAAGTCTTATGCAACAAATGCAAAATGGTTCCTATAAGCAGGCAGGTGAACAATCAGCAATGAATGAATGGGGAATATCTGTTCGTTCAAATCTAATCCCAAACATGTACTGTCCTTTTTGCTGTCCAATCAGTGTGCAGGTGAGTGTGTTTTGGCAAAATTTCAGAGGTCGGCCTCAAATACCAGAAGGTGAGCTGCTGCCTTTTTTCAATGAGTCTGCACTATGTCTTAATGTTTTAATGCTTTCTTGTTTCCATCAAGTCATCAGAAAGGGCAACAAACCCAGGCACAGCTTCACTTTGCAAAGATCTGTTGCTGGATTAGACTCAAGTCACATTAGCGGGAGATAATACTTTCCATTTTTGCTTGCTGACATCAGCACAATGCAGGCTGAAATGTACAGGCATGAGAAAGCCCAAATTCAAGACTGAAGACATGCAAGGCTGCAAAACCTCTTGTTTTGAGACTTATTCATATGAAGCTAGTGGAGAATCAGTATAGTAAAATCTGTGTAATCGTTTTAGTGTATCTTTCAATAAAAAAAAGTATATCTGACTGTTTTTTTACTTTAATTTTGATTCCTCAACATTTTTTATTTTTGTGATATTTAATGTTATTTCATGTTTTGTTGAGGAAAAAAAAAATAAAACTTTGATTATTAACACCCTGTGGTCCAGCTGACTGTGCATAGATTATTCAAAGGAGCCGTTATGGCTCTCCTCCATTAGATGCATTCATCCAGTGATTTATTCTGCTTAAGGCTGGGACAGCCTTGCCCTGCCAGCTGTTGTGACCGACTTTGCTTGTCTGTTTCAGACGGATTTCCCAGACCTTAGCTTCACTCTAAAAAAAAAGCTTCCCTTCCACAGACAAATGTTGGTCCTGGCTCTTTATTTGCAGCGGTTCTGTTGCTTATATTTATTGCTACTATTCCTTGTTAGTCAAAGCTTTGTGCTCCAATTTCAGTGTGATCCCTCCAGTTTCCCTTTTGGCACATGAAACTGTGACTGTTAATTTTTACAGTGTCTGGCCGCTGTTATCACTAGGCTCAACCCCAAATTTTACACGAGGGAGCTGCGTTTACTGACCTAGTAATCCCTGTTTAGTCTCATTTGTTATGACTCACTTGCTCCTTCAATATGTTCCATTACAATTCCTGTTTAAGAGATAGACAAAAATCATGCGGGAATACTTCTTAAAATGTTCTGCAGCAAACCTGATCAAGGTAAACATTGTAATATTAAATAATTAAAGAGTTTAAACCAAATGACCACCATTTCTAACCAAGACACAATCAAATAACAATCCAATGGCAGAATCTACTGACAGAAAGCTACTGGTGTCAGATGGAGATTAAACTGCTTATGTACTTTTTATGTAATGAGATTTAACCCTCCAGTTTCTGTTCAAGTGTGTTCACATGTTATTCCTTTGATTCCTTTGTAGCAGAGTTATACGAGAGAATAATTGATTTAAATTAAGTATATTTTTCTTTGTTTTGTGTCCACATGAAAATTGTCTCCACAGTTACTCTTAAGTTTTCACCACCAATCGAAACCAAAAAAGTCTACATGCCACATTCATCCACCCAATATTGAAGAAAGCTATACTTCACGTCTTAATTCGGTTGTGGTTTTACATTTAAAACCTGGTTAAATACATTATGATGAAACAGACTTCTATTTACATGAAAGCATAGCCTGTAATTATACAGTTGTGCAAATTGTTTTATTGTGGCTGCAAGGGAGGAGCTGTCTGTGCTGCTGAAATACTGCTGTGGCTGATGCTTCCTTTGTTGTGTCACACATTACTGGTTTGTGAATATCAAAAAAATACTCAACAGTTAAGAAATGTAGCCAAACAGAGAGTTTCAACTAACATTATATCTTTGAAAGGTTTGAGATCTAGTTAAAAAAAAAAGATGAAAGATTGATTTATTTCACGCTGTTTAGACTATTGTAATTGTGCGTTAAGTTATTTTAGCAAATCTTCCCTGGGTCCGTTATTAATGGTCCAGAAAAGCTATTGACCGATCCTTTTAAGAAGTCTCATGTAACTTCACATCTGATTGTGATCATTTTCACAGCCTTCTATGGTAAAGCACCAGCCTAAACTAGAAATCGTCTGCAAACATATGCCACCAGAAGGTCTCTGAGGTTCTACAGATCAGGATTTGTTGGTTGTTCCCTGCTTCAGACTCAATATAATGGAGACCGTGCCTTTGCAGCTGTGACTCCTAAACTTCGCTTGAACTGCAATTTATCCAAGATCATCAGAAATATCAATCCACCAAATATCTGCCTTGTACTTTTCTATGGCTGCTAAACTGGTGGGCAGGGTCTCAGGGGGACTGGAGCTGATCCCAGCATGCACTGGGTGACATACATGTTTTTCATGTGTTTTCAGTCTTTTAATTCACTAACAGGGAGAACATGCAATTCCCACCACAATTTGAGTGTTAGCAAGAATATATTTTGTCGGATTAGAGGGTTAATTCCAAGAAACTCTGATTTCACAAGTGAAAAAAGAAAATTGAAAATTGTTCTGCTGTTTCTTCATGAAAAAAAAGCGAATCTATTTATCCATCCTGTGTGTGGATCAACACAGGCTCCGTATTTATTTCTTCATCAGCCTCCTCGCCTCAGTGCCCATATACAACCCTATATCATGTGTCTCTTCGGGACATATTCTATAGACAGAGGAAATGAGACCTCTGCTTTATGGGGTCCACCAACGGGCATGTTAAATACGATTATGTGACCTGACAGTCTGAGGTCTACCACTGACAGTGATCCATGTGGAGGGAAGGTTGTGATTGTCAGTGCAATGCTTTCTTTCTCCTGCGCCTTGCCCAAATGCTCGCCATGCGGTAGGCTGCGCCGCAGAATCGCTACCGGCAAATTAACCATCCTTGCGACTCCGGCTCAGACAAAGGACGACAAGCATAAGCCAGTCCCCTAACCATGTGTCTGTCTGTGACCACGTTTTTCTCCCTTTCTATATCGTATATCATTTAAGGAGAAGTGGAGATTTTGAATAAAGTGACCTTCACGTGCAACAGTAAGCCTAAACAAGCAGTGAATCTGGTAAATAAAATGTTTGAGCCAAATCTTCGGGCTATTTCCTCCATTTCAATAATCCCACCATTAAAATTTCAGCCACGTGCTGCACAGCAAATTTGTATTGTGGATTTCTGGAGTCACTGGATGCAGGGATAGTCGTAGTATACAGGCTGTGGTCGTTTGGTGCGGTCGCCATTCCTTTTTTCTTTTTTGTCTGGAGGTGCTTTAATGTGTTGGTCGTCTGTTCGCTCCCAGACCCTCCACCGACATCGCAATGGAGGGATGAGAGGAGAGAAATGGGTGGGGAGGGAGGAGGGGAGCTGCGCCACAGCGGAGAGGAGAGCTGGAGTCTGAGTGCGCGCTAGGGTGGGATACGGTCCCTCCGAGGTCAAGTCAGCTACATTAAGTCATACATCTTCCGGTTATACATTCAAAATAAATCTTCTCATATACAGACTGATGATACATTTTTAATAAAGCACATACTGTAAACACATAGGGATCCATGGTAAGCCTAGATATTTCGTGACAATATTAAGGCTAAATGTAATATGTCAAATTAAGGGTTTGTCCATTATATTTGACGGCTATACTCCATTATAATGATATAGATTGGGTCAAAACCTGTTCATTGAGTTACAGCGCACATAACAAACTACTCCAGATGGGACATCTCAACGCTTTCCTCCCTCCTCCCGTCTACCAGAACAAATAAACTTATAGTATGATATTATTTTGAAAGGCACACTCTTCCTTTCCGGTTTTATGGGGGCAAATTCTGACTGCCTTGACTATCTCACAGCTCCAGCGGCAGGGAAACACACCCGTCAGCAGCGCGCATTGGAGACAAAAAAAAAAAAGCGCATCTTGGACAAAGGAAATATGGGCGCACTGGAGAGGATTCACCTCAGTCGGGTAACACAATGGATGAGCCGCTTCTGTTTCATTTACCGGGAAACCAATTAGCCCACCTTAATGAGGTGCTGGGATGCAAGATACTGCAAGCTAAAAAGGCGGAAGGGTGCGTTTAATCCGTCTGCGGATCCTATGAGCTTGCAATGGCTGTGGCGGGGATATGCAACTGGATAGGGAATAATGTGCCTTTTTATTTTGTGATATTTTCCTTATTTTGTGGCCTTTCGTTCGGACAGTTACGATATTCTATTTCAGAAGAACTGGAAAATGGAGCACTGGTCGGTGATCTGGCGCATGACTTGGGGCTGGATATTCGAAAGCTCTCCACCCGAAAAATCAAGGTAACCTCCAACAGCGGTAAACGTTACGTGATTGTCAACCCAAAAAATGGGAAATTACTTGTCAATGAGAGGATCGACAGGGAGGCGCTGTGTGATTTATCCAGCACCTGTCTCATTAATCTGGAGATGCTGGTCGAAAACCCCACTGAGGTGCACCATGTCGTGGTGGAAATTGTGGACGCCAATGACAATGCGCCGCAGTTCCCCAGAGACGAGTATCAACTGGAAATCATAGAATCTGCTTTACCGGGGTCTCGTTACCCCATTGAAAACGCGCAAGATCCAGACATTGGGTCCAATTCTGTCCGCATGTATCAGCTCAGCACAAACGACCATTTCGCGCTGGTATCCAACAAACCCTCCCTGAATACAAAGCACATCGAGCTTGTGCTCAAAAAGCCCCTTGATCGTGAACAGACGCCTTACCACCAATTAATTCTAAGTGCTGTGGATGGTGGGACACCAGAGAAAACAGGGATGGCTAAAATCAATGTCCGGGTCCTGGACTCAAATGACAATGTTCCAATGTTTGACAGCTCAGTGTACAAGGTGAAGCTGTTGGAAAACTCGCCCAAAAACACCCTGGTGATCAAACTGAATGCAACTGACCTGGATGAGGGCACAAATGGAGAGGTTTATTACTCTTTCAGCAGCTACACTCCCGAGAGAGTAAGGCAGATGTTCAGCATGGACACAAACACGGGAGAAATAAGAGTGAGGAGCAATGTCGACTACGAAGAGACCAACTCCTATGAAATGTACATCCAGGCGATGGATAAGGGCCCTGGGGCCGTGGCAGCACACTGCAAGGTGGTGGTGGAGGTGGTGGATGTGAATGACAATGTCCCTCAGATCGTGCTGTCATCCCTGTCTAGCCCCGTGAGGGAGGACGCCCGTGCAGACACAGTCGTGGCCCTCATTAGTGTCACTGATCGGGACTCTGGCGCGAACAAGCAGGTGAGCTTAGAGATCCCAGCAGGCCTTCCATTCAAGATCAAGTCATTCAGAAACTACTACACTCTGGTTACCTCAGCCTTCCTGGACCGCGAGACCACTGATGCCTACAATGTCACTCTGAGTGCCACAGATGGGGGAAACCCCCCCCTCTCCTCCCAGAAGACCATACAGGTGGATGTGGCTGATGTTAACGACAACCCTCCACGATTCGAACAGACTTCGTATACAGTCTATGTGGGGGAGAACAATGCCCCCGGGGCCTCTTTGTGTACTGTGAAAGCTCAGGATGCAGACATCAAAGAGAACGCACGCATCACCTATACAGTGCTCAATGACAACAACCATGGCATTCCTGTCACCTCGTATGTGTCTGTGAAGGCCGATACTGGGGAGGCCTATGCCCTGCGAGCCTTTGACTATGAGTCACTGAGAGAGTTTCACTTCCAGGTCAAAGCCCAAGATGGGGGCATTCCTCCGCTTAGCCGCGTCGCCACCGTCTACATCTACATAATGGATCAGAATGACCATGCGCCACTGATAGTCAACCCTCCTGGCAATGGCACGCGCTCCTTGGAGACGGTACAAAAGAATGCTGAGCCTGGTGCCTTGGTGACCAAAGTGGTGGCATACGATGCAGATGCCGGTCCGAATGCTTGGCTGGTGTATGTGATGGAGACGGCCACTGACCTCGACTTGTTCAAAGTGCACGAGCACACCGGAGAGATCAGGACCACTCGGAGGATCCTGGAGGACAACTCCACCTCCTTTGCTCTGACCGTCGTTGTGAAGGACCATGGTCAGCCTGTTCTCACCTCCACCGCCACCATCAATGTGGCTGTCATGGAGGTGCCGCCAAAAGTGGCTCCTGACCCTAAGAGGATCATCCGGCCTCACAGCACACTGCTTTTATCCAACGTGACCCTGTACCTGATCGTGGCTTTGAGCGCCACGACCTTTGTTTTCCTGGTCACTGTAGTGGTGCTGGCCATCGTCCGCTGTCACGCCTACTGCACCCAGCCTGGGTCCTGCTCCCCTTGCTGTGTGTCCCAGAAACCCCCTCCAGATGGTGGGAGCAGCAGCGTAAGTGCCGGTGGGGGAGGCGGCGGCGGAGCCGGGGCACAGCCCAATAACAACGTGGTGCTTCGGAGAGACCTTAAAGTGGAGCCTCACTACATTGAAGTGCGTGGGAATGGCTCCCTAACGAAGACTTACTGCTACAAGACCTGTCTGACCGCCACCTCCGGCAGTGACACCTTCATGTTCTACAACACGGGCCGGCCCATCAGTGGCACCTGGGGGAGTGGCGCCGACCGCTTCTTCACCAGTGGAAGTGGATTTGTACGGAGACTGAGTATGCCTGATGCCTCGCTGCAACTCTGCCCAGAGGTGTGTCATGAATTTTTTATGTTTACCTTTGTCTGCATAACTGGAAGGTCATGAGTGTTTACATATCAGCAGCTTTGTAATGACATTTTATTTAGTTGCAAACAATATAAGACACTTACACCGAGCCAGACTTTTCATTAAGGTTATTGCTACAGTCTGTTTTGTTTCCATATATTATGCGAGTGTCATGTTATTGCTGCAGGGACAGGACATTCCTGTAAGTCAAGTCTGATCCCTTCCTGCAATGAACCGATTCCCTGCAACCTTCTCTCCTTTTGTTTAGTTCCCACTTGTACTGTGCAGTCGGTCAGCCCAGCCCAGCTCAGCACTCATATTGAATTAGTGTCAGTCCGGATGCTTTTCAAGGGTCCTGTGTTATTTCTGATGATTCAGAGATTTGTGTTTCACTTTGAGGTTGTCATCACATCTACACTGAGAACAGCTCACACTACTTTGCTCACTCTCTCTGCATGTAGGGTTGACTTGTATGTGGGTGAGTGAGTAAATCTAGAACAGTTACACTGGAGCAGTGGGGTTAATTGACTTGGTTAGAGCCACCACAGGTCTAGTTGTTGCCAGCGTGGGATAGGAGATGTATGGTTAGTGTAAATGTTTGTTTTTTGTAGTCTTAATGGTTGTATTAAATTTGCATTACAGTGAGAGTTTTCTTACCCTCTAATGACGTCTAGATGAGTAAAACAGAAAACACTTTGATGTCTACATTAAAATGATTTACCTTCATTTCAAAAGTATTGCTGTTTAACATCCAGTAAGATCCCAGTGAAGGGTTTGTCATATTTTCTAAATAAAATCCCCAATTGCTTTGCTCTTAAATGTTGAAAACTTCATGTCTGTTGGTTGTAAGGAGTCTGGGTTTGATATTAGAAAATAATTCTTGGTAGATTTATTCTGCTTTTACAAAAGAGGTTGGTGATTGAAATATTGGTAAAATATAATTCCTTATTGCCAGATGGTTGAAGCAAAGGTTCCTAATAAGGTTAGGAGGTTGCCTGAATGCATCATCTTAATTATCAGGTGCCAGTCACTGGTACACTAGTTATGAAAAAAAAAAATCTCCTACCAAGACAAGTGTAGCAGAGTAAATTAAATTAACCTCCAGCCTCTGTTCCTTAACCCTGCAAATTAGATTTACTCAAAGAGGCTGTGTCTACCAGCAGAAAATACTCCCCTCTGAATTGAACTGAGGAACATAATGTGCCACCTTTATCTGGGACACTTGCAGCTGCCTGAGCAGGTTTGTGCCTTAAAACACAGCTTTTCTCATTCACTCTGTTCCTGAGGTCCGCGGCTGCAGTGCACACGATGCTGACAGATTTTAGGCATTAGCTGGAATGCAATGTTCACAATCATTTCATTGCTGTGCATATGCACCTACTCATGAAGAAAATGATTATGAAAGAGTCAGGCATAATTAATGGCAGCGAAAGATTGGCTCATTAAAAAAAATAGGACCCCACCCCCTCTCCTACGAGGGTCGTATGGTTCTTTAAAAATATAATCATCAGCGAACACTGGCATTATCAAAGGTAAATGAATGGAAGTCATGGCAACCTTAACATGGTGAACAGCTCCAACAGTCCAAAAACTATAAGCCATATATTTAATAATATTAAAACTAATAATATTAGTTTTAGTCCATTTTCGCTGATATTGATCACTAATAGAATATGTTTTCTGTGTTCTTAGAAACATCTAAATATCATATTGCTATCATGTTTTTTTTTTATACTGCACAGTATGTATCGTACTACCAAAATAGGTGCCCACACAGTTAAAACTTTTAGGTGAGATATACAGTCTTATAATTAAATCTATTTTAAAAGCACAGAAGATGAAAGATGACATATCTAAAAGACTTTACAGTGATAACGTGTTAAATGTTGCTGATGATTTGTCTCACTTTGTCCTACATCACCAACACATTTTACATTTGTGATACCACATTTGTATGTAACACTAGTTTAATACATGTCAGTGATATAGGCTGCAGTTGCCCTGGTGATTATGGCTCTTGCTTATTGGATTTTTAAAGGCAATAATTCACCAGAAGGCTGCTGGGAATTTCCAGCACTCAGCCCATGCAGGTTCATCAGGAGCAGACAGATTTCCTCAGTTACACACACACACACGCACGCACGCACGCACGCACACACACACACACACACACACACACACACACACACACACACACACACACACACACACACACACACACATCATGTCTGTACAAACACTCCAGCACTCGGGGAGAGGGCCTAACTCTCCCTGCTCTCACATTTATAGAGCCATGGAGTGAGTGACTTCAAAAACTGTCAATATGGCTTTCAGTCACTGCCCTTTTTAAAATCCTTGTGTGGCTATCAATATGTGTGTGTGTGTGTGTGTGTGTGTGTGTGTGTGTGTGTGTGTGTGTGTGTGTGTGTGTGTGTGTGTGTGTGTGTGTGTGTGTGTGTGTGTGTGTGTGTGTGTGCTTGCAATGTGGGACATAAGTGCAGTGTTCCTATCACGTCCAGAGCTGGGATGTGTATCATGATTAATTGATGAGACTATGGCCCAGCCGGGCTTTGCACAGTATGAGATCAAACTAAACTCTCTCTCTCTGTGTCTCTGTGTCTCTCTCTCTCTCTCTCTCTCTCTCTCTCTCTCTCTCTCTCTCTCTCTCTGTGCCTCTCCATCTTTCTCTTTTTTTTTTCTCCTCTCCTCTCCTCTCTCTCTCTCTACCTCTTGCTCGCTCAGCCAAAAGCCCCGAATGCTGACTGGCGATATTCTGCGTCTTTGAGGGCAGGGATGCAGAGGTAAGCATTTTTCCCATCTTGAACTCTTTTGCAACTTTGATCACCTAGAAAAAGTTACATCGTTTCATCCGACCCTCCACATCCAGCGTGCACCATCACACTGACCCTCCACATCCAGCGTGCACCATCACACTGACCCTCCACATCCAGCGTGCACCATCACACTGACCCTCCATATTGCCCCTGCAGTTTACGTATGATATCTCTTAGCAAAAAAGTATATTGACACTTTGAACTTCGCAATGACCTCTAGGAAACACAATTCAAAAACTATTCTGCAAAAAAAATCCTGCTGCTTACTATCTGATATTTTCCAAAATAACTGCAAGTTTCCCCTCAGCATTTGTTTGAACCTTAAGCCTTTCCTCCTCCTTTGGGAAAAAAAAAAGGCATGTGCAGCTTCACCAGAGCCTCTTCCTCCGCAGTGTAACACTATATAGGTCATCTACATTCTGAGCGTCGCTTCCCCCACTTACAGTCTTTAAGCAGGAAGCATGAAGGACAAATGAGCTGACGGTGACCTTTCTCAGATTATCAGATGCACACATGCATCAGTGTCTGCATGCACAGCTGCCCGCATGTACATGTGTGTGTGTGTGTGTGTGTGTGTGTGTGTGTGTGTGTGTGTGTGTGTGTGTGTGTGTGTGTGTGTGTGTGTGTGTGTGTGTGTGTGTGTGTGTGTGTGTGTGTGTGTGTGTGTGTGTGTGTGTAACTGTGTATTTATTGTATTATTTTGGTCTGGAGATGAGGGGAGAAGTTGTAAACACAGACAGCGGAGGACATCTTGGACTTACATGCATTTTATTTATTTATTTTTAAACTACGGCCTTATTGCACAACCAAA